>NC_133117.1:14035478-14635478 GCF_022965805.1 Primulina eburnea
CTCTTCTCAACGATCGTCCCCTCTGTAACTTTCAAAATGATAACTTTGATTTCAAAGTTATCATTTTATTTATTTATTTTTTAAATTTTTTTAATATTATATTATATTATATATTATATTCTATTAATAATTATATTATTATATTATTTAACATTTTAACTTAAGTATATCCCTTTGGATCAGTCAAACAATCAAATTTTCCAAAACTCAAAACATGAAACTTCTCTATCTTTGAGTTTCTACATCATATTCAAATCTCAAATCATTTGGGCTATTATTCAGACAATTATGTTAAAAATCATAACATAATTACCATTTTGCCCTTAAATTAATTCATTATTTTTCAACTTATTTACGAAAATACCATCAAAATAAATTGAATATTTTTCAAATTATTTACCAAAATGCCATCAAAGCTATTTTAGTCTCGGGGTCTCACATTTCTCCCCCTCTTAAAATATTTCATCCTCGAAATCTCAAACATCTCTATAAACATAACATGGCAAACATATATATGTCATCAGTTATAGTACATATCAAAACTAAAATCAGTAAAAGGATCAGAATACATCGAATACAATGGAACAGATGTCATAGAATCGAACAAATGCGGATACGAATCTCGCATTTTGCTTTCCAATTCCCACGTCGATTCTTCAACACCATGTCGTCTCCATTGCACTCGTACTAGAGGAATCGATTTATTTCTCAATATCTTCTCCTTTCGATCTATAATGCGAACAGGTTGTTCAACATAGGAAAGAAAAGGATCAAGTTCAACCTCATCAGGTGCAAGCACATGTGATGGATCTGGTTCATATTTCCTCAGCATAGAAACATGAAACACATCATGAATAGCAGATAGAGCTGGTGGCAATGCCAATCGATACGCAAGATCACCAACTCGATCGAGAATCTCGTATGGACCAACATAACGAGGAGATAACTTCCCTCGCATGCCAAATCGAACAGTGCCTCTAAAGGGAGATATTTTCAAAAAACACTCTGTCACCTCTCTGGAATTCTAAGGGTCGTCTTCGTTTATTCGCATAACTCGTTTGACGATCCTGAGCAGCTTTCATCCGCTGCCGAATCTACTGAACCTTATCGTTCATTTCCTGTATCATTTCAGGTCCAGTCAATTGTTTCTCACCAATTTCATCCCAGAATAACGGTGATCTACATCGTCTCCCATATAGAGCTTCAAACGGTGCCATACCGATACTCGTCTGAAAGCTATTATTATAAGAAAATTCAACCAATGGTAAGGCATCGTGCCATCCCATTCTGAAGTCCATCACAATCGTACGCAACATATCCTCTAAAGTTTGAATCGTAGGCTCAGTCTGGCCATCAGTTTGAGGATGATAAGCAGTACTTATAGCCAAACGCATACCCATCGCTTCCTGAAAACTACCCCAGAATTTAGAAGCAAATCTGGGATCACGATCAGATACAATCGAGACTGGCACACCGTGCAGTCTCACAACATTCTCAATGTATAAACGGGCCATTCTCTTATAAGGATAAGTCCGCTCATACAGAATAAAATGTGCAGATTTCGAAAGCCGATCAATAATGACCCAAATAGCATCACAGCCCTTGGGCGAACGAGGTAATGAGTCACGAAATCCATAGCAATATGTTCCCAATTCCATTTCGGGATTTCAAGACTATGGAGCAATCCTCTAGGTTTCATTCTCTCGGCTTTCACTTGCTGGCAGACAAGACATTTCGAGATAAACTCAGCAATGTCCTTCTTCATACGTTTCCATCAGAATTGAGGTCTCAATGTCAAATACATCTTCCGACCTCCAGGGTGAATACTGTATTTGCTCCAATGTGCTTCTCGAAGAAGGACAGATCTCAAATCAGAGTCATCAGGAACTACCAGCCGACCATTAAGTCGTAAAGAACCATCAGAAGAAATCTGAAATCCAGACTGATGTCCAGCAGATACAAGTTCTTTCGACTTTTGGATCTGAGCATCGCTTCGTTGGGCCTTTCGTATTTTCGAGATCAAGTTCGGCTCAATTTGCAATGCTGAGACAGTGACATAATTCCAATTCGAGTGAAAATTCCAGCCAGAAGTACATATATCCTCATGTACTTTGGCGACATTGACAGAAGCTAAAACAGAATCATAAACATTCCGGCTCAGGGCATCCGCAGGAAACATTCACCGATCCAGGGTGATATTGAATCTCACAATCAAAATACTTCAGGAGATCCATCCACCTGCGTTGCCTCATATTCAGATCATATTGAGAAAAGAGATATTTCAGACTCTTATGGTCCGAATAGATAACAAACGTTTCTCCGTACAAGTAATGGCGCCAAATCTTCAAGAAAACACAATGGCAGCCAATTCGAGATCATGAACAGGATAACGTGTTTCATGAGATTTCAATTGACGAGACGCATAAGCAACCACTTTGCCATGTTGCATCAGAACACAGCCCAAACCTTTACCAGACGCATCCGTACATACCACAAATCCTCCGGTACCTAAGGGAATAGTAAGCACAGGTGCTGTGGTTAATCTCGTCTTCAATTCAAGAAAACTAGCTTCACATTCATCTGACCAAATGAATCTCTGATTCTTCTGTGTCAGTTGAGTAATAGGTTTAGCTATTTTCGAAAATCCTTCAATAAAACGACGATAATATCCAGCTAAACCCATGAAGCTACGGATCTCAGGAACATTCGTAGGTCTTGGCCAATTCAATACAGCTTCGACCTTCGCAGGATCAACAGATATGCCATGTCTCGAAATGACGTGGCCCAGAAATACCACTTTGTCCATCCAGAATTCGCATTTGGACAATTTTGCATATAAATGACTAGTACAAAGAGTTTGAAGTACCAGTCTCAGATGTTCAGCATGATCCTTCTTCGATTTCGAGTGCACAAGAATATCATCAATAAAAACAATAACGAATCGGTCTAAATAATCTCGAAAGACCCGATTCATTAGATCCATAAAGATAGCAGGAGCATTCGTAAGACCAAAAGGCATAACCAAGAATTCATAATGGCCATACCTCGTACGAAAAGCAGTTTTGGGCACATCTTCGTCTCGAACTCGTACTTGATGATACCCAGAACGAAGATCAATCTTCGAGTATACAGAAGTACCCTGAAGCTGATCAAACAAGTCATCAATACGAGGAAGTGGGTACTTATTTTTCACAGTAGCCCGATTCAGCTGCCTATAATCGATACACATTCGCATCGTACCATCTTTCTTTCGAACAAATAAAACTGGAGCTCCCCAAGGTGATACACTCGGTCGAATATATCCCTTATCGAGAAGATCCTGTAATTGTTCTTTCAATTCCTTCAATTCCAGGGGTGCCATGCGATAAGGAGCTTTAGAAATAGGCGCAGTCCCCGGCACAAGATCAATACTAAACTCAACTTCTCGATGAGGAGGAAAATCAAGAATCTCATCGGGAAATACATCCGGGAATTCTTTCGCAACTGGAATCTCAGATAAAGAAGACTCCTTCTTCGAAATATCAATAGCGTAGATAAGATAACCCTCATCTCCGCTAGTCAACAATCGGGACATTTCCAAGGAAGATACCAATGGAATTTTGGCTTGGGAACCCTTGCCATAAAAATTCCACTTGGGTCCATCAATCGGTCGAAATCGAACCACTCCATGACAACAATCAACAGTAGCTCGATTGTCATCAAGATATCAATGCCAACAATACAATCAAAGTCGTGCATTGGGAGAACAATCAAATTCAGAAATACCACATTATCCTCATATATCAGTACACAATTATGCACAACTTGCTCAAACAAAATAATCTTTCATGCTTCTTGGACGCAGGGCAAGCTGCTGAGCTGACACTAAAGGTGGATGAACATACTGAGGACCTCCTCGCCTTAGTCCAGCTTCGGCTGCCTTATTAGTTCGTTCAACTGCCTCTGTGTAGCTCGTAGGCAATCCAGAAACAATATATGTATACAAAGCAGGATGTAAACCATTTACAAACCTGTTATATTTTGCCCTCGCATTCCCAGCTACGTGAGGTGCATACTTCAGTAAAGTAGAAAACTTCGAAGCATACTCTACAACAGACATCATTCCCTGCCGAAGATTATTGAATTCATTCTCCTGAGCAGTATAATAAGAAGGAGGGGAATACTGCTCCAAAAACTGGGCCTTGAAGACATCCCATGTGACTTCAGTCCCGGCCTCTTTCAATCCAATCTCAGCGGCTTCCCACCAAGATTTAGCTCGGTCTTTCAGCTGATACAAAGCAAGTTTCAGTCTCCGAGCCTTGGAATATTCAACAATATTAAACAAGTGCTTGATATCCTTCAGCCAGGTCTCAGCTCTTTCAGCACTCTCAGTGGCAAAGAACCTCGGTGGTTTCAGATCCTGGAATCGAGCCATCACAACATCCATGGACAATCCTTCAAATTGCCCAGCTATTCTATCAGTACTGCTACTCGCAATTTCATTTGTGTGATCCATCTACAAATCAAAAGATGAATATCACAATTTCATATCAATTTCACATCATCATCGTCTCATATCATCAATCTCATCAGATACTTACTCAAATCAAATCAAGTAGGAGCAAGTATTACAAATAAATCAAACACAAACGCACAATTCATTTGTTCCTATTACGTGTACACATAACTCAATCGAGTATTCCCAGCTATGCTCTGATACCATCTAGTGTGGGGCCCTTAGCTCCTAATCGTTATTACAATGCAATCTGATTAGGGTTAATTAATCACAGCGGAAAACGAGTTTAAAATTTTCTTGACAATTTGCCCAAATCATTTTATTTTAATACTAAAAATAGTATCTCATCTCACGTCATAATCATGCCCACACGAAATCAAAACCAATCACATACAAACATATCATATCCTCGGGACATGCCCCGGTATATAGATACATATACATATATACTGGGAACAAGACATAAACATAAAACCTCAGCCCAAGCAGTGGCTCCCTCTAGAAGTACCCTCTCCGGTCTCCTGATATCCTGGAGTACCTGCCATTGTCCACACACAAAGACAACAACAGCCCCCCTTGGGGGTGAGCAAAGCTCCGTATGGAACAACCAATCATATATACCACAGATATCTAAACAATGATATATGATATGCAATGCATGTATGTCGTGGAGGTATCAGGTCAAATGCCCATCCACTGAGCACATGTCAAAATCAATCGAATCTCTATCAAATCAAATCAATGCTCGAGCTGGCACACCGGCCGATATGGGAATACACGTATGATAGCGTCGGCAAAGTGCCATCAAATCCCACATCTCATATCCATTCATATGGGACCACAAATGTCTATGTTTTACGGGTCATATAATACCAACATAGCAATTGTTTTCACAAACCCCGGAATCCAATCCAATCATATCAAGGTATCCAAGGATCATAGCTCAACGTGCATGTCATGTATCGATGTATGCATAAAATGATGTGTGTTAACAAAACGTTCATTTTATACATCGATATCTCAATCTCAATGTCATGTATGCCACATCAATCATCAAATAAGGCATATAGACACATAATCTCATTCCAATCAAATCCAATCAAATCGACATATATCATATAATACAGATACCTGTCGTATGTTACCCGGTCGCAACATACCTCAATTCTTCGTTCCAGTTGATGTAGCCTGAAGATATTGGTATAATAATTTATCGACATCAATAACATACTCACTCCAATCAATAACATACTCCAAAATCATTAATATGAGTTTCAAATATCATTTGAAACTTCAAAAATTCATATCAAATCGAAATCAGAACATAATTCAATTCCGACTTCAAAACTTAGTTTTTTGTTAGTTATTCTACCACATATATAACCGACACATAATTCTTCAATCTCAATCAAATGATTAAAATTCTCTAATTATAATAAATTGAGAATAATTCACAATAACATCACTATAATCATCTCTTCTCCGTTAAAATCATACATTATTCAATAATCTTCAATTCCAGTATGATTTAACAATTTATCGGATTTATTCCAAAAATCGACGAATTTCAAACATCATCAAAAATATAAAATTTATACCTCAAATCGAAGACCTCGTATCAACGATCTCAGAACTGAAGTCGGTTCGTCAATTGGATAAACCAATGAGTCGCACGACCGAAAAAAAAAATCAAAAACTCTTTTCTCCCCTTTCTCTCTCTCACGATCGTCCCCTCTGTAACTTTCAAAATGATAACTTTGATTTCAAAGTTATCATTTTATTTATTTATTTTTTTTAAATTTTTTTAATATTATATTATATTATATTATATTATTATATTTAACTTCGGTATATCCCTTTGGATCAGTCAAACAATCAAATTTTCCAAAACTCAAAACATGAAACTTCTCTATCTTTGAGTTTTCTACATCATATTCAAATATCAAATCATTTGGGCTAATATTCAAACAATTATGTTAAAAATCATAACATAATTACCATTTTGCCCTTAAAATTAATTCATTATTTTTCAACTTATTTACGAAAATGGCATCAAAATAAATTGAATATTTTTCAAATTATTTACCAAAATGCCAACAAAGCTATTTTAGTCTCGGGGTCTCACACTAAACAATTCAGCAAACATCTTCTATGTGAAGGTGAGGTTTTTGTTTTGAACAGAACAAATGACTTCTCCGTTCTTCATGTGGGCAGAGTCAAAGAACTCTTTTAATAATGTATCGGAGTAACTGTAGTTGCAACCCAGAAATGCTCGAAGCCCAGATTGTTCAAATGTTCGGAACATAGCTTTCATGAACTTATTGGGCATGGCAAAGACGGACCCAAAGTTTACAGCAACTGTGTTTTGAGCAATTGAGGTAGCCATTTCTTCAATTTGCAAAGAGGGGTTAGTTTTTGCACCTGCGGAATAAGCTCAGACGAGATATCACAATAAGAATGATGATGTAAGTGCAAGTATGTATGTCCGGTTCAAAAATGTACCAGACAGTCCACGTAGAGGACTGTTAGTGGTGGGTTTTTCTTAAAATTTTGAAAAAATATGGATGGCGGTAAAATGAGTATTTTCGAATTTCAGAGAGATAGCTGTCACGTCCGACTGAAGCAGTCGAAAAGTTGGAGGAATGTTTACGAAAATGACGTGGAGATATTGTGTCCACAGAATTTGAACCTGATAAGTAATATGATTAGGAAGGATCCAGTTAAAGAATATATTAATTATTCTTAACCACTGTTCCCCCTAAATAAATGAATAAATGACAATTTTGGAAATTGAATCGTCGGTTGCTTAACACAGAACGCTTCACATTCCCCGCTGCAGTCATGATTACCTATACTGACACTTGGTTCTTTATCTATAAATACACGCAGAGAGGTTAGCGATATAGTCACTTTGAAATACATAAGCGAATCAGATAAGAAGAATGGAGAGAGATAACAGTCCAAACTTAGCGGAGGAGTTCATGAAGGCAGTGGTGGCATCTCGCAAATCACTATGGAGGACAAGGTGTTGGAGAAGACGCTGGTCGTGTGGACTAAGGTCCAAAAACTCCAGTCCGTCCTTCAGGGCGGACTAGGTGCTTCCTCCAGCGAGATGGCAGCTTTGAGGATATATCGGCGACGTCTTTGCGTTGCCGATAATGCTGACTTCTTTTCTGATGACGGCATTTATCTCCTTATGCTTTATAAGGAGCGGAACACTTTGAGGAGGATTGTCATCGCAGAGGAGTTTTTACGTACCTCCACTGGAGTGCTGACCGACTGGTGGGCACTCTGGAGGGGGTATGTTGATGAAGAAATTAAGAATGTACTGCCCCGCCTATTTTAATATTTTAATGAAATGACTTATTTTGTATTACCAAACGTCTCTTACCTTTTTCTTTTATTTCCTGCAAAGTAAAACTGAGCATACACAAGAAATATCCTCATAACGATAAGTCAATCAAACCAAGCGTATTTCGAAAATGAGATAACTTAGCCTCGGATAATGGTTTTGTGAAAATATCGGTCGTCTTTTGATTTGTATGAACATATTCCAGCTGTATTTCCTTTTTCAAGACATGTTCTCGGATGAAATGGAGTCTGATATTAATGTGTTTGGTTCGAGAGTGCATGACAGGGTTGTATGTGATAGCTATTGCGCTAGTGTTATCGCAGAATATAGGAGATTCAGTAGCTTGAATTCCATAATCTTTTAATTGCTGCTGTATCAATAGCATTTGAGCGCAACAATTTCCAGCCGCTAAGTATTCAGCTTCAGCAATTGATGTAGAAATTGACGTTTGTTTCTTGTTGGCCCATAATATTAGTCGATCAACCAAAAATTGACATGAACCGCTCGTGCTTTTTCGATCAATCTTGCATCTAGCATAATCTGCGTCTGAGTACCCTACAAGATTAAGACTTGATTCTTTGGGATACCAAAGACCCACATTACTGGTTCCTTTAAGATATTTAAGAATGCGTTTAGCGGCTATAAAATGAGATTGCATAGGGTTAGCTTGAAATCGTGCACATAAACAAACCGCAAACATAATGTCCGGTCGACTGGCAGTTAGGTATAGCAAAGAACAAATCAAACCTCTGTACATTTTTGGGTCAACAGAAATTTCCCCTTCGTCTTTATCCTGCTTAATTGATGAACTCATTGGGGTGGAAGCTGGAGAGCGATTTTCCATGCCAAATTTCTTTAGAATATCTCGAGTGTATTTAGCTTGATTGATAAATATACCGATTTCGGACTAGTTGACTTGCAGTCCTAAAAAGTAATTTAATTCGCCCATCATGCTCATCTCAAATTGCTCCTGCATTATCTTGGAGAATCTTTCACACAGCTTAGGGTTAGTTGATCAAAAAATAATATCATCCACATATATTTGTACATTTTGCGGTTGCTGGTTGTCTTCCAGTTCATTCACTTGTTGAGTTTGTTCTTGAGCGGTTGGATTTCCTTTTCATATGCTTTCACCTGTTTTTCTCAGATCTACATCATCCTCACTTCTTGCTTCAAGGTTAGTAGCATCAAAATTATTTATCAAATCATGTATGCTGCTATTGCTATTGTCATGACATATAGATGATTCATCAAATACAATATGTATGGATTCTTCAACAGTGAGATTTCTTTGGTTGTAAGCTCTATATGCTTTGCTCACTGCTTAATAGCCTAAGAATATACCATTATCAGCTTTTACATCAAAGGCAGTAAGATGTGTTTTACCATTAATATGAATTAAACACTTACAACTGAATATGCGAAAGTACCTAACATCAGGCTTTTTACCGGTCCATATTTCATATGGAGTCTTCTCATGATTTATATTAATCATTGACCAGTTTTTAGTGTAACAGGCTGTGTTGATAGCTTCAGCCCAGAACCTTTGTGAAATACCAGATTCAGCTAGCATGGTTCTAGCTGCCTCCTTCAAAGTGCGGTTTCTCCTTTCAGCTACTCCATTCTGTTGTGAAGATCTTTCTGTTGACAGTTCATGTTTTATGCCATGATCTTCAAGATAGGATGATAGGAATTGGTTTAGAAATTAAGTTCCTCTGTCAATCCTGATTCTGTCAATTTCCTTGCTTTTCTCATTCTGAAGACTTTTGAGCAGCTTGATTAGTTGATCAGCGATTTGATCTTTGGAGCTTAGGAATTTCACCCATGTGAATCTGGAGAAGTCATCAATTACGACAAGAGTATATGTCCTTCCCCCTAAGCTCATCACCGGTATTGGTCCGAACAAGTCCATATGAAGGAGTTCCAGGCATCTAGTTGATGAATTTCTTCCTCTATTTTTGAATGTTGAACGGACCTGTTTTCTTAATTGACATGCATTGCAAACTCTATCTTTAGAAAAATCAATGTTAGGCAAGCCAGATACATATTAAGTTTACTAATAGTAGCAATGGATTTAAAATTGAGATGATTAAGACGCTTATGTCAAAGACAATTTTTATTTCCATTTAAAGCAACAAAACAAGTAGGTATGCTAAGTCAATCATCATTCCATTTGACTTTATGTATTTTGCTCTCAATGTCCAGTTATCATGATATTACCAGTTGTGGTTCTCACAGTGCACAAGAGTTTTTGAAATTCTACAATGTAACCACTGTCACATAGTTGGCTTATACTTATCAGGTTATAACAAAGATTTTCTACTAGAAGTACATCTCTAAAGATAATTTTGCCGTGGATAATCTTACCCTTACCCACAGCTTTACCTTTAGAATTGTCATCGAAGGTGATTGTTGGACCGTTGCAGTTAACTACTTCTGATAAGAGATCTTTGTTTCCAGTCATGTGTCTAGAGCATCCACTATCCAAGAACCAGATGGATTCTTCCAGGTTCCTTTTCTTTGACACCTGACATTATGGAAAATAGAAATTGGTACCCTTTTCTATTTGGGTCCTGAGTTTATCAGTCCTTTAGCGATCCACACTTGAATTATCCTGAAGGATTTTTCATGAAGTATCCTAAAATAGTTGATGTTGTTTGCGTAACCAAGTGATGTATGCAGTGTTTGTGCAGTATGCCGTTTCAACCGTTTGTCATTGTCACTCAATCGATACCTCTTTTGAACAGGTCGGCTGTTGTGGTAATGGTTAGGTCTAGTTTTTGAATGATTTCCAATTGACCCTGGCTTTCTGCTGGCCCAATTTGAACCGTTGTGAGCGGTTGTAATAGACCTGCGTCTGAGCCATGATCTGTTGGTTTTAGCATTCTCAAATTCGATGTATCCTAATCCACATCGCCTTCTGTTATTTTCAAGAATTGCGTTTTGAGTGCCTTGATTTTCAGTCTTATCATGTTCATATACCGTGCTAGATCTTACAAATTTAATTGTTTTTAAACTGTCTAGTAGCGGTTGAGTTGATGCTCCGGAAGTACTGCATTCATTAATGCTATAACCTATTACGGTTTTATCTCCAGCTAGTTTCTGCATTTCATGCATCTTGTTAAGAGAAACAGAGGACTTTTTCCAAGTGTTTATTGTATTAATCAACCGTTTGTTTTCTTTCAAAGTAGCATGGAACAATCTTCGCAGATCATCGTTCTCAGCCGTTAGCAGACTAAACTTCACTTTCAAACCGTTAACCTCTTTTTGCTGCGAACAGCTAGAGAAAGTTAACTTTTTTTCCAAGTTTTGTTTTTCTGTTGTGCCTTCATTGAACTGCTGTGATAGCTTCTTAAACTCATCTACCATGTTGTGAAGTGCGGTGACAAGATCTTCTCGTGTGAATTCATCAGAGTTAAAGTCAAATACCACTTCATCAGTAGATTCTTGATCTTCTTTGGCCATGAGACACTCTACTTTCTAATCTTCGCTTTCTCTTGAAGATTCTTCAGAAATAGTTTTTTCTGATTCTAAATCAGCCCATTTACCTTTATCTTCTTCTGCAACTAGGACTCTCTAATTATTCTTTTTGATGTATCTTTTGTTGTCTTTAAACCTTCTTTTGTCACTTGATTTCTTTTCATCTTTCTTTGGCAAGTTGCTTTCTGCAATAAAGTGTCATTTCTTTCCACAGTTAAAACAAGCTTGACCATCATCGGTATGGTCCTTGTTGAACTGAGGTTTATTCATATGTGATTGATTTTTACGCATGAATTTAATGAATTTTTTAACAAATAAAGAGATGGCTTCATTGCTTAATTGCTCGGCCGATTTTTTACTTGAGGACTCTTCGACCGGTAGAGTCACTATAGTAGCTGGCAGTGCCTTCGTTTGTTGAGAGGTGAGTGGATCTTCTTCTGTTCGTATACCAAGCTCGAACTCATATGATTTAAGGTCAGCAAAGAGATCGTGAAGTTCCAGTTTGTTCAAATCTTTGGATTCTTGCATTGCAATAATCTTCACGTCCCATTCTCTGGGAAGAGCTCACATAACCTTTTGAGAAATTTCTCGGTTAGAGTAATCTTTACCTAATGAAATGAGTTCGATAATGATGCCACTGAACCGTTCGTCGAATTCTGCTAGAGTTTCTCATGGCTTTGTTTTTGCATTGTCAAACTTTTGAATAGCTACCGTCAACTTGTTTTCTTTCGTTTGATCATTGTCTTCACATAATTGAGTAAGCTTCTCCCATATCTCCTTGGCAGTAGTGAACGTCTTGATCTTGGCAATCATATTTTTGTCCAAGGTTTTGTAGAAGATATCTTTTGCAACGTTATCCAGATTTGCTTTCTTCTTATCCCCAGCAGTCCATTCGGATCTGTGCTTTTATACCATCTGAGGAACACCTTCGATTGTAGCAGCATCTGTGTTTATTTTCAGGATTTTCATCGGCCCATCAGTGATAATGTACCACATTTCATCATCTTGGGCTGCTAGAGTTGCCTGCATACGAATCTTCCAATCATCATAATCTTCTTTAGAGAACATAGGAATTTTATTGAAAGATGCCATAAGTGTTCGGAATATATTAGTGTTTGAGAGAAACCCCGCTCTGATACCACTTGTTAGGATCGGGAAAGAGTTTAGAGGGGGGTGAATGAACTCTTTCAAATTTTCTTGTGTAGGAGTGTGGTTTCAACCGTTTTTTGGCAGTTGAAAACGTCTTCTCAAACAGTTGAGAGTGTGAACCACTATTAAGTGCGGAAAACGTTCACAATATTTAATGCAACTTAAAACACAATATCAGGCTAAAATGATGAATAGAGACTAGACAGATAAATTATTGCGGAAAGTAAAGTGACATAGGTTTGTTATGGATGTTCGGAGAATGAATACTCCTACTTCACACCTTCTTCCTCCTTAGGATGGATTCCACTAAAAGACTTTGGCTTTACAAACTTCTTGCAACAGCCCGCTCCAATCAGGAGTTATCATACTGCCTGTTTTGGAACTCTTAGTGATCACTTTACACTTCTGGATTGTAAGGCCCGAGATTTTTATCCTGTTAATCTGAAATGATTTGGTGATAATTAAGCTGAATTATAGACGGAAAGGAAAGACAAGAAAAGACACGACAAATGTGCGAGGACAGTACACCTCGCGCATATGCGCGGCACTGATGCTCGTATATGCGCGAGTTGGGCAGAGAACCTCGCACATATGCCCAAGAGGAGGGCGCGCATATGCGCGAGCTTATGCAAGGAAGAATTCTGATACCAGAAGGTCTTATGCATATACGCGGAGACGAGGCGCGCTTATGCGTGAGCTGCAATATGCGGAGACAGTAGGTCTCGCGCATATGCGCGGAAGTGGTGCGCGCATATGCACGAGAAGCCGAGAACACAAGCGCCGAGACATAAGGTCTCTCGCATATGCGCCGAGTAGTGTCGCGCATATGCGCGAGACGTGTTGCAGAAAGAGATGAGACACTTGCACCTTGCATGCACGAGATATATATATATATATATATATATATATATATATTACATTCCTTCTTCAGAATGGCATTTTAGTTGCTACGAGAAAGGTTGGGAGGAAAGCTTTGATTTTTGATGCTCTAATTCAATTTGCGAGAAATCGGGCCGTTTGATTTTGAATCCGAACTCAGTACTGTGTTCCTCTCGCTACAGGCTTCAACTGGACGTAATTATTGTTACGTTTTGTTGTGATTTGAAATGATGATACTGCCAGAATCAGTACGATTGATATATGGTGTTCTGGATATATTATACATTGTATAATTGAAGCCAGATCGAAGAACAGACTGTGTATGTAATTGTTATGATATTCAGAACTGATATGATCGAGATTGTACAGATTTGAGATTATAATCCATTATTGTTGAGATGATGAGTTGTACTGATATTGATTATGAGCCGTGTTATTATATCTGTGATGTTGAAACTGACGGGGCTATTGAGATTGTATTATTATTTCGTCGAAACATCAGTAGATTGATAATAATCAGACTCGCTATTGATTGAGATTGTATTGTTGTGTAATTGACAATGATCAGATTATGTATTGATTTGAGTATTGATCAGAACATGTCTTGAATTGAGTTGTACATTGACACAGTATATTCGATATTGTCATTGCCAGATTGAGTATGGACATATTTGAATTGGAGACTTCGACTTCGTCAGACCGAGAAGAGAAATGTATAAATTAATTTTGATTGGGGATTGCACAACTCGAGTTTGATTTAACTTGAGTCTCCCAAAATCACATACTTGATTTTCATTGCCTCGATACATGGCAGTGTTTAAGATTGATATGCTTGTTTTATTTATTTTTAGTTAAGCATTTGTTATGTGAGGAGTCATTGGCAGGATATGCCCAGTCTTTGGCAGAATATGTCAAGACACCGGACGTTTGGTCATATCGATGTGTGCATAGGAGTAGAGCGACTTCTATAGCGAGATTCGATATGGACAGGACCAAAGTCCGTAAATTAGAACGTACCGCCACCACGATCGGGAGAGTAGGTGGGATATTGTTGCGTTCTTATTCAGATCGGGATCCCTAGATTAGGATTGAGTCGAGTCAGAGTCACAGAGTATGATATACCGTATGATATCGATTCATGTTTTCTGATTATGATACATGTTCAGAGTTTGATTTACAGTTTGATATCGATTCATGTTTCTGACTGTGATACATGTTATGGATATCTGCTTCATGCTTTTATATCTGTTTATATGATTGCATGTATCGTTGATATATACTGAGATATATTTCTCACCGGAGTTATCCAGCTGTTGTCTTGTTTGTATGTGTGCATGACAACAGGTGGGACAGGTCCAGGGTCAAGACGAGGACGAGAGAGGACTAGTTTAGCGTGGAGATTCGGACCCAGAAATAGATCTGTTTCATTACCTGATATGTAGTGAATGAACAGTAGTTGTTATGATTTACTTTTGTACATGACTTGTACTTAGATATGGATATGGATCTTGTAAATAAAATAAAATTTATTTCATATGCTTCCGCTTTTGTATTTTAAAAAAAAATTAGACCCTGTTTATTTAATTGCTCAAATTATTCCCAAAGATCATTAAGAAATAAATTAGCGTCCGGGTCCCCACAGCAGGTGGTATCAGAGCAGTAGGTTCCTTAGACTGAGATAGGAGTTAGTGAGTGGGGTAGATTGAGTTTTCTTTCCTTGCTTTTGATTGCTAGCATGTTTTACTGCTTTGAAATACATGTTTACTTGATTATCTGATTTGATTAATCACATGTATTATTTAAAATGAATCAGAACCGATTCTTGATCAGCAGTAAGATGATCAGAGAAAGACTGAAACAGTTTTTTTGTATTTGGTTACTAATTCTTTTGGTAATCAGATATACCTCCTCGAAGAATTCCAGAACCAGGTAGTACTTCGGTTCATCAGATGGATATATCAGAAACTCCGATGGAAACAATGTTGAAGAGGTTTCAGTCATTTCAACCGCCGATTTTGAAGGGTACTGAGACGTCTGATGACTGTGAGAGTTGGCTGAATGCTATTGAAGTGTTGTTTGATTCACTTGATTACCCAGATGAACGCCGAGTTAGATTGATTGGGAACCAGTTACACGAGGTCGCGAAAAGTTGGTGGTTTGCAACCAAGGAAGCCTTAGAACAGCAGGGTACCGTGATTACGCGTAAAATCTTTAAAGCTGAGTTTCATAAAAGATTTCTCCCTGTATCGTACTGACAAGAAATATTACAGAGTTTGCCAACTTGAAACAGGGCCAGCTAAATATTGAAGAATATGTGGCAAAATTCTCTACCTTACTACGTTTTGCTCCTCATGTGGCTGGGAATGATAAAGCTGTAGTTGATCAGTTCAACAGCGGATTGAATCCTGAAATATCTGCATTGGTAAATGTGGAACGACCCCATTATTTTGCTGAAGCCTTGAACATGGCAAAGAGAGCTGAGGTAAGTTTGATACAACAGCGAGGAATGTCGTATGTTGCTCACCCCCATAAACAACAACCTACAGCTCAATTCTTGCAATCCCCATCTAGATTTGATAGTGGTAGTAGTAGTGGGGGAAAGAAAGATCTCCTGAAAGCTTGCAAGAAACGATTTAAGAAGTTAGGGAGTGGTTCATCTAGCTCTAGTGGTTCTAGCCAGAGTTATACAGGAGTTTATTGTAGCACTTGTGGAGGAAGACATTCCACAGAGCAATGTCGAAGTGTGTTTGGTAGTTGCAACGTTTGTCGTCAGCCAGGACATTTTGCTAGAGTATCTCCATAGAGAGGTTCCCGAAGATCTCAGGGAGCAGAACCATCTGGATCAGTGGCACCGCCTGATAGATAATCACTGGTTGTTCACTCTTTCCAACCACCGACGACTCCTCAATCGCAACCAAGGCCAGGACACACCTGACGAGGTAGTGGCAGGTAATTGTTTCCTATATGTTTATTTTGCATATGTATTGATAGATACTAATGCATTCCATACGATTATCTTTGAATGAATTGCATCGATATATGCTTTGTCTATTGATTTATTATATCTACTGTAGTATTGACATCTTTTCTGTTGGGGAGAGGTTTTGTACCAGTGATGTATGTTAGACATGGTATCTACAGTATGACAGATATGAGATTGAGTTAGATGATATAGTACTTGGTTTGTCTGATCTTGACTACTTTATCGGTATTGATATGTTGAACAAGTACAGAGTTACCGTTGATTTTGCCAGAAGATGATATGATTCAGACTAGATATGGCTAATGAATAGAAATGTTACGGTAAGGATTCTAGATCTAGAATTCCTTTGATATATGAGATTTCTATGACTCGATTGTTATAGAAAGGAGCGGAGAGATTCCTTGTCTATTCAGTTGATTTACTGAAATCGAGCCTATCATTGGCCGAATTGCCAGTGATATATGAAATTTTTGATGTTTTCTCAGATAGGATTTCAGAATTGCTTCTAGTCAAAGAGATAGATTGCAGCATTGATTGTGTACCAGGTACAATTTCTACTTTTAAAATACTAGACATATGGTATTGATTGAATTGAAAAAGCTGAAAGAGCAGTTTGAATATTTACTGGCCAAGTGTTACATGAGATCAAATGTTTTCCTTGGGATATTCCAGTATGGTAGAGTTAATGAATCGTGTATTCAGAAGTATTTTGGTAATAGCCAAGCCTAGTGAACAGTACGATTTAAGATTTCGTATGATTAATGACTATTTGGTTAAGTTTAAGTATAGTTTTGATGTTAAGAGTTGTGATTTATGGTTTATAGTATTGTTGGTTATTCTTGTTATGTTGTTTTATTGTAGCGTTGTTGCGATTTGATTTTTAGTAGAAAAAAGTTGGTTGTTGGGTACAGAGGTGACCGCACCCGCGGTCAGTATGACACCGCACCCGCGGTGGTTTGGCAGAGGCGGCACCGCACCCGCGGTCAATTGTGCAGCGCACCTGTGGTCGGTGCTTTGGATTTTCGGAAGAGGTACAGAATGCCCAGCGCACCCGCGGTAATAATGTTAGCGCACCTGTGGTCGTGAAAAGTAAAGTCTTGTTTCGAGTTTTATGTGATATAAGACAAGGATTTGGCTCATTTTCCCTCATTCTTTCCTCTACTTCTCGAAATTTCAGCTCTTGGGAGACTAGGGTTCCTACTTTTCTTTCATTTCCTTTCTTTGATTTAAGCTTGTTGTTGGATTGTTGTAGTGAGTACAAGGTCATTGTTTGTTCAAGGAGCTAAGGTAAGCTTGTGGTATAGTTTATTCTTGGTTTTTGGTGTTGGGAGAATTATGGGTTTGTTGATGGTGTTGGTTTTATTGATTTATTGGTATGGTTGTTTGATTATTGGGTTATTAATGGTGCAATATATGGTTTATTGTTGTAGGATTGGTACCAAGGGATTAGATTCAAGGTTTTCAAGTGTTGTAAGTGGAATTCATTTCCTTGTACTCACATGATAATATATGTATTGTGTTTCAATGCTTTTAACATGTTATTCCCTTCCATTCCATTCATGCTATGTATTGATACACATTGTTGTATATTAGAGGCATTTTATATCTCAATTATGTCAAAAGGGAATAAAAAAGAAAAGAGTATGCAAAGTGTTTGGTTTAATGCCTAAAAGAGAGTTCAAATGATTTATTGGATTGATAGATACATAGTCGAGATTGCATGCAATTAGTTGATCAACGGCCATAGGCTTATATCCCAACAGAGAATCGATTCATACCGATGGGATGTAGGTACAGAGACAGAGATACTATCTAGATATAAATCAATCAGAGAAAATAGAAATACCATCGTTATTGTTATTCATGCTATGATATTTATGTTTCAGAGTTGATGGTATTTAATGTTTACAAAGTCATGTTTTTCAGAGTATGATATGTATCCATTGCTATGTAAGAGTTCCACTTGCTGAGTTTTATACTCATTTCAGTTATTTCATGTGATGCATATAAGAGCGACGAGCCTGGACGTTGATTGGAGCCGGAGTCATATGCATAAGAGAAGGAAGGAAGAAGACTATTTTGCTAGCATTTTGGACATGATCACAAAAATGATATTTTGTATTTTGTTGCATCATTTTATTGATCATGTAGATACTTTTGATTATATATTGAAATGTATTTTAAATCCTTCTTCCCTTCAAGTAAAATTTTAAATTCCGCTGCTATTTTATTAAAACCGGTTAGAGGGTGTTACATTTAGTGGTATCAGAGCAATGTTCTTCGGACCAATGCATATGACTTCGTCTACTTTCAACCGTCCGGGTATGTCTTCTTCTACATCTATTCATTGTTATCAGTTGATATGTAATATGTGAGCACATTGTAGGAGTAATGCCTCCTAAGAGGAAATCGTCTGAGGGTGAGGATAGTTCTTCATCGAGAGTCATCGATGAGTTCGGCAAGTTACTAAAAGAGCAAGCCAAGGTCATAGTGAGCAGATTCAACAGTTGCTCTGTTTGCAAGGTACATGCCAAGGTAGAGGCCAAGGGAGAGGCCAAGTGGCTCAGGCAGTTGGAACCGATGGGATATTTACAGCTTTCAAGAGGATGGATCCGCCGGAATTTGCAGGAAGCACTGATCCATTGGTGGCTGTAGAGTGGACCAAAGCATTTGAGGCGATATTTGATCATCTTAACTATGAAGACAAGGACAGAGTTGGTTGTGCAGTGTTCATGTTAGTCAAAGCAGCACGTATTTGGTGGAATGATACCAAGGTAGGTGTTGATGTACCGGCATTGAAGTGGCAAGATTTTACTGATCTTTTCTATGACAAGTACTTCCCAGATGCACTTCGAGCAAGGAAGGTGACTGAGTTTTTAGAGCTTCGTCAAGGAGGTATGAATGTTGGTGAGCATGTTCTGAAATTCGAGGAGGGCTGTCTGTTTTCCCTGTATATTGCCTCCAATGACAAAGACAAGGGTGCTCACCATTAGAGTCCTTCGAGTAGATATCAGAAGGGACATCAATATGTCTAAGGAGGTAACGTTTAAAGAGATTGTGGCTAAAGCTTTGTTAGATGAGCAAGATGAAAAAGATATTGCAAGAGAGAGACAGGCGAGGCTTCAGGCTATTGCTGAAAGGGGTCAGGGTTCGAGCCAAAGAGGAAAGGGCAATTTTAAGGGGAAAGGCAAGATGGAACCGAGTTCTAAAGCACCGGCAGTTCCATTTGATCCCGAGAATCCATTGTGTCCCAAGTGCAGTAGACATCATCGGGGAGAGTGCAAATTCGGTACTCACACTTGTTATCGATGTGGCACTGAAGGCCATATCCAAGGACTGTCCAAGAGGATCGAGTAAAGATAAGGTGCAGGGTCGCATCTTCACCATGACGAAGGAAGGTATAAACCATGATTCTTCTGTAATCTCTAGCACTATTTTAATTTCAGGCAGAGTAGCTAAGACATTGATTGATACAGGTGCTACTCATTCTTTTATGTCTGAACTATTTTTGAGATCTTTGGGTCTAGTTCCTTTTATTCTTCCCCTCCAGTTTTATGTTGTTTTGCCTTCGGGAGATGTGTTGTGCCCGACATCTATTGTGTATGTGTGCTCTATTCAAATGATGAGCGAGTGGTTTATGCCGATTTGATTGTTATTCCGATGGTTGCGTTTGATATTATTCTTGGCATGGATTGTCTATTGACCTATCGTGCAGTGATTGATTGCGTTGCTAAGAAGGTGAAATTTGCAGATGATGACAATAGGGAAGGTATGCTCGCCAGTGTAGGTACTTCGCTGGTCCTTCCTTTTATTTCGTGTACTGAGGCTAAAAAGTTGTTGTTTAGAGGTTGTGATGGGTTTTTGGCTTCGATTAATGATATTGATAGAATGGTTAAGTTGAATATTGATGATATTGATGTGGTGAGAGAGTTCCCTGATTTATTTGAGGATGATGTTATGGGTTTACCACCGGATAGAGATGTAGAGTTTGTGATTGATCTAGTCCTTGGAACGGTTCCTATTTTTAAGGCTCCGTATAGAATGGCCCCTACAGAGATGAAAAAGTTGAAGACGCAGTTGCAGGATCTATTGGATAAAGGTTTTATTCAGCCGAGCTCTTCACCTTGGGGAGCTCCGGTTCTTTTTGTCAAAAAGAAATATGGGTCTTTGCGTCTTTGCATTGATTATAGAGAGATCAACAAAGTGACTATCAAGAATAAATATTCGTTGCCACGGATAGACGATCTTTTTGACCAACTGCATGGGGCTATAGTGTTTTCGAAGATTGATCTGCGATCTGGCTATTATCAATTGAAGGTTATGGAGTCTGATATCCCTAAGACGGCGTTCCAGACCAGGTATTGTCATTATGAATTTCTTGTTATGTCATTTGGTCTGACTAACGCTCCTTCAGTCTTCATGGATCTAATGAACCGGGTGTTCAAGCCGTATTTGGATAGATTTGTCATTGTTTTCATCGATGACATTTTATTTATTCCAAGACCAGAGAGCTTCATGCAGAGCACCTCAGAGTTGTTCTTCAGTTGCTGAGAGAGAAGAGGTTGTATGCTAAGTTGAAGAAATGTGATTTCTCGTTAGAGCATATTTCTTTCTTAGGCCATGTTGTCTCGAAGGATGGTATAGCAATTAAAATCGAGGCGATTCAGAAGTGGCCTATTCCTACCACTGTATCAGAGGCACGCAGTTTTCTTGGTTTGGCGGATTATTATCGTCATTTAATTGCACACTTTTCCAAGATTTCCCTGCCGTTAACCAATTTGACGAGGAAGACTGTGAAGTTTGAATGGTCCAATGAATGCCAGAGTGGATTCCAAGAGTTGAAAGATAGGTTGACGTCAGCTTCTGTACTTGCTTTGCCCAGTGGTTCAGAGGACTTTTTTGTTTTTACCGATGCGTCAAAGAAAGGCCTCGGTGCAGTGCTGATGCAACGTGAAAAAGTTATAGCTTATGCTTCTCGCCAGTTGAAGGACTACGAGAAGAATTATCCTACGCATGATCTGGAATTGGCAGCTGTGGTTTTCGCCATGAAAATCTGGAGACATTATTTATATGGCGAAAAGTGTGAAATTTTCACGGACCACAAGAGTTTAAAGTACTTGTTTTCTCAGAAAGAACTCAATATGCGTCAGATACGGTGGTTAGAGCTTGTCAAAGACTATGATGTGACGATTAGTTATCACCCAGGGAAAGCGAATGTTGTAGCAGATGCATTGAGCCGTAAGTATAGTTCTTCTTTGAGTTCTATGATTCAACAGCCGTTGTTGTTGGACTTGCATCGAGAGGAGATAGCTTTGGTAGTCCTAGGAACCATTGCTCGCTTTTCAGCGTTGGTAATTTGGGCTGCATTGACGGACAGGATCCGTAGAGAGCAGGTCAATGATTTGTAGTTGACAGAGTTGAGAGCCAGAGCAGAGGAGAGAGGTAATTCAGAGTTCAGGATGAATGGAGATGGTTTTTTGACATTTAGAAGCCGTTTTTGTATTCCTGCTGGTGATGATATTCGGCGAGACGTCTTGACAGAGGCACATACTGCGCCATACTCGATACATCCAGGCAGCACCAAGATGTATCAGGATCTTCGTAGACTCTATTGGTGGCCAGGTATGAAGAAGGCTATTGCCATGTTTATTTCTCAGTTCCTAACTTGTCAGCAGCTGAAGATCGAACACTAGAGACCTGCTGGGACATTGCTATCATTGCCGATTCCTCAATGGAAATGAGAGCATATTACGATGGACTTCGTGACTGGTCTTCCCATAACGCAGAAAGGTTTTAACTCTATTTGGGTTATTGTTGATCGGTTGACCAAGTCCGCGCATTTTCTCCCAGTCAAGATGACGTATTCCATGAACCAGTATGCCGAAGATTACATAGCTGAGATTGTTAGACTTCATGGTGTTCCTGTGTCGATCGTGTCTGATCGTGACCCTAGATTTACTTCAGAGTTTTGGAAGAGTTTGCACAGAGCTATGGGTACACGGTTAGCATTCAGTACAACATATCACCCCCAGAGCGACAGTCAATCAGAGAGAGTTATTCAGATTTTAGAGGATATGCTCAGAGCTTGTACTATCGATTATCTTGGTAGCTGGGATTCCAAATTGCCTCTTGTTGAGTTCACATACAATAATAGCTACCAAGCGACGATTGACATGGCACCGTTTGAAGCACTTTATGGCAGAAAGTGTAGATCTCCCTTGTATTGGAACGAGATTGGAGAGAGAAAGATGTTGGGTCCAGAGTTGGTCCAACAGACAGCTGATGTTGTCGCTGTTATTCGAGAAAGAATGAAGACAACGCAGTCGAGACAGAAGAGTTATGCTTATGTGCGTCGTAGGCCGTTTCAGTTTTAGGTTGGCGAACATGTGTTCTGGAAGATTGCACCTCTTAAGGGTGTGATGCGGTTTGGCAAAAAGGGAAATTTAAGTCCGAGATTTATCGGTCCATTTGAGATCTTGGATAGAGTTTGTGATCGAGCTTATGAAATGGATCGATTTTAGGTGACCGAAAGCGCAACGGAAGCAACAAAAATTCGGAAATCATATTTTCTAGCATGAAATTTTCGGCCACCTTGTGTACTAGGGTGTAGCATATACAAAAACACAAACTATGACATACATAGGGTGTTTTAAAGATTTACCTATCAATCTTAAAAGATTGATGATGGCTCCAATTAAGGTTTAAACACCTTAGCTCTTGAATGGAAAGATAATCGTCAAGCTTCCCTTTGAGCCCACCTTGCTAAAATATTAAGCCCACCACAAACAAGCTAGAACCACTCTAATTTTGCACTAGAAAAATTAGAGCATTTTTCTGAAGTGTATTGTTTCCTCTACCAAAATTTGAAGAGAAAATTGGAGAGAATTATTTTGTTAGTTTCGGCCATATGCATGTGTATATAGGGTTAAGGGAGACTAGCCTTGGTAGTGTAAAAAGTTGTTGTTGGTATGTGTGACACATGTCTTGATTATTGAGAAAGTTGTCTCCCAACTCTTCAGCTCCCAATGCATGCAATTTATTTGATTTTTAACAATTAAAAATCCATGGACTTATTTTAATTATCTCAAATATTTTTGAGACTAATTAAACATTACTTGAATTCACTCAAGTCACTAGTTGAATAATTATTTTACTATTGGGCTCTACAAGAACCAATATGATTTAATTAATTCAACACTTGAATTAATTTAATTATTTGGACTCTACTAGGCCCACTAGTGTTAAATTAATTCAACACTTGAATTAATTTAATTTAGTCCATAATAATGTTTATGAAAATCATAATTTTCAAATACATTATTTATCTGGCCAACTTTTAATTTAGGAACACTTCCACAAATTAAAGTTACATTTCCCTCATAGAAGTCATACTTCTATTTTTCCTTACGCTTATAAACTCATTTATAAGCCGTTCAACACTTTGAACTATTTTAACTTCTCAACGGGATCTAGAAAGCTAGTACTTGTGTGGCCCTCAATGGTTCATTGATACAACTAGCCGTGGGTTCACATGTCCATGTGATTCGGACTAAACATGTCCTTATATGAGCATACCCCAATTTCTCCATTCTTAATTATCAACTCCTTGATAACAAGAACGTCAGAACTCAAGTCTGATAGTACCCAATCAATCATGTTAAACGCCTAGCAGCATCACTTACATGATTCCCTAGGTATCAAATGATAGTGCCTGCAAGAACCATTCAATTATGGTTAGCGTACAATACGGTCCCTTCAACTCATATATCCCGACCGATTCGACAACCATTGGTTTATCGAGAGTTGTCAATGAATCGATACTATGTGTCATGTCGTAGTTGCATCGATGGTGTAATCTATGAAACCCCTTTCATAATTACCACCATACTCTGATCAGAGATTTCAACCTACATACACATGAGAACACATAGGATATCCATACCCGAAAGTAAGCGGTGAATTCCCGACTCCAATGTATCGACTCCTTTATGTTTCGACAGAACACCCAACCTTGCCACTTGGTGACCCCATGAGAGTCGGTAAACAAGTCAAAGTGTAATTCTAGCACATAGAATCTCAATGTTGTCCTGAGTCATAAGGACTAATGGTGTACAACAATAAACTAGGACCTTTCCACTCGATAAGTGAGAACCACTTGGAAAGTCCTTTATGGATGGTTATCCAGTGCATTCTACTAGGAGCACCTATCTGCATGCTCGGACATAACAATGTACCCTACCAATGAAACATGGTATTCACATCGCAGATACTAGTCTCTAACTCGAGCGACCTATATCTTTCTTAGCGGCGGCTGAATCGACTAGGAACTGTTTAGAATATACATTATTCCAAATATGAGTTTCATGATACTCATCATATGAGCATCTCATATTCTTTCTACTATTTGTATATTCAAGGACTTTATCTATGCACTAGCATGAGTATACAGATAAAGAAGTGCCAAGACAATAAATTCAAATATTATTAAAATAAAGACTGTTTTTTTACATAGAGTTTAAACATGAACCCTCGGCCAACACTTGGTTCGACGGGCACCTACTCTAACAATCTCCCACTTGCACTAGAGCCCACTACCCATATGCTTCAAACCCATCGATTCGCGATGCTTCTCGAACAATGGTGTAAGTAAAGGCTTAGTTAGTGGATCAACAACCTTATCTGCGGAGTCGACTTTGTCAATCATGACATGATCTCCTCTTTCCACGATCTCTCTGAGGATGTGGTACTTTCTCAATACGTGTTTAGACTTCTGATGAGACCTCGGCTCCTTTGCTTGAGCAATGGCTCCCGTCTTGTCACAAAACACCGGGACAGGAGCAACTCCATTAGGAATGACGCCCAACTCTTGGACGGAATTCCTTATCCAAACAGCCTCCTTTGCTGCAGCTGATGCAGCAATGTATTCTGCCTCAGTGGTCAGTACTGTCTTACTTGGAACTCTTCCAAAAGACAGCAACACCATTGAGCATGAATATGAATCCAGAGGTTGACTTTGAGTCATCAATATCGCTTTGGAAGCTAGAGTCGGTATAGCCTTCCAATTTCAGATCTCCACCCCCATAGACCAAGAACAATTTATCGGTCCTCCTCAAATACTTGAGGATGTCTTCCACAGCTTTCCAATGTGGAAGACCAGGGTTCGATTGATATCTACTCACTACACTTAGTGCGAAAGCCACGTTAGGACGTGTAGATATCATCCCATACATGATGCTACCAATTGCAGATGCATATGGAATGAGTGTCATCGCCGCTATCTCTGCATCAGTCTTGGGAGACATAGACTTGGATAGGGACACACCATTACACATTGGTAGATGTCCTCTCTTGGACTCATCCATCGAGAACCGCTTCAGGATGGTATCAATGTATGTGGACTGGGTGAGAACAAGCAATCTCTTTGATCTATCTCTATAGATCTGTATTCCCAATACAAAAGATGCTTCACCCAAGTCCTGCATCGAGAACTTACTCGCTAACCATATCTTAGTTGATTGCAACATTCCTACATCATTCCCAATGAGTAGAATGTCATCAACATACAATACCAGGAATGTCACAGCACTCCCACTGACTTTCTTATACACACAGGGTTCCTCAGGATTCTTAGTAAAACCAAACTCTTTGATTGTACTGTCGAATATGAGGTTCCAACTCCTAGATGCCTACTTTAGACCATAAATTGATCTTTGAAGTTTGCTTACCATATGCTCACTTCCGATAGATGTAAACCCTTCGAGTTGAGACATGTAAATATCTTCCTTAATATCCCCATTAAGAAAGGCTGTCTTAACATCCATCTGCCATATCTCATAGTCATACCAATTAGCTATGGCTAGCAATATCCTTATGGACTTGAACATTGCAACTGGAGAAAAGGTTTCCTCAAAGTCAACTATTTGTCTTTGAGTATATCCTTTTGCCATCAATCGCGCCTTGAAGGTCAATACCTTCCCATCCGCCCCAAGTTTCTTTTTGTAAATCCATTTACACCCCATGGGAACAATTCCCTCAGGTGGATCCACGAGATTCCACACTTGGTTCGAATGCATGGAATTCATCTACAGATTCCATTGCTTCAAACCACTTGGATGAATCGGCATCAGATAATGCTTCCTTGAAGGTCCTTGGATCACATCCATGGATAGGCTCATCATGGCCCTCTTCAAGAAGCAGACCCCATACCTCATAGGTGGTCTCGAGACTCTCTCGGATCTTCTAGCAGCTTGTATCTCCTCTCTTGGCTCTTCGGGTGTGGGTTCTATAATGGTGGGTGTCTCTCGAACCTCTTCGAGTTCTATCATCTCCCCTTTTCTATCCAATAGAAATTCCCTTTCCAAAAAAGTTGTATTCCTAGAAACAAACACTTTTGTTTCTTGGGGATGATAGAAGTAATATCCAACAGAATTCTTTGGATATCCCACAAAGTAACACAAAATGTATCGACCATCCAATTTATCTCCCACTACCTGCTTCACATAAGCAGGGCACCCCCATATTCTAGGATAAGAATATTTGGGTGGCTGACCCATCCATATCTCATATGGTGTCTTGTCAACTGCCTTTGAATGGACATTTTTCAAAAACAGTGCCGCTGTCTCAAGAGCATATCCCCAAAAGGATGGCGGCAACTCCGTGAACCCCATCATAGACCGAACCATGTCCATCAAAGTCTGGTTACGATGTTCCGAAACACCATTCAACTGTGTTGTAGCGGGCGGAGTCCACTCCGAGAGAATCTCATTCTCCCTAAGATACTCTTGGAACTCGGCACTCAAGTACTCACCTCCTCGATCCGATCGAAGTGTCTTGATGCTTCGTCGCAATTGCTTCTCTACTTCACTTCTGAATTCTTTGAACCTTTCAAAGGCTTCAGACTTGTATTTCATCAAATACACATACCCATACCTCGAAAAGTCATCGGTAAAGGTGATGAAGTAGGCATGTCCATGCTTAGTGGTGATGCTAAGAGGACCGCACACATCAGTATGGATAAAATCCAATAACCCTTTGGCTCGCTCCACATGGCCCTTAAAGGGAATCTTGGTCATCTTTCCTTTCAGACAGGATTCACAAGTCGTGAGAGCATTAATATCAGGCATATCAAACATGCCCACTCACACTAGCTTGTTCATCCTTCTTAGGGAAATATGTCCTAATCGAGCATGCCACAATTGTGCCGAATTTAGAGTATCTTGTTTGCGCTTGTTTGTTGTTGTTATAGTTTGGACATTGTTAAGTGGAATATCTTTTAATTTTAAGGTGTAGAGATCGTTTTCAAGTTCTCCGGTACCAATTAAACATTCATTCTTGTAAATGTTGCAAACACCTTTGATAAATAAACAAGAAAATCCATCTTTATCAAGCATAGAAATGGAAATAATGTTTTTCACCGAGTCAGGTACAAACAAAACATCTCTTAAAACAAACTTAAAATCATTGTTCAAATGCAAGTAAACATCTCCTACAGCCTTGGCAGCAACCCTTGCGCCATTGCCCATCCTCAAGAAGGTCTCACCTTCCTTGAGCCTCCTACTTCTTCCCATCACTTGCAAATCATTACAGAGATGTGAGCCACAGCCGGTATCCAATACCCAAGAAGTAGAGTTAATTGAAATGTTTACTTCAATGTAGAACATACCGTTTCCAGAACTCTTCTGGGCAAGATATTCCCTGCAGTTATGCCTCCAATGTCCAGGCTTCTTCCATTGATGATAGATGTCAACAGTCTTGTCAGTCTTTACTAGTGTGGCTGCCACAACGGGACCCGGAGTCTGCCTCTTCAAGGGCACGTTCTTCTTGGGACGTTGGAAAGAACGCTTCTTTCTCTTCCCACGTGGATCGGTCTTCGTACCAGATGAAGAACCCACATAAAGAACAGACTTCTCTTTCTTGATGGTGGACTCAAAAGTCACAAGCATGTTCACCAACTCCTCAAGGGTCGGCTCCATCTTGTTCATGTTGAAGTTCACCACAAAAGGATCAAATCAGATAGGCAGCGATAACAGCAACACGTCGGTGGTCAACTCCGAAGGCAACATCAAATCCATGCCAACCAGCTTGTCCACGAGCCCAATCAACTTTAGGCCATGCTCATGGACCGAGGCCCCATCTCGCATGCGCAAAGTGATCAGCTCCTTGATGGTAGCATGCATAAGAGGACGTGTTTGCTCTCCAAAGAGCTCCTTGAGGTGCAAATGAATGTCAGCAGCACTCTTTGCACCCTCAAAATGCCTCTGCAGCTCATCATTCATAGAAGCCTGCATATAACAATTGGCCTTCAAGTCATGGTCACACCAATCCTTGTAGGTCTGAAATTCCTCATGAGTGCAGTCAGTCGGAGCCTTATCAGGGGGTGACTCAGTTAGTTTATATGCAATCCTTTCCGAGTTCAAGACAATTTTCAGATTTCTTAGCCAAGTGAGGTAATTAGGTCCAGTTAATACGTGTTTTTCGAGTATGGCAGAAAGCGGATTGAGAATTTAAGACATTGTCAAATAGTACTGAAAAGTAAACAGTTAAATGTTAATGACTATTTTAAAATATTTATAAAGTATGGACTTTTACTTTATAAATTTTCGCTCCCACTGTTTTGACATTTTCACTACCCTCTAGTGAAAACGGGAAACTCCTTTCCTCAGTAGGTACGTAAGGTCCAATTAGCGAATTATGATCTCGAATAATATCATCCAATCACAATTCCTAAAAGGTAGTTTCCAATTGCATCTCAATGCAACCCTCTACGTAAACCTTTGCCTCACGTTTGATTAGGACCCAATAATATGACGTCGTTCATCTACACGTGTCAAGCCTTACCCATCGATGTTGAACCTTAATGGAGGGTCGCCATGAGTTCCCCCAATAATATGAGCCGAAATCATGGGAATTCCACGTAGTTCACATCACCATGTCAATGGATGTCACAGCTTTCCGGCACCCAGGGCCCCCCCAATAATATGAGCCGAGTCCCGATTACGGGTAGCGTTCATCATGCACCCATTGTCGATGGAAAACATG
Source organism: Primulina eburnea (assembly GCF_022965805.1). Taxonomy (NCBI): domain Eukaryota; kingdom Viridiplantae; phylum Streptophyta; class Magnoliopsida; order Lamiales; family Gesneriaceae; genus Primulina; species Primulina eburnea. Next base: position 14,064,855 of record NC_133117.1, read on the forward strand.
GAAATTATAAACAAATTTTTAATTCCCCTTTTCGGGCTTGATTTAATTTTGAATCTTATTTAAAATGAGGATTTTTATTTTTGAAAGGTCTCATCATTAATTTTATTTTATGTTTGATCGTATGTTTGCCGGATTCATGCAACTTTGTTATTATCATAATAATAACGCACATACTTATTATTTATAACATATCATGCATATATTATAAATATTAAACAAAGCAAGGATGATCAATCGTCCCAATACTAATGGCCCGTGTGAGCTAAGCACGGTCCTAGGTCCAATCCTAGGGAAATGCAAGGGATGCAAATGCAACTATTACATAAGCTTCCAATATTTACATGTCTTCGATCTTCATAATCATCATGGCCACCATCTTCCAATCTTGATCATCCACTATACTAATATTTACAAATAAATATCCATGGCAAATAGGGATACATCTCATGGGATGGGAACGGGCCATAAACCAAGCCCACTTTTAAATTTGATAATTATTACAATCATTCAACACAAAATATCCTAGCATACACCTAGTAAATTGGGCTTGGACTTTTGATCATCCTTCATGCATAATATCACATATCATACACCACCAATTAATTTTCACAATAATTAATTGATCCAATATTATATATCTTGATCCAATCACTAACCGCCACGATTATAAACTAAATTAACAAACTATACAAACACCTTTGTCTACTTTCCAATTAATTTATTTATAACCGAATTTCTTGTAAATTACAATTTACTATAAATAATTAAAGTCCAACTTCAATTATTTATTTTATGAGAAAATATTTGAAACTTTTGTAAATTTAAACTTAAGGGCCCAAAAAATCATTTTTCACCAAAAACATTTTTGCCCATTTAAATTTCACAAATATGTTAGTCATCCAATGGTCCAACAACTCAAGGCCCATGACACTTTGATATTTCAAAACAACTTTTGAAAACTCTAGCCGTCATCGCCGTCGCCAGAGCTCCGTCGTCGGATTCCGGCCAACAAATTTTTTTTTTATTTAATAGATAGGGGCGTTCGGGCAGCCCCTCGGGCGGCCTTTGCTGCCCAAAATGGGCAGCCCCTCGGGCAGCAGCTTGCTGCCGAGATTACCCACAAAAACCGGCCTTGATTTTTTGCAAAATTACATCTCATGCGGTTAGAAATCGACCTCAATATAATATCATGTATATGCTACAAAAACTAGTACCCTTAGCTCTGATACCACTTGAAAGGATCGATTTTAGGTGACCGAAAGCACAACGAAAGCAACAAAAATTCGGAAATAATATTTTCTAGCATGAAATATTCGGCCACCTGGTGTACTAGGGTATAGCATATACAAAAACACAAACTATGACATACATAGGGTGTTTTAAAGATTTACCTATCAATCTTAAAAGATTGATAATGGCTCCAACTAAGGTGTAAACACCTTAGCTCTTGAATGGCAAGATAATCTTCAAGCTTCCCTATGAGCCCACCTTGCTCAAATATTAAGCCTACCACCAACAAGCTAGAACCACTCTAATTTTTCACTAGTAAAATTAGAGCATTTTTCTTTGAGAAGTGTATTGTTTCCTCTACCAAAAGTTGAAGAGAAAATTGGAGAAAATTATTTTGTTAGTTTCGGCCATATGCATGTGTATATGGGGGAAAGGGAGACTAGCCTTGGTAGTGTAAAAAGTTGTTGTTGGCATGTGTGACACATGTCTTGATTATTGAGAAAGTTGTCTCCCAACACTTCACCTCCCCATGCATGCAATTTATTTGAATTTTAACAATTAAAAATCCATGGACTTATTTTAATTATCTCAAACATATTTGAGACTAATTAAACATTACTTGAATTCACTCAAGTCACTAGTTGAATAATTATTTTACTATTGAGCTCTACAAGACTCAATATGATTTAATTAATTCAACACTTGAATTAATTTAATTATTTGGACTCTACTAGGCCCACTAGTGTTAAATTAATTCAACACTTGAATTAATTTAATTTAGTCCATAATAATGTTTATGAAAATCACAATTTTCAAATACATTATTTATTTGGCCAACTTTTAATTTAAGAACACTTCCACAAATTAAAAGTTACATTTCCCTCGTAGAAGTCATACTTCTATTTTTTCTTATGCTTATAAACTCATTTATAAGTCATTCAACACTTTGAACTATTTTAACTTCTCAACACGATCTAGAAAGCTAGTACTTTCGTGGCCCTCAATGCTTCATTGATAAAACTAGCCGTGGGTTCATATCTCCATGTGATTCATACTAAACATTACCTTATATGAGCATACCCCAGTTGCTCCATTCTTAATTATCAACTCCTTGATAACAAGAACGTCAGATCTCAAGTTTGATAGTACCCAACCAATCATGTTAAAAGCCTAGCAGCACCGCTTACATGATTCCATAGGTATCAAATGATAGTGCCTGCAAGAAACATTCAATTATGGTTAGCGTACAGTACGGTCCTGTAATAGCCGAGCTCGGTGTACGGTACGGTTTAAGTTTTGTATGTTTTTGGGTTTTGTGATTTAGATGTTTAGAGTTGTGTTATGAGTTATAGTATAGTTGGTATTATTGTTTTGTGGCATGGTTGGTATTGTTAGTTGTTGCGTTGTTTCAGAGTTTTGGTTGGATTTTAGTTGCTCGAGATTTTGTTTCTGCCGTGGCAGCACCGCACCCGCACTCAGTGTAAGGACCGCACCCGCGGTCGTAATTGTAGGATTTTGGTGGTTTGGCCGTAAGAACACCGCACCCGCGGTGTGGAGAGTACCGCACCCGCGGTCGTATTTTTCAGGGAACTGTTTGGATTGCCGAGAGCTTAGCGCACCAGCGGTAATGATAGAGCGCACCCGCGGTCATGCATTATTGAGGTATGGGCGAGATTTTTAGTACTTTATTGGAGTGGTTGACTTCACTTTTTCCCATCCCTTTCCTCTCCATCTCGTTTTTCTCTCTTCAAACCAAGGGTTTTCCTCTATTTCTTTCATTCCCTATCTTCGATTCAAGCTTCTAGTTGGATTTTCGAGTAGAGATCGAAGTTCTCCTTGGTGCTAGGAAGCTAAGGTAAGCTTTTGGTTGTGTTATCTCTTGGTTTTGGAGAAGAGATGTTATGAGTTTGATGTATTTGTTGGTTTAATGGATTATTTGGCTTGGGTTCTTGGATATTGAGTTGATGTTGGTGTTATTCATGGATTATTGTTGTAGGAATTCAACCAAGTGAATAGTGGAGGTGTTATCGTGGTTTGTAAGTGGAATTTCATCCCTTGTGCTCACATGTATATATATGTATTGTGTTTCAAAGGTTTTATTGTGATATTCCCTTCCATTTGATCCATAGTATGTATTGATTCAATGGTTATATATATTAGAGGCATTTGATGTCTCAACTGTTCAAAGGGAATACAAAGAGTATGTGGGGACCCGGACGTTAATCAAGTTCTTAATCATCGTTGGGACTAATTAATCAATTATAAAACAGGGTCTAAAAATTTTTTTAATTTTTTTTTTTAAAATGCGGAACGTAGTGAAATCAACTAATATACAACTCAGTATAAAATAAAGTACAAGTCCTGTATCGTCTACAAATCAGTAAAACTAAGGTTTAACATCTAAATATCAAGTGTCAAAACCCTATATACATCCAAGTCCGAAGTCTCCACTCTATCACGATCTCTCCTCATCTTTTGGACCCTGATCTTGTCCCACCTGTTGTCATGTACACATACAGACAAGACAACAGCCGGATAACTCCGGTGAGAATAAATCCCAGTATAAATCAACGAAACATGCAATCATATAAACAAATATAAAGCATGTAATCAGGTAACAGATATATGTATCAAAATCTGAACATAAACAATCATTGACTGTCGACAATGATCGTAACTCTATCATGCAGACTAGACTCAATCCTAGTCTAGGGATCCCGATTTCCAAATGTGGTATTCCTATATCGAATTCCGTAATAGAAGGAACTCTGTTCCTATTACTCGATATAACCAAATATGGTGTTCCTATATCGAATTCCGTAATAGAAGAATTCCAATTCCTATTACTCGATATAACCAACATCCGGTGTCCTGACCTATCCGTCATGGACTGTAGCTCTATCGCTAATAACCCATCTTGAGACATCGTGCAATGTGCCCGTGGCGATCCCGCCACTGTCAGGCACTTCCGTCCCAAGATGTCTACACTATCCTGTGACATCGTGCAATGTGCCCGTGGCGATCCCACCACTATCAGGCACTTCTGTCACAAGATTTCTCGTCTAATACCTGCTATCTATAAATCAAGAGAACAAGTATATCCATCAAATCAATGCAATATCAATGCAATAAAGTAAAGTATGTGATTTAGGGAAACTCAAGTCTAGACTGACTTAAGTCGATCTCCCAATACCACACTGACTTATACCTTTCGTTTATAGTCTCGGTCTAAAGCAATCGAAGTTCTGAACTCAAGATAGTCTCTGTAAATCTGAAACGATATATCAAGAATCATAATATCAATATTTTATTCTCAATTCAACTCTGAATCTGATTAATCTGCATTAACTCAAATCAGCGGCATAACGGCACAATCTCAGTATTCCCGTCAATATATCACCAGATATTAATTACAAATCATAACCCATATTCGATACAATTTGTAATCAGTCTATAATCCAAATCTATTCAATTTCAATTAATATAATCTGAAAAATCATAACAATTTCATAATCAATCTGTTCTTCGATCTGACTTCGATTCTACGATGTCTAGTATTCCCAGAACACATAATAATGGTCAAATAATAATTTCTCCAATATCATAATTTCAAATGATAACAGAACTCAATAAAACTTACGTCCAGTTGTAGCTCTCGTCGAGAGGAGTATGTTACTGTGTCAGATCAAAATTCTGATAACCGGAGCTTAAAACAAATTCGAAGCAAATAAGAAATTTGAGAATTCCTTGAAGCTTTCTTTCGTTCTTGCTGTTTCATCTAAAGGAAGAATGGTATTTTTATATATCAAATGCCATGGTGGTGACAAGTGTCCCACTAAAGACATAATTGCACTTTAGCCCCTGAATTCTCACTATTTGCAATTCGGTCCTCAAAACTCTTTTTAATTCCATTTCAATCCTAATTAACAAAAAATTTGTGGAATTAATTCATCATTCCATAATTTCTAATTCAATAATCTCGGTTTAAAATAATTCATTTCTATAATCTCGGACCTTACAGAGTATAGTTTCTAAAGTGTTTGATAAATGCAAAGAGAGAGAGTCCGCACCAGCGGTAATGATAGGCGCACCCGGCGGTCATGCATATTGAGGTATGGGCGAGATTTTTAGTACTTTATTGGAGTGGTTGACTTCACTTTTTCCCATCCCTTTCCTCTCCATCTCGTTTTTCTCTCTTCAAACCAAGGGTTTTCCTCTATTTCTTTCATTCCCTATCTTCGATTCAAGCTTCTAGTTGGATTTTCGAGTAGAGATCGAAGTTCTCCTTGGTGCTAGGAAGCTAAGGTAAGCTTTTGGTTGTGTTATCTCTTGGTTTTGGAGAAGAGATGTTATGAGTTTGATGTATTTGTTGGTTTAATGGATTATTTGGCTTGGGTTCTTGGATATTGAGTTGATGTTGGTGTTATTCATGGATTATTGTTGTAGGAATTCAACCAAGTGAATAGTGGAGGTGTTATCGTGGTTTGTAAGTGGAATTTCATCCCTTGTGCTCACATGTATATATATGTATTGTGTTTCAAAGGTTTTATTGTGATATTCCCTTCCATTTGATCCATAGTATGTATTGATTCAATGGTTATATATATTAGAGGCATTTGATGTCTCAACTGTTCAAAGGGAATACAAAGAGTATGTGGGGACCCGGACGTTAATCAAGTTCTTAATCATCGTTGGGACTAATTAATCAATTATAAAACAGGGTCTAAAAATTTTTTTAATTTTTTTTTTTAAAATGCGGAACGTAGTGAAATCAACTAATATACAACTCAGTATAAAATAAAGTACAAGTCCTGTATCGTCTACAAATCAGTAAAACTAAGGTTTAACATCTAAATATCAAGTGTCAAAACCCTATATACATCCAAGTCCGAAGTCTCCACTCTATCACGATCTCTCCTCATCTTTTGGACCCTGATCTTGTCCCACCTGTTGTCATGTACACATACAGACAAGACAACAGCCGGATAACTCCGGTGAGAATAAATCCCAGTATAAATCAACGAAACATGCAATCATATAAACAAATATAAAGCATGTAATCAGGTAACAGATATATGTATCAAAATCTGAACATAAACAATCATTGACTGTCGACAATGATCGTAACTCTATCATGCAGACTAGACTCAATCCTAGTCTAGGGATCCCGATTTCCAAATGTGGTATTCCTATATCGAATTCCGTAATAGAAGGAACTCTGTTCCTATTACTCGATATAACCAAATATGGTGTTCCTATATCGAATTCCGTAATAGAAGAATTCCAATTCCTATTACTCGATATAACCAACATCCGGTGTCCTGACCTATCCGTCATGGACTGTAGCTCTATCGCTAATAACCCATCTTGAGACATCGTGCAATGTGCCCGTGGCGATCCCGCCACTGTCAGGCACTTCCGTCCCAAGATGTCTACACTATCCTGTGACATCGTGCAATGTGCCCGTGGCGATCCCACCACTATCAGGCACTTCTGTCACAAGATTTCTCGTCTAATACCTGCTATCTATAAATCAAGAGAACAAGTATATCCATCAAATCAATGCAATATCAATGCAATAAAGTAAAGTATGTGATTTAGGGAAACTCAAGTCTAGACTGACTTAAGTCGATCTCCCAATACCACACTGACTTATACCTTTCGTTTATAGTCTCGGTCTAAAGCAATCGAAGTTCTGAACTCAAGATAGTCTCTGTAAATCTGAAACGATATATCAAGAATCATAATATCAATATTTTATTCTCAATTCAACTCTGAATCTGATTAATCTGCATTAACTCAAATCAGCGGCATAACGGCACAATCTCAGTATTCCCGTCAATATATCACCAGATATTAATTACAAATCATAACCCATATTCGATACAATTTGTAATCAGTCTATAATCCAAATCTATTCAATTTCAATTAATATAATCTGAAAAATCATAACAATTTCATAATCAATCTGTTCTTCGATCTGACTTCGATTCTACGATGTCTAGTATTCCCAGAACACATAATAATGGTCAAATAATAATTTCTCCAATATCATAATTTCAAATGATAACAGAACTCAATAAAACTTACGTCCAGTTGTAGCTCTCGTCGAGAGGAGTATGTTACTGTGTTCAGATCAAAATTCTGATAACCGGAGCTTATAAAATCAAATTCGAAGCAAATTAAGAAATTTGAGAATTCCTTGAAGCTTTCTTTCGTTCTTGCTGTTTCATCTAAAGGAAGAATGGTATTTTTATATATCCAAATGCATGGTGGTGACAAGTGTCCCACTAAAGACATAATTGCACTTTAGCCCCTGAATTCTTCACTATTTGCAATTCGGTCCTCAAAACTCTTTTTAATTCCATTTCAATCCTAATTAATCAAAAAATTTGTGGAATTTAATTCATCATTCCATAATTTTCTAATTCAATAATCTCGGTTTAAAATAATATCATTTCTATAATCTCGGACCTTACAGAGTATAGTTTCTAAAGTGTTTGATAAATGTCAAAGAGAGAGTTCAAATGTTTTATGGATTGATAGATATATAGTCAGAGATTGCATGCAATTAGTTGATCAACGACCATAGGCTTATATCCCTCAGAGTTGTCGATTTATATCGATGGGATACGAGCACCACAAACAGAGTTACTATTGATATCAATCCATACCAGAGAAAAGAGGAATACCATCTCATTGTTATTGTTATTGCTATGTTATTTATGATTCATAGATTGATGGTATTCAATGTTTTAAAGCCATGTTTTACAGAGTATGCTATGTTCATTGCTATGTAAGAGTTCCACTTGCTGAGTTTTATACTCATTTCAGTTATTTTCATGTGATGCAGATAAGAGTGACGGGCCAGGACGTTGACTGTGGATGGGAGTCATATGCATACGAAGATTGGAAGGAAGAAGTTTGTTTTGCAAGCAATATTTTTGGACATGATCATTAAAATGATGTTTTGTATTTTGATGTATCATTTAGTTGATCATGTTGTTACTTTTGTTGATATTTGGAAATGTATTTTGAAACTCCTTCCATTTGAAAGAAAATTTTAAATTCCGCTGTATTTTTAATTGTAACGGGTCAAGGTGTCACAGGTCCCTTCAACTCATATATCCCGACCGATTCGACTACCATTGGTTTATCGAGAGTTGTCAATGAATCGATACTATGTGTCATGTCGTAGTTGCATCGATGGTGTAATCTATGAAACCCCTTTCATAATTACCACCATACTCTGATCAGAGATTTCAACCTAGATACACATGAGAACACATAGGATATTCATACCCGAAGGTAAGCGGTGAATCCCCGACTACAATGCATCGACTCCGATAAGTTTCGACAGAACACCCAACCTTGCCACCTGGTGACCCCATGAGAGTCGGTAAACAAGTCAAAGTGTAATTCTAGCGCATAGACTCTCAATGTTGTCCCGGGTCATAAGGACTAATGGTGTACAACCATAAACTATGACTTTTCCACCCGATAAGTGAGAACCACTTGGAATGTCCTTTATGGAGGGTTATATAGTGCATTCTACTAGGAGCACCTATCTGCATGCTCGGACATCACAATGTCCCCTACCAGTGAAACATGGTACTCACATCGCAGATACTAGTCTCTAACTTCAGCAGCCTATATCCTTCTTAGCGGCGGCTGAATCGACTAGGAACTGTTTAGAATATACAGTATTCCAAATATGAGTTTCATGATACTCATCATATGAGCATCTCATATTCTTTCTACTATTTGTATATTCAAGGACTTTATCTATGCAACTAGCATGGGTATACAGATAAAGAAGTTCCGAGACAAGAAATTCAAATATTATTAAAATAAAGACTGTTTTTTACATAGAGTTTAAACATGAACCCTCGGCCAACACTTGGCTCGACGGGCACCTACTCTAACAGCTTATAGGTTAGCCCTACCGCCAGATCTCGACAGAGTTCCTAATGTTTTTCATGTCTCCATGCTCAGGAAGTATATTGCGAATCCTTCCCATGTTCTTCGTCACGAGCCATTGGACTTGACGCCGAATTTGACGTACCAAGAGATTCCAGTTCAGATTCTGGATCGCAAAGTTAAAGTGTTGAGAAACAAAGAGATCGGCATTGTTAAATTCCTTTGGAGGAATCAATTGATTGAAGAAGCCACGTGGGAACCAGAGGATGAAGTGAAAGAGAAGTATCCTGAGTTGTTTGCGCAGTGACGTCAATTTCGAGGACAAAATTCCTTTAAGGAGGGGAGATTGTAATAGCCAAGTCTGGTGAAAGGTACGATTTAATATTTCGTATGATTATTGACTATTTGGTTATGTTTAAGTATAGTTTTGATGTTAAGAGTTGTGATTTATGGTTTATAGTATTGATGGTTATACTTGTTATGTGATTTTATTGTAGCGTTGTTGCGATTCGATTTTTAGTTGAAAAAGTTGGTTGTTGGCTACAGAGGTGACAGCACCCACGGTCAGTAAGACACCGCACCCGCAGTGGTTTGGCAGATGCGACACCACACATGCGGTCAATTGTGCAGCGCACCTGCGGTCGATGCTTTGGATTTTCGGAAGAGGTACAGAATGCCCAGCGCACCCGCGGTAATAATGTTAGCGCACCTGCGGTCGTGAACAGTAAAGTCTTGTTTCGAGTTTTATGTGATATAAGACAAGGATTTGGCTCATTTTCCCTCATTTTTTCCTCTACTTCTCGAAATTTCAGCTCTTGGGAGACTAGGGTTCGTACATTCTTTCATTTCCTTTCTTTGATTCAAGCTTGTTGTTGGATTGTTGTAGTGAGTACAAGGTCATTGTTGGTTCAAGGAGCTAAGGTAAGCTTGTGGTATAGTTTATTCTTGGTTTTTGGTGTTGGGAGAATTATGGGTTTATTGATGGTGTTGGTTTTATTGATTTATTGGTATGGTTTTTTGATTATTGGGTTATTAATGGTGCAATATATGGTTTATTGTTGTAGGATTGGTACCAAGGGATTAGATTCAAGGTTTTCAAGTGTTGTAAGTGGAATTCATTTCCTTGTGCTCACATGATAATATATGTATTGTGTTTCAATGGTTTTAACATGTTATTCTCTTCCATTCCATTCATGCTATGTATTGATACACCTTGTTATAATTAGAGGCATTTTATGTCTCAATTATGTCAAAAAGGAATACAAAAGAAAAGAGTATGCAAAATGTTTGGTTTAATGAATAAAAAAGAGTTCAAATGATTTACTCGATTGATAGATATATAGTCAGAGATTGCATGCAATTACTTGATCAATGACCATAGGCTTATATCCTAACAGATTATCGATTCATATCGATGGGATATAGGTACAAAGACAGAGATACTATCTAGATATCAATCCATCAGACAAAAGAGAAATAGCATCGTTATTGTTATTCATGCTATGATATTTATGTTTCAGAGTTGATGTTATTTAATGTTTTCAAAGTAATGTTTTTCAGAGTATGATATGTATTCATTGCTATGTAAAAGTTCCACTTGCTGAGTTTTATACTCATTTCAGTTATTTCATGTGATGCAGATAAGAGCGACGAGCCTGGACGTTGATTGGAGCCGGAGTCATATGCATAAGAGAAGGAAGCAAGAAGACTATTTTGCTAGCATTTTGGACGTGATCACAAAAATGATATTTTGTATTTTGTTGCATCATTTTATTGATCATGTAGATACCTTTGATTATATATTGAAATGTATTTTAAATCCTTCTTACCTTCAAGTAAAATTTTAAATTCTGCTGCTATTTTATTAAAACCGGTCAGAGGGTGTTACAATTTTGATGTTTCGTGATTATATTCATCAATGATATTCTGATATATTCGGAGAATATGACAGATTATACCGAACATTTGATACTTATGTTGAGTACTCCGAGAATAGAGACATTGCATGAAAAATGTGAGTTTTGACTGACAGATTGTATGTTTGGGGCACAGTATATCCGGAAATGGTAAAGCAGTGGATCTGAACAACGTTGAAACCGTGATCAGTTAGCTAAGACCAACACTAACGTCAAAAATTCATAGTTTTATGAGTTTAGCAGACCAGTATCGATGATTGATGTTTCGAATCTGATTGAATATTGCTATTGTTCTGAATCCGTTTTTGAAACAGATAGTAGACAGTGAAGAATGTATATCGTGCAGTTCGAACCAGAGCTGATTTTGAGAATTAAAGTAGTTCAGAAATTGATCAGAATATTCAGAACTCGATATCGACAGTCAGAGCAGGGCATCGATCAGAGTAACAGGTTTATGACAGTGTGTTATATGTTAATAATTGTTTTGTGTGCCGAATATTTCAGATTTGAAATGACAGATATTGTCAGAAGTGCACAATAATCGATTCAACATGCATCCTGATAGCAGAAAAATGTATGATGATTTGAAAAGACAGATTTTAGGGAAACCGATGAGATCAGATATGACAGAGTTTGTACTGAAATATCTGAATTTCCGACAAATGAAGACAGAAAGAATGAAACCAGGAGATTGGTTATATAGCTTGTCCATTCATGAATGGAAATGGGATCACATTTCCAGGGATTTCGTGACGAAGCTACTACGTTCCTCCCGAAATTGAGCATTGATTTGAGTTAAGAGTGACCAAGTCAGCACGTGTTATTTCATACATGAAGACATACAGACATGACCAGATGATTGAGAGTTATGTCAGAATAGTGGCCAGATCGCACGGAGTGCCAAAGTCGATTATATCAGACCGTGATTTTCGGTTGATTTTGTACTTTTGAAAGATTATACAACAAAATCTTTCACATATCATCCACAGACCGACGGATAGTCAGAGCGGACTATCCAGACACTGGAGGATATCCGTGGAGCTGTAGTGCTTGATTTTAGCACTAATTGACAAGATTCATTGTCACTGTATGAATTATCGTAAAACAATAGCTATCAGATGAGTACTGAGATAGCTTCATTCGAGGCACTGTACAGTGAGAACTGCAGATTCCCTTCGTATGAGGATAATATCTCTGAGGTATCTGAGATTGGAGCTGATAGGATTAGAGATATGACAAAGAAAGTGAAGCTGATTCAGAAGAAAATGAAGACCGCTCAGAATAGACAGACTAAATATGCCAACGTCAGACGATGATCGTTGGTAATTGAGGCAGAAGATTGAATATTGAATTGACTGGGATTAAACAGACTTGGTAGCAAATGATGGTGTTGACTTCTTATGAGCTGTTGATTGGTATATACGGATATTGTATAGCCAGTGTTTTGATATTGATTCTATCAAGGTTACTTCAAGTTGTATTATAATATTATACTTCTTGAATTATTATTCCAGATTGAAATCAGAAATCCGTGAAAGAAAAATAATTCAGAACGAAGAGTATTCCGCTGTTTAAAGTACAGTAATGTTGTCAGGCATCGAAGAAGATACGTGGGAGACAAAATCTGATATGAGATCGAGATTGCAGAATTGTTTTATTGAGGTAAGTTTCTGATTAACTTCCGTATACATTTCTTTCTGATATGATATGATTGCCTGTGATTTCGGGGACGAAATGATATCTTAAGGGGGAGAAATGTAAGGCCTGATATTTTTATCCTATTAATCTGAAATGATTTGGTGATAATTAATGTGAATTATAGACGGAAAGGAAAGACGAGAAAAGACACGAAAAATGTGCGAGGATAGTACACCTCGCGCATATGCGCGGCACTGATGCGCGCATATGCGCGAGGTAGGCAGAGAACCTCGCGCATATGCACGAGAGGAGGGCACGCATATGCGCGACCTTATGCAAAGAAGAAGTGTGAGACTAGAAGGTCTCGCGCATATGCGCGGAGACGAGGCGCGCATATGCGCGAGCTGCAATATGCGGAGACAGTAGGTCTCGCGCATATGCGCGGAAGTGGTGCGCATATGCGTGAGATGCCGACAACTCAAGCGCCGAGACATAAGGTCTCGCGCATATGCCCCGAGTAGTGTCGCGCATATGCGCGAGACGTGTTTCACAAAGAGATGAGCCACTTGCATATATATATATATATATATATATATATATATATATATATATTACATTCCTTCTTCAGAATGCCATTTTAGTTGCTACGAGAAATGTTGGGAGGAAAGCTTTGATTTTTTATGCTCTAATTCAATTTGCGAGAAATCGGGCCGTTTGATTTTGAATCCGACTTCAGTACCGTGTTCCTCTCGCTACAGGCTTCAACTGGACGTAAGTTTTGTTACGTTTTGTTATGATTTGAAATTATGATACTGCCAGAATCAGATACGATTGATATATGGTGTTCTGGATATATTAGACATTGTATAATTGAAGTCAGATAGAAGAATAAACTATGTATGTAATCGTTATGATTTTCAGAACTGATAAGATCGAGATTGTAGAGATTTGAGATTATAATACGTTATTGTTGAGATGATGAGTTGTACTGATATTGATTATGAGCCGTGTTATTATATCTGTGATGTTAAGACTGACGGGGCTATTGAAATTATATTATTATGCCGTCGAAACATTAGTAGATTGATAATAATCAGATTTGCTATTGATTGAGATAGTATTGTTGTATAATTGACGTTGATCAGATTATGTCTTGATTTGAGTATTGATCAGAACAGGTCTTAAATTGAGTTGTACATTGACACAATATATTCGATATTGTCATTGCCAGATGGAGTATGGACAGATTTGAATTGCAGACTTCGACTTCGTCAGACCGAGAAGAGAAAGGTATAAATTAATGTTGATTCGGGATTGCACAACTCGAGTTTGATTTAACTTGAGTCTCCCAAAATCACATACTTGATTGTCATTGCCTCGATATATGGCAGTGTTTAAGATTGATAAGCTTGTTTTATTTATTTATATTTAAGCATTTGTTATGTGAGGAGTCATTGGCAGGATATGCCAAGTCTTTGGCAGGATATATCAAGACACCGGATGTTTGGTCATAAAGATGTGTGCATAGGAGTAGAGCGACTTCTACAGCGAGCTTTGATATGGACAGGACCAAAGTCCGTAAATAAGAACGTACAACCACCACGATCGGGAGAGTAGGTGGGATATTGTTGCGTTCTTATTTATATCATGATCCCTAGATTAGGATTGAGTCGAGTCAGAGTCTCAGAGTGACAGAGTATGATTTACCGTGTGATATAGATTCATGTTTTCTGATTATGATAAGTAAGGACCGTGTATCGTATTATCGTAAATCATTTGTTGATTATCGATAATTCATGAATTTGATATATGATTATGTATTTGATGTATATCGTGACAATGAATTCAGAAATGAATATTGAATATGAATTGACGTTGTAGGAGCTCGAGTGGAGAGGCCGGACGCCAATTTAGTACAAACATTTAAAATTTGTATAGAACGAGTGGCGCCCGGGCGGTAGAAAATGACCGCCCGAGAGCCAAGGAAGAAAAGGTGAGTGTTCGGGCAGAACACCCCGCGCCCGAGCGGTAGTTTGTGACCGCCCGAGCGCGGTAATAGTGAAAGCCGGGGGCAGAATGTCTCGCGCTCGGGCGCGAGAATTCTATCGCCCGAGCGCGAGAGGCGGTGGGATAAGAATAAATTCTTTCTTTCCTTTCCCCGTCAATGTTTATCATAGAATTCGAGAGACTTCGAGAGATTTCGATTTTCTTTCTTCCAAATCGACTTCGAAACGTTGTCTAAACGCGAAACAAATTATATATTTGTGATCGTCGTGTCGAGGGCTTCTGACTGAGGTAATTTTCTTCTAGTTCCAGCAGCTCTAAATATCCAAGTGCTGTAATAGCATGTATTTGAAGTTGAATTTCTGATATGTAGTTGAAAAACCGACACGAAACTCATATTCGAAGTCAGAATTGAATTTTGATATGATTTTGATTTGATATGAATTTTTGAAGTTTCAAATGATAATTGAAACTCATATTAATGATTTTGGATTATGTTATTGATTGGAGTGAGTATGTTATTGATGTAGATAAAGTATTATACCGATATCTTCAGGCTACATAAATATGAAACGAAGAATTGAGGTATGTTGCGACCGGGTAACATACGACATGTATCTGTATTATATGATATATGTTGGATTGATTGGATTGGAAAATGTGTCTATATGCCTTATTTGTTGATTGATGTGGCATACATGACATTGAGATTGAGACATCGATGTATAAAATAATTGTTTTGTTAACACACATCATTTTATGCATACATCGATACATGACATGCACGTTGAGCTATGATCCTTGGATACCCTGATATGATTTGATTGGATTCCGGGGTTTGTGAACACAATCGCTATGCTATTATTATATGACCCGTAAAGCATAGACAATTGTGGCCCCATATGATTGGATATGAGATTTGGGATTTGATGGCGCTTTGCCGACGCTATCATATGTGTATCCCATATTGGCCGGTGTGCCAGCTCGAGCATTGATTTGATAGCGATTCGATTGATTCTGACATGTGCTCAGTGGATGGGCATTTGACCTGATACCTCCACGACATACATGCATTGCATACCATATATCATTGTTTAGATATCTGTGGTATATATGATTGGTTGTTTCATACGGAGCTTTGCTCACACCCAAGGGGGGCTGTTGTTGTCTTTGTGTGTGGACAATGGCAGGTACTCCAAGATATCAGGAGACCGGAGAGGGTACTTCTGGAGGGAGCCACAGTTTGGGCTGAGGTTTTATGTTTATGTCTTGTTCCCAGTATATATGTATATGTTTCTATATACCGAGGCATGTCCCGAGGACATGATATGTCTGTATGTGATTGGTTTTGATTACGTGTGGACATGTTTATGATGTGAGATAGAATACTATTTTTAGTATTCAAATAAGATGATTTGGGCTCATCGTAAAGAATTTTTAAACCCGTTTTCCGCTGTGATTATTTAACCCTAATCAAAGTGCATTGTAATAACGATTAGGAGTTAAAGGTCCCACACTAGATGGTATCAGAGCATAGCTGGGAATGCTCGATTGAGTCTTGTGTACACTTGGATAGGCACAAATGAATTGTGTGTATGTGTTTGACTTATTTGTATTACTTGCTCTTATGTGAGTTGATTTGAGTAAGTATTTGATGAGATTGATGATATGAGGTGATGAGATTATGAAATTGATATGAAATTGTGATATTCATATTTTGATTTGTAGATGGATCACACAAATGAAACTGCGAGTAGCAGTACTGAGAGGATTGTTGGGCAATTTGAAGGGTTGTCCATGGATGTTGTGATGGCTCGATTCCAGGATCTGAAACCACCGAGGTTCTTTGGCACCGAGAGTGCTGAAAGAGCTGAGGCCTGGCTGAAGGATATCGGGCATTTGTTTAATATTGTTGAGTATTCCAAGGCTCGGAGACTGAAACTTGCTTTGTATCATCTGAAAGACCGAGCAAAATCTTTGTGGGAAGCCGCTGAGTTTGGATTAAAAGAAACAAGGATTGAAGTCACTTGGGATGTCTTCAAGGCCCAATTTCTGGAGCAGTATTCCCCTCCTTATTATTATACTGCACAGGAAAACGAATTTAATAATCTGAAGCAGGGAACGATGTCTGTTGCGGAGTATGCTTCGAAGTTTTCTACTTTGCTGAAGTATGCACCTCACGTAGCTGGGAATGCGAGGGCAAAATATAACAGGTTTGTAAATGGTTTACATCCTGCTTTGTATACATATGTTGTTTCTGGATTGCCTACCAGCTACGCAGAGGCAGTTGAACGAGCCAAGGTAGCCGAGGCTGGACTTAGGAGAGGAGGTCCACAGTATACTCCTCCACCTCCGGTGTCAGCTCAGCAGCCTACTTTTCGACCGAGGGGTAAAAAGTTCAAGAAGACTGTCTCTGCTTCTTCGTCTTCTTCGAGTTCTAGTGGATCCCAGAGAGGGAGTCCTGTGATTGCTCCCTATTGTAGCCATTGTGGGGGTAAACATACTATCGAGCAGTTTCGAGCTATGTTTGGTACTTGTTATCAATGTGGGCAGGAAGGCCATTTCTCTCGAGTATGTCCGAACAGGGGTACGACTTCTGCTCAACCCCAGCCTGGATTTAGAAGTGGCCCTGGTATGATGAGACCTGTTGTTCCTGTTCCATATTTTCAGCAGTCGAGTGTTCCACGATATCGAGGACCGGGTGGTCAAGGTGCCCCAGTTCCTCCTCAAGTGAGAGTATACGCCATGACTGAGGATCAGGCGAGAGAAGCTCCTGGTGGCGTAATTGCATGTATTTGCACGCTTTGCGATTATCCTGCAAGTTTTTTATTTGATACAGGAGCATCTCGTTCATTCATATCTCATGCATTTGTTGCATCTCACGATATTGAGTGTACCCCGTTGTATGATACTTTGTCGATAGCCACGCCAGCAAGGAAGATTATTTTGTCTGAGCAAGTTGTGCATAATTGTGTATTAATATATGAGGATAATGTGGTATTTCTGAATTTTATTGTCCTCCCAATGCACGACTTTGATTGTATTGTTGGCATGGATATCTTGATGACAAATCGAGCTACTGTTGATTGTTGTCATGGAGTGGTTCGATTTCGAACGATTGATGGACCCAAGTGGAATTTTTATGGCAAGGGTTGTCAAGCCAAAATTCCATTGGGATCTTCCTTGGAAATGTCCCGATTGTTGACTAGCGGAGATGAGGGTTATCTGATCTACGCTATTGATGTCTCTAAGAAGGAACCTTCTTTATATGAGATTCCTGTTGCGAAAGAATTCCCAGATGTATTTCCCGATGAGATTCCTGATTTTCCTCCTCATCGAGAAGTTGAGTTTAGTATTGATCTTGTGCCGGGGACTGCACCTATTTCGAAAGCTCCTTATTGCATGGCACCATTGGAATTGAAAGAACTGAAAGAACAATTACAGGATCTTCCCGATAAGGGATATATTCGACCGAGTGTATCGCCTTGGGGAGCTCCAGTTTTATTTGTTCGGAAGAAAGATTGTACTATGCGAATGTGCATCGATTATAGGCAACTGAATCGGGCTACTGTGAAAACAAGTACCCACTTCCGCGTATTGATGATTTGTTTGATCAGCTTCAGGGTACTTCTGTTTACTCGAAGATTGATCTTCGTTCTGGGTATCATCAAGTACGAGTTCGAGATGAAGATGTGCCCAAAATTGCTTTTCGTACGAGGTATGGCCATTATGAATTCTTGGTTATGCCTTTTGGTCTTACGAATGCTCCTGCTATCTTTATGGATTTAATGAATCGGGTCTTCCGAGATTATTTAGACCGATTCATTATTGTTTTTATTGATGATATTCTTGTGTACTCGAAATCGAAGAAGGAGCATACTGAACATCTGAGATTGGTACTTCAAACTCTTCGTACTAGTCATTTGTATGCCAAATTGTCCAAATGTGAATTCTTGATGGACAAAGTGGTATTTCTGGGCCACGTCATTTCGAGACATGGCATATCTGTTGATCCTGCGAAGGTCGAAGCTGTATTGAATTGGCCGAGACCTACGAATGTTCCTGAGATTCATAGCTTCATGGGTTTAGCTGGATATTATCGTCGATTTATTGAAGGGTTTTCGAAGATAGCTAAACCTATTACTCAACTGACACAGAAGAATCAGAGATTCATTTGGTCAGATGAATGTGAAGCTAGTTTTCTTGAATTGAAGACGAGATTGACCACAGCACCTGTGCTTACTATTCCCTCAGGTACCGGAGGATTTGTGGTGTGTACAGATGCGTCTGGTAAAGGTTTGGACTGTGTTCTGATGCAACATGGCAAAGTGGTGGCTTATGCGTCTCGTCAATTGAAATCTGCCCTTCTTCGTGAAGCACATTGTATCAAATAACGTATCCACCCTGGAGGCCGAAAGATGTATTTGACATTGAGACCACAATTCTGGTGGAAACGTATGAAGAAGGACATTGCTGAGTTTATTTCTAAATGTCTTGTCTGCCAGCAAGTGAAAGCCGAAAGAATGAAACCGGGAAGATTGCTCCATAGTCTTGAAATCCCGAAATGGAATTGGGAACATATTGCTATGGATTTTGTGACTCATTTGCCTCGTTCGCCAAAAGGCTGTGATGCTATTTGGGTCATTATTTATCGGCTTTCGAAATCTGCACATTTTATTCCTTATGAGCGGACTTATCCATATAAGAGAATGGCCCGTGTGTGCCGGTCTCAATTGTATCTGATCGTGATCCCAGGTTTGCTTCTAAATTCTGGGGTAGTTTTCAAGAAGCGATGGGTACGCGTTTGGCTATGAGTACTGCTTATCATCCTCAAACTGAGCGTACGATTCAGACTCTAGAGGATATGTTGCGTGCTATTGTGATGGACTTCAGAATGGGATGGCAAGATGCCTTACCATTGGTTGATTTTTCTTATAATAATAGCTCTATATGGGAGACGATGTAGATCACCGTTATTCTGGGATGATATTGGTGAGAAACAATTGATTGGACCTGAAATGATACAGGAAATGAATGATAAGGTTCAGTTGATACGGCAGCGGATGAAAGCTGCTCAGAATCGTCAAACGAGTTATGCGAATAAACGAAGACGACCCTTGAAATTCCAGAAAGATGAGAGAGTGTTTTTGAAAATATCTCCCTTTAGAGGCACTGTTCGATTCGGCATGCGAGGGAAGTTATCTCCTCGTTATGTTGGTCCATACGAGATTCTTGATCGAGTTGGTGATCTTGCGTATCGATTGGCATTGCCACCAGCTCTATCTGCCATTCACGATGTGTTTCATGTTTCTATGCTGAGGAAATATGAACCGGATCCATCACATGTGCTTGCACCTGATGAGGTTGAACTGGATCCTTCTCTTTCCTATGTTGAACAACCTGTTCGCATTATGGATCGAAAGGAGAAGATATTGAGAAATAAATCGATTCCTTTGGTATGAGTGCAATGGACTCGACATGGTGTTGAAGAATCAACGTGGGAATTGGAGAGCAAGATGCGAGATTCGTATCCTCATTTGTTTGATTCTATCACATCTATTCCATTGTATTCGATGTATTATGATCCGTTTTTTGATTTTAGTTAGGATATGTACTATAACTGGTGACATATGTATGTTTACCAATGTTATGTATATAGAAATGTTTGAGATTTCGAGGACGAAATCTTTTAAGAGGGGGTGAAATGTAAGGACCGTGTATCGTATTATCGTAAATCCTTTGTTGATTATCGATAATTCATGAATTTGATATATGATAATGTATTTGATGTATATCGTGACAATGAATTGAGAAATGAATATTGAATATGAATTGACGTTGTAGGAGCTCGAGTGGAGAGGTCGGACGCCAATTGAGTACAAACATTTAAAATTTGTACAAAACGAGTGGCGCCCGGGCGGTAGAAAATGACAGCCCGAGCGCCAAGGAAGAAAAGGTGAGTGTTTGGGCAGAACACCCTGCGCCCGAGCGGTAGTTTGTGACCGCCCGAGCGCGGTAATAGTGAAAGCCGGGGGCAGAATGTCTCGCGCTCGGGCGCGATAATTCTACCGCCCGAGCGCGAGAGGCGGTGGGATAATAATAAATTCTTTCTTTCCTTTCCCCGTCAATGTTTATCAGAGAATTCGAGAGACTTCGAGAGTTTTCGATTTTCTTTCTTCCAAATCGAATTCGAAACACTGTCTAAACGCGAAACAAATTATATATTTGTGATCGTCGCGTCGAGGGCTTCTGACTGAGGTAATTTTCTTCTAGTTCTAGCAGCTCTAAATATCCAAGTGCTGGAATAGCATGTATTTGAAGTTGAATTTCTGATATGTAGTAGAATAACCGACAAGAAACTCATATTCGAAGTCGGAATTGAATTTTGATATGATTTTGATTTGATATGAATTTTTGAAGTTTCAAATGATATTTGAAACTCATATTAATGATTTTGGATTATGTTATTGATTGGAGTGAGTATGTTATTGATGTAGATAAAGTATTATACCGATATCTTATGGCTACATCAATTGGAAACGAAGAATTGAGGTATGTTGCGACCGGGTAACTTACGACATGTATCTGTATTATATGATATATGTTGGATTGATTGGATTGGAATATGTGTCTATATGCCTTATTTGTTGATTGATGTGGCATACATGACATTGAGATTGAGACATCGATGTATAAAATAATTGTTTTATTAACACACATCATTTTATGCATACATCGATACATGACATGCACGTTGAGCTATGATCCTTGGATACCCTGATATGATTTGATTGGATTCCGAGGTTTGTGAACACAATCGCTATGCTAGTATTATATGACCCGTAAAGCATAGACAATTGTGGCCCCATATGATTGGATATGAGATTTGGGATTTGATGGGGTGTGCCAGCTCGAGCATTGATTTGATAGCGATTCGATTGATTCTGACATGTGCTCAGTGGATGGGCATTTGACCTGATACCTCCACGACATACATGCATTGCATACCATATATCATTGTTTAGATATCTGTGGTATATATGATTAGTTGTTCCATACGGAGCTTTGCTCACCCCCAAGGGGGGCTGTTGTTGTCTTTGTGTGTGGACAATGGCAGGTACTCCAGGATATCAGGAGACCGGAGAGGGTACTTCTGGAGGGAGCCACAGCTTAAGCTGAGGTTTTATGTTTATGTCTTGTTCCCAGTATATATGTATATGTATCTATATACCGGGGCATGTCCCGAGGACATGATATGTCTGTATGTGATTGGTTTTGATTACGTGTGGGCATGTTTATGATGTGAGACAGAATACTATTTTTAGTATTCAAATAAGATGATTTGGGCTCATCGTAAAGAATTTTTAAACCCGTTTTCCGCTGTGATTATTTAACCCTAATCAAAGTGCATTGTAATAACGATTAGGAGCTAAGGGCCCCACATGATACATGTTCAGATTTTGATTTACAGTTTGATATAGATTCATATTTCTGACTGTGATACATGTTATGGATATCTGCTTCATGCTTTTATATCTGTTTATATGATTGCATGTATCGTTGATTTATACTGGGATATATTTCTCACCGGATTTATCGGGCTGTTGTCTTGTTTTTATGTGTGCATGACAACAGATGGGACAGGGCCAGGGTCAAGACGAGGACGAGAGAGGACTAGTTTAGCGTGGAGATTCGGACCCAGAAATAGATATGTTTCATTACCTGATATGTAGTGAATGAACAATAGTTGTTATGATTTACTTTTGTACAGGACTTGTACATAGATCTAAATATGGATCTTGTAGATGAAATAAGATTTATTTCATACGTTTCCGCTTTTGTATATTAAAAATATTTAGACCCTGTTTATTTATTTGCTCTAATTATTCCCAAAGATGATTAAGAAATGAATTAGCGTCCGGGTCCCCACATGGATATTTTAGAACACTTAGTTCACCAGATATCAAAGCTGAATCAAATAACCAAAGGGTTAATGATATGAATAAATAGTTTTGATTTAGTAGCACGAAAATGATCCTTAGATGATCAAATAAATTTCCCCTGTGAGCTTGCTGATTGAGCGATGGAGTATATGAACTTTTAAGAGCGCTCTGAGATCTTTTTGAATAGCAAGCAAGTTGTAATATTGCAGCTGAGAATCTCTAGTGTTGCTTGCATACTCTTCCGTTAATATACACGATTTCCTTAACGGTCGGAAAGGACATAACAACGTTAACCTGATCCTCTGTACAGACGTGTTGCTGTCGATATGTTGAGTATTAAATGATCTTTGATAAACGCATTTAATGTTCCTTTTGCTCAGCATCGTTCTGAATCTCTTTTCTTGAGGAGTTCCTTTTAAGGAAACTGTTTTGGGGAACAGAACTTTAGGTCTATGCTTGGTCTTCCTTTTTTTTGGGAAAGATAATTAAATGTAGATCAATCTTGGAACTGATGTAAAAAATTGTTGACTTCAAAGCGATGTAATACTTGAATGTATTTAAGCCGGTCAGAGAATGTCTTTGAGTAATAACTAGTTCTCTTTAATGATCGGTTCTGATAATGGTCTGAAGTGAGCGGTTGAAACTGCTTTGAGCTTTGATCAGTTAGCTGAGCGGTTGAACTGCTGCATATCTTGATATACGAACCACAGCTGAATACGTGTTTTTGTCATTCACCAAAATTCTTGGGAATAATATTCTCTTAACAACCCGCAACTTTGACATCACATCGCAAGATTGGCCGCAATCCATCAATAAAATGCCTCAACTTCTCCCAGGCATCATTCGCAATCAGGGGTAAAAAGTGAAACCCCCTCTCGAACTTCCTGACGAAGTCTACTACACTGTTGTCTCCCTGTCGCAGCGTCATGAACTCTCTCAGTGAATTACTTGGAGTAGAAGACTTCCTTAAAGTCATCCCAAGAAAGAGTCTGCAAATTAACCAACACAGGCACTCTCTCCCACCATAGCTTGGCATCCCCTATCAACAAAAAGGTGGCACATCTAACTCTGTCTGCATCCTGTAGCTCCATGAAAGCAAAAATCACCTCGATGGACTTAATCCATCCTTCAGCTATCATAGGGTCAGTAGTCTCCGAGAACTCCTTAGGATCCATCTTCCTAAACCTTTCTTAACTGCCTCTGGTCTGGGCCTCGCCCTTGTATCCACTGCAGCATGGTTCCTCGCAAACTGGGGAAAGAACCAAGTCATCCCTGCAAGCATTTGAGCCTGCATATCTGAGGGTGGACGAGGAGGATTGACCCTCTCCCCATCCTGAGCTTCCCTATCCTCATCGCCTGCTCCTTGCACCATCCTACGTCTTAGTGGCATACTTTCCCAACATTTACCCAACACGTAAACCCAACATGCATGAACATAATACTAATATCATAAGATGCACGTAATTTGAACTTAAAACATGGACATGCTAAAATCATGACTTAATGCGTAATACATAACATAATTCAAAACCTTAAAACTTACAGACTTGAGGTGTGACTTCGTGAGCTTCTTGCAATTGGCAGTAGGCATAACCCTTTACAGGAACACCGCTCTGATACCAACTGTAACATACCGTATTTTTAACTACATAAAATTTGCGGAAAAATAAAAATTTTCTTAGATACAAAATAAACTTTAAAATTATGATCATGCATAATCTGTTCTCAAAAATATTTAAAACCAAACGTTTGAAATTTAAAATCTTGCTAAAGCATTTGTCTAAACATCATGCAGTAACATAAAAATCAAAGTATTTGAACATTGCATAAATTCTTAAAACTTGGCGGTCCTCGGGTTTAGCCTCCCGCTCAGTCCAAGCCGACTCACTGGTCCTCACCTCTCGTCTCTTCAAACTCATCCTCACCTGCATCGATCAAGTCTAGTGAGTCTAGAGACTCAACATATATAAACTGGAGATAACAAGTACTACATAATAAAACCACATGCATCTTTAAAGTAGGGCTTACATACTTGAATCTTGAACGTAAAATCATAAACATACTTGAAACTTGGACTTGCATACAAGATCTTGAGCATATGTACATACATACTTAGACGTGCCATCAACATAAAACTTTTCGTAAACATGCTTACTTCATACATACTTGAGCATACATAACATAATTTTGCGTAGAGATATGTTTCAAAGCAAGTGACCCATATATAAATACGCCTGATCAGAATAAACCACAGTACTGGGCTGGCAGGGAAGATCCACTGTGATAGGATCGGTTGTCGTAACAAGAGTGTTTAGAAGGGGAGGTTGAATAAACACTTACACTTAAAATTTTTCTTTAACAATATTTGAGTTCAGTTTAGTGACAAACTGAATCTCGAAATCTTGTTGGTCAATAACAATCAGTTAAACTAGAGTAGTTGCGGAAAGTAACTGACTGAAAGATAGAATACGAAACTGAAAGAAATATGCAAGAGTTGTTTCTTGATGTTCGGAGAATTTAATTACTCCTATGTCACCCCTTCTATCACAAGGATAGGATATTCACTAAAAGACTTTGATCAAGTACAACACTTGTACTGACCCACTTCAGTTTGGACTTACAACTGCAAAAACTGAAACTCTTAGTTCTACACAATATTCTCAGTGCGTAACTGATATTAGCACAATTGAATCTAACAACTTTTAGAGAGTGCTAACAAGCTCAGATTGTAGCCTTGATTGCTACGAGTAATTCAAATGAAAGTGAGCTGAGATTTTGACAGAGTAACAGCAAGATTAAGATTGAGTGATCGTCTCTTTATTTCTGCTGTTCTTCAGTCATATTTATACTTCTCTTTCAATGGTAACTTTGATATGCATTTGAATTCTAGTATTCGTTGATTGCCACTTCATCATTCCTTGGGCAATGTTCTCTTCAATTATTGTAGTTCGGCGTCTTAATTGCTTTGTCCGGAATGCGTTGTCTTAAGTAGTCTTGGTTGTTGTGCGGCGTTCTTGTGCTCTGTTATGTCTTCTTTGTTCTTTCCCGAGACATCTTCAGTTGAGAGACTTTAAGACATTCGGTTGAATGTTTTTAACTGATCAGTTCCAACTGATCAGTTTACTTTGTATCATTGTATCAACTGACATGAGTTGATAAGTTCGGTTGCCGAATTTGCTTGCGCGTATCAGTTGATTCATATTTTGTTAATCGATTGATTTATGTTTTGTCAAACTCCAGAATCTAGTTTCCAACAATTTCCCCTTTTATGGTGTTTGACAAAACCAGGTGATTTAAGATCGAATATCTGAGCTCTTTGTAGATTACACAACTGAATCATAAAATAACTGGGTTCCTTGTAGATAACATAAAATCTGAGAATATAATATCTGGATTCCTTGTAGATAACATAAAATCTGAGAATATAACTAATCTGATTAATTCTTCTTCAGCTGCTGTCCTTCCCCCTTTTTGTCAAACATCTCCATTTTGTCTGATAACTTTCGAACGTAAATGGATAGAAGTTTTACATCTGCTGAGATACTTGAGGCAACAGTTGTGAGGGAGGTCTGTATCAAATCTATTTGATTTGAAACAGTATTTTCCAGTCGCTCAACTCTCTGACTGATTACATCCTGAGTTGTACAGAGTGAGCTAACTAGCCCCTTCTTTATTTCATGCACAGTTCTGCTAAAAGAGTCCATGTTGGCTTGAAGAGCGTTTAGTTTTGCTGAGTTAAATTCAATCGAAGAATCTAATTTGACTGTATGCGACAGCTGTTGGAATTGAATTTTCTTGATTTCAGCTAGCATCTGCTGCATACTGTACTGTATGTTCTGAATTTCTTGAAGAACAACATCCATTTCTGTGGATTGAATTGGAGGTCGCTGGCTAGGCGTTTCTCAATGCTTCGATGGTTGTTCAAAAAGGACTAATGCTTGATCAGTTTCCATTGTTCCAGCCATAGGCTGAGCTGGAATGTTTTCTTGAATTTGAGATGATGATGGTTGGTTTTGATCAAGGATTTGACTGTCTGGCTGAATGATGGAGATGGATGGTTCATCCATAGGAGCTTCCTGTGGAGAGTTATGTGACACCTTGACTCGTTATAGTTAAAATACAGCGGAATTTAAAATTTTCTCTTGAAGGATGGAAGGATTACAATTTCATAACATAAAATCATTTGCAAAATATTTGCAACCAAAAATAAATACATGATCATTCAAATGACATAACAAAATACAAAATATCATTCCTATGATCATGTCCAAAATGACATCCTTCCAACTTTGTATGCATATGACTTCGGGCCACTGTCACTGTCCTGGTCCGTCGCTCTTAGCTGCATCACATGAAAATAACTGAAATGAGTATAAAACTCAGCAAGTGGAACTCTTACATAGCAATGAACATAGCATACTCTGTAAAACATGGCTTTAAAACATTGAATACCATCAATCTATGAATCATAATTAACATAGCAATAACAATAACAATGAGATGATATTCCTCTTTTCTCTGGTATGGATTGATATCAATAGTATCTCTGTCTGTGGTGCTCGTATCCCATCGATATAAATCGACAACTCTGAGGGATATAAGCCTATGGTCGTTGATCAACTAATTGCATGCAATTTCTGACTAAGTATCTATCAATCCATAAAACATTTGAATTCTCTCTTTGACATTTATCAAACACTTTATAAACTATACTCTTTATATTCCCTTTGAACAATTGAGACATCAAATGCCTCCAATATATATAACAATTGAATCAATACATAATATGGATCAAATGGAAGGGAATATCACAATAAAACCTTTGAAACACAATACATATATATACATGTGAGCACAAGGGATGAAATTCCACTTACAAACCACAATAACACCTTGAATCTAACTCTTGGTACACCACCTACACAATAATCCATAAATAACACAAACATCAACTCAATATCCAAGAATCCAAGTCAAATAATCCATTAAACCAACATAAACAACAAACCCATAACATCTCTTCTCCAAAACCAAGAGATAACAAAACCAAAAGCTTACCTTAGCTTCCTAGAACCAAGAAGAACTTCGATCTCTACTCGAAATCCAACTAGAAGCTTGAATCGAAGATAGGAAATGAAAGAAATGGAGGAAAACCCTTGTTCTAAGAGAGAAAAACGAGATTGAGAGGAAAAGGGAAAGGTGAAAATGAAGTCAACTCATCCAAAAAGGTACTTAAAATCTCGCCCATACCTCTATTGTTCATCACCGCGGGTGCGCTCCAACAAGCACCGCGGGTGCGCTAAGCTCACGGCCTCCCAACCTAAAATCCAAACTCGATGACCGCGGGTGCGGTCCTTCAATTACCGCGGGTGCGTTCTACACCGCGGGTGCGGTCTATCATCACCGCGGGTGCGGTGAAGCTACGGGAAAACACCAATAATCCAACCATTACGACCGCGGGTGCGGTCCTTACACTGAGCGCGGGTGTGGTCTGCTCACGGCCAAGACAAAATCCAAGGCAACTAAAATCGAACCGAAACACTGAAACAACGCAACTAACAATATCAACCACACCTCAACATAAAATAACCAACAATACTATGGCCCATAATCACAACTCTTAACATCACAACTAAACTTAACTTAATCAATAAATCCATAACATACGAAAACTTAAACCGTACCGTTCACCAGGCTCGGCTATTACAATCTCCCCTCCTTAAAGGAATTTCGTCCTCGAAATTGACGTCACTGCACGAACAACTCAGGATACTTCTCTCTCATCTCATCCTCTGGTTCCCACGTAGCCTCTTCAATCAAATGGTTCCTCCAAAGGACTTTAACGATGCCGATCTCTTTGTTCCTCAAAACTCTAACTTTGCGGTCCAGAATCTGAACCGGAATCTCTTGGTAGGTCAAATTCGACGTCAAGTCCAATGGCTCGTGGTGAAGAACATGGGAAAGATTCGCAATATACTTCCTGAGCATCGATACGTGAAAAACATTATGGACTCTGTCAAGATCTGGCAGTAGGGCTAACCTGTAGGCTCGATCACCAACTCTGTCCAATATCTCGAATGGACCAATAAACCTCGGACTCAACTTACCCTTCTTGCCAAACCGCATCACACCCTTGAGAGGTGCTATCTTCAAGAACACATGGTCGCCAACTTCAAACTGCAAAGGTCTACGACGAACATCTGCATAACTCTTCTGCCTCGACTGAGCAGTCTTCATCCTCTCACGGATAACAGCAACAACATCGGCTGTCTGTTGGACCAACTCTGGTCCCAACATCTTCCTCTCACCAACCTCATCCCAAAACAAGGGAGATCTACACTTCCTGCCATAAAGTGCTTCGTACGGTGCCATCCCAATCGTCGCTTGGTAACTGTTGTTATACGTAAACTCCACAAGAGGCAATTTAGAATCCCAGCTACCAGAATAATCAATAGTACAAGCTCTGAGCATATCCTCAAGAATCTGAATGACCCTCTCTGACTGACCGTCGCTCTGAGGGTGATAAGCTGTACTGAACGCTAACCGTGAACCCATAGCTCTGTGCAAACTCTTCCAAAACTCTGAGGTAAATCTAGGGTCACGATCAGACACAATCGACACAGGGACACCGTGAAGTCTAACAATCTCTGCTATGTAATCCTCGGCATACTGGTTCATGGAATACGTCGTCTTGACTGGAAGAAAGTGCGCTGACTTGGTCAATCGATCGACAATAACCCAAATGGAATTGAAACCCTTCTGCGTCTTGGGAAGACCAGTCACGAAATCCATCGTAATATGCTCCCACTTCCACTGAGGAATCGGCAATGACAACAATGTCCCAGCAGGTCTCTGGTGCTCAATCTTCACCTGCTGACAAGTTAGGCACTGAGAAATAAATACGGCAATGTCTTTCTTCATACCTGGCCACCAGTAGAGTCGACGAAGATCCTGATACATTTTGGTACTGCCTGGATGTATCGAATATGGCGCAGTATGAGCCTCTGTCAAAACGTATCGCGGAACATCATCGCCAACGGGAACACAAATACGGCCTCTAAAAGTCACCAAACCGTCTCCATTCAATCCAAACTCTGAGTTACCTCTTTCCTCTGCTCTAGCTCTCAACTCTAACAACTGAACATCAACAGTCTGCTCTCTACGGATCCTGTCCGTCAATGTAGCCCGAATGACCAACGCTGAAAAGCGAGCAATGGTCCCCGGAACTACCAAAGAAATCTCCTCTCGCTGCAAGTCCATCAACAACGGCTGCTGAATTATCGAACTCAAGGAAGAACTCGACTTATGGCTCAAAGCGTCTGCTACAACATTCGCTTTCCCTGGGTGGTAACTGATAGTTACATCATAGTCTTTGACAAGCTCTAACCACCTCCTCTGCTGCATATTGAGCTCTTTCTGAGAAAACAGATACTTCAAACTCTTGTGGTCTGTGAAGATCTCACACTTTTCGCCATACAAATAATGTCGCCAAATCTTCAAGGCGAAAACCACAGCTGCTAGCTCCAAATCGTGCGTCGGATAATTCTTCTCATAATCTTTCAACTGGCGAGAAGCATAGGCGATAACCTTACCTCGCTGCATCAACACTGCACCGAGACCCTTCTTCGACGCATCGGTAAACACAACAAAGTCCTCTGAACCACATGGCAATGAAAGAACAGGAGCTGACGTCAACTTATCCTTCAACTCTTGAAATGCACTTTGGAAATCAATGGACCACTCGAACTTCACAGTCTTCCTCGTCAAATTGGTCAATGTCAAGGCAATCTTGGAGAAATCTGAAATAAAACGACGATAATAACCCGCCAAACCAAGGAAACTGCGTACCTCAGAAACAGTGGTAGGAATAGGCCACTTCTGAACTGCCTCTATCTTCACTGGATCAACAGTTATGCCATCTTTCGAAACAACATGGCCTAGAAAAGAAATCCGATCCAACCAAAATTCACACTTTTTCAGCTTGGCAAACAACCTCTTCTCCCTCAACAATCGGAGAACAACTCTGAGATGCTCTGCATGAAGCTCTCTGGTCTTGGAATAGATCAAGATGTCATCGATGAAAACAATGACGAAACTATCCAAAAACGTCTTGAACACACGGTTCATCAGATCCATGAAAACTGAAGGAGCATTGGTCAGACCAAAAGACATCACAAGAAACTCATAGTGACCATACCTGGTCCGGAACGCTGTCTTAGGGATATCAGACTCCCTAACCTTCAACTGATAGTAGCCAGACCAAAGATCAATCTTCGAAAATACAGTAGCACCATGAAGCTGATCAAACAAATCATCTATCTGTGGCAACGGATACTTATTCTTGACAGTCACTTTGTTGAGCTCTCTATAGTCGATACACAGCCGCAAAGACCCATCTTTCTTCTTAACGAAAAGAACCGGAGCTCCCCAAGGCGAAGAACTCGGACGAATAAAACCCTTGTCCAAAAGATCCTGCAATTGCGCCTTCAACTCCTTCATCTCGGTAGGGGCCATTCAGTACGGAGCCTTAGAATAGGAACCGTACCTGGAGCTATATCAATAACAAACTCAACATCTCTATCCGGCGGCAAACCCGGCACATCATCCTCAAACACATCGGCAAACTCCCTCACAACA
Source organism: Primulina eburnea (assembly GCF_022965805.1). Lineage (NCBI taxonomy): Eukaryota > Viridiplantae > Streptophyta > Magnoliopsida > Lamiales > Gesneriaceae > Primulina > Primulina eburnea. Next base: position 14,096,143 of record NC_133117.1, read on the forward strand.
TCGATATTATCAATATTCAACTTAATCATTCTATCACAATCGAAGCCAGAAACACATCACAACCTCTACACATCAACTTCTCAGCCTCAAGACAAGAAATAAAAGGAAGGACCAGCGAAGTACCTGCACTGGCGAGAACTCCTCCCTTAATGTCATCATCTGCAAAGGTCACCATCTTAGCAACGCAATCAATAACAGCACGATAAGTGGACAGCCAATCCATGCCAAGAATAACATCAAAGGCAACCATCAGGATAACAATCAAATCAACAAAAACGACTCGCTCCTCAATACGAACAGGGCAAGCAAAAACAATAGACGTCGGGCACAACACGTCCCCCGAAGGCAAAACAACATTGAACTGGAGGGGAAGAACAGAAGGAACTATACCCAACGATCTCAAAAACAATTCAGACATAAAAGAATGAGTAGCACCAGTATCAATCAAAGTCGTAGCTACTCTGTCTGAAATCAAAATAGTGCTAGAGATCACAGAAGAATCATGATTAATACCTTCCTTGGTCATCGAAAAGATGCGACCCTGCACCTTCTCCTTGCTCGCTCCGCAGGACAATCTTTAGCAATGTGGCCTGCCGTGCCACAACGATAACAAGAATGAGTGCCAAATCTGCACTCTCCTCTATGATGTCTGCTGCACTTAGGACACAGCGGCTTCTTGGGATCAACTGGAACTGACGGTGGTCTAGGACTCGATTCCATCTTGCCCTTTCCTTTGAAACGATCCTTGCCTCTCTGATTCGAGCCCCGGCCTCTCTGAATAACAGCTTGTTGCCTCTCCTGCCTCTCTCTAGCGATATCCTTCTCGTCTTGTTCGGCCAACAACGCCTTCGACACAATCTCTTTGAAAGTCAAAGCCTTGGACATGTTGATATACCTTCTTATCTCTGCTCTAAGGCCTCGAATGAAATGAGCACCTTTATCTTTGTCGTTGGAAGCAATATACGGAGCAAATAGACAACCCTCCTCAAACTTGAGAATGTACTCATCAATGTTCATGCTCCCCTGACGAAGCTCCAGAAACTCAGTCACCTTCCTAGCTCGGAGTGCGTCGGGAAAGTACTTGTCATAGAACAAATCAGTGAACTTGATAGGACTCATTTTTACGTGTTTTTAGTGTTGGTTTTGAGTCGCATTCATGCATCATATTAGTTTGTTTAGTTTAATTTAGCATTCATTTAGCATTATTTAGCATTTGGCTGATCTCGTGTATTTTGTGGTGGTTTTGTAGGAAGTGGACCAAAAAGTGGGATTTTATTTGCATAGCATCGAAGAGGTCTCGCTAGGACGGTCAAAAGTGACCGCCCCAGCGAGCATATTGGCCCAGCCGAGGAGTTTCTGCGCGAGTCCTTCGCTAGGGCGGTCAAAAATGACCGCCCCAGCGAATCCATCGATGTGAACGAGAATATTTTGCGCGAAGCTCTCGCTAGGGCGGTCAAAAGTGACCGCCCCAGCGAGACCAAAGACACGGCCAGGAATTTTAATTCGAGAATCACTCGACCCAGCGGACAATCTCGACCGCCCTAGCGAGCGACGCAATCCGGGAAGATTTGTTTCCAAGTTTTGTGGACTCTATCTTACAGCATAACCTAATACACGAGGGAGGCGCCGATTTAGAGACAATTTCTGATTTTTTCCATCACTTTTCTTGGGAGGAAGGCTAGGAGCAAGAGAGACTTTCGAAGAACTCGAGAATTCCAAGCGTCGCAGCCGTCATCCATCGTCAACCTTAGTATTTTAATTATTCAGTTTTTATTTCTTGCATAGATTGTTGATTTTTATTATGAATTTTGTTGGCTAAACTCTATATTTGTTGGGATTTGAGGGGATCCTACCCCGTACTCGTTGTTTAACATTATTTATCGACATTTTTATGAGTGATTTGTTTATGCTTTTGTGTTTTCTTATTTCAATTGAAGTCTAGCTAACTTCCTTTGATTATTTCATGTTGTTAATGATTTCGATAGAATAATTGACAATAGGATCGAATAGCATAGACCACGGATTTACAATTTTAGTAGATATACGGAATTGGGTACGTGTCGATAGTGATAATTCACCCGGATGAAAGCTAGCGGATTCCATAGAACGTAATGCAATCGTGAACTGTTAAATAATTGAGGATACTTGATTACTGCATATTTATGATTAGTATTAATATAGCTCGACAGAGTATATTAATTAGTCTAGGGAATTCCGTCGAATGCACGAGTAAAAGTCGAGTATAATTATTTGAACACGAGCGGTAGGTGAACTGATAATTCCCAACAAATTCGCTTCTCATTTGATTTACATCCAATTTAATCATTGATTTCTTGATTATTTGTTCTTGAATTTTAATCATTTTAGTTATTAAATTCACTTTAGTTTAATCACCAACTCAATCTATCGTTGCTAAAGAAATTGAAGTGAAAATAAAAATAGTGTAACGCAGTCCTTGTGGATCGATACTCGTATTCACTTACGTTTATTATAACTTGACTATCGTGCACTTGCGATATTTTAAATCGAGCTTTCATTTATAAAACAAATTTTGGAACTATTCACTGTGCAAGTTTTGCTCGATCAAGTTTTTGGCGCCGTTGCCGGGGACTGTTGATTCACAATTTTTCTATTTTTCATTTAAATTCTTTAGTATTATTTATTTTATTGTTAGTTGATACTCCTATTCTGTTGCAGATTTTTCTTGTGGTGCATGCGAAGATCACTCGAAGTTAAGCTTGAGCCTTTTGACCCTGAGATCGAACGCACTGCTAGACGCCGAAGACAACAGCAAAGACTCAAGGAACAAATGGAGAGGCACGAACAAGAGCAGGATGCGGACCGCCAAAATGAGAGACGGATTGAGATGCCACGCCGTATACCGATGATGGATTATGCACAACCGTCTCTTGATGGAGCACGTCCAAGCATCGTGAGACCAGTCATCCGAGCTAACCAGTTTGAGATCAAACCAGCTATCATTCAGATGATTCAAAACACTGTTCAATTTGGGGGAAGTGCACTTGACGACCCTAATTCTCATATAGCTGATTTTCTTGAAATTTGCGATACATTTAAGTTTAATGCTGTGTCTGATGATGCTGTTCGTTTGCGTTTATTTCCATTTTCACTAAGAGATAAAGCTAAGGCGTGGTTAAACTGTTTGCCTGTAGGGTCTATCACTACATGGGAGGATAGGCGAAGGCATTTCTGATCAAGTACTTTCCTCCGTCGAAGACTATGAAGCTGAGAGCCGACATTACTACTTTTGCTCAATATGAGCTTGAGTCACTTTACGAGGCGTGGGAGCGATACAAGGATTTATTGAGGAGATGTCCACACCATGAGCTACCTCTTGGGTTAGTTGTTCAAACTTTTTACTACGGTCTGCTTACTCCTAACCGTACCATGATAGATGCTGCTGCCTGTGGTAACTTGCTGAGAAAAACGGCTGAGGAAGGATATGAATTATTGGAGGAGATGGCTGCTAGTAGCTATCATCCTCATTCTGATAGGCAGAAACGAGGTGCTGGAGTTAATCAAGTTACTGATTTGTCTGCGGTGTCAGCACAGTTAGAGGCTTTGAACACAAAGATTGATGGGATGAGTGCGAGTGGATCGGCTATGCGTCTGCAAGAGATTTTCTGTGATAAGTGTGGAGGTGAGCATGACGTGCAGGATTGCCAAGATGGCAATCCATTCTATGTGCCTGAGGGAGCAAAACACGTGGGATTCCAGAACCGTCCTAGAAATGACCCTTATTCAAACTCTTATAATCCGGGATGGAGGAATCACCCAAACTTTTCGTGGGGAGGTCAAAACAACCAAAACCGCCAACAAAGAGGTCCACCACATGGGATGCACCAAGGACTCAAGCCAGAACCGCCTAGGGAGGAGAAGTCAAATTTAGAGCAAATGATGACTAAATTTATTTCAGCAACCGAGACGAGATTTCAGAATCAGGATGCATCCATAAAGGGGTTAGAGAATCAAATTGGGCAGTTGGCTAAGTTAATTGCTAATAGGGAGCAAGGAACTTTGCCAAGCAACACGGAGACTAACCCGAGAGAGCAAGTGAAAGCTGTGGAATTGCGTAGTGGAAGAGCACTCGAGTCTAATGAGGAAAGGACCAAGCATGGTGAGGATGAGGTGGAACATCAAGGAGGTAAGTCTTCTAACTCTACATTTACACCTACTGCACCGAATAAAATTGTTATCCCTCCACCTTTCCCCGCAGCAATGAAGAAAGCTAAGTTAGATGCACAATTTGGTAAATTTCTTGAGGTATTCAAAAAACTGCATATTAACATTCCTTTTGCTGATGCCTTATTGAATATGCCAAGTTATGCAAAATTCTTGAAAGATATCTTGGCGAATAAGCGGAAGCTAGAAGATCATATGACTGTGAACTTGACTAAAAATTGCTCCGCTTTAGTTCAAAACAAGATGCCTCCAAAGCAAAAAGATCCAGGGAGTTTCTCTATACCTTGCATTATTGGTGATATTAATTTTCATAAAGCTCTATGTGATCTTGGTGCGAGTATTAATTTGATGCCCTATTCTGTGTTTAGGAGACTGGGATTGGGTGAACCCAAGCCAACTAGGATGTCATTGCAGCTGGCTGACAGATCTGTCAAGTATCCACGTGGGATTATCGAAGATGTCTTGGTGAAAGTGGATAAGTTTATTTTTCCTGCAGATTTTGTAGTACTTGACATGGAGGAAGATTTAGAGATGCCTTTAATCCTAGGGAGACCATTTCTGGCTACAGGGAAAGCATTGATTGATGTTGACGAGGGAAAATTGAGACTGAGAGTTGGAGAAGAAGAAATTATTTTTGATGTCTTTAATACTCTCAAGCACACAATGCACAATGATAGTTGTTTTCGTGTTGATGTCTTAGATTCTCTCGTTTGTGATTTTGTGCAGGATGGATTGCAAGAACCATTGGAGGCCACTCTCACTACGGAAAAGCAGGAGGACGAGTTAGACGAGGAAAAGATGGAGATGGTAGCTCACTTGAATGCCATTCCACCTTGGAGAAAGCAAGTGAGGCTTCGACTAGAGGAATTGGGAGACAGAAAAGATTTAATGCCTCAAAAGTCGAGCCTAGAGGAGCCACCTACTTTGGAGCTCAAACCACTACCTCCACATCTCAAGTACGTATATCTAGGAGAAAATAATAAACTGCCTGTTATTATTTCTTCTTCTTTGACAGATGATATAGAGAGTAAGCTCTTAGAAGTCCTTAAGGAGCATAGAGGAGCATTCGCTTGGAAAGTTGCGGACATCAAGGGGATAAGTCCTTCGATCTGCATGCACAAAATTCTGATGGAGGATAAATACTCACCTCTAGCACAACCTCAAAGGAGACTCAATCCAAAGATGCAGGAGGTCGTAAAAGCTGAAACGATCAAACTTCTGGATGCAGGTATTATCTATCCTATCTCTGATAGTGCGTGGGTAAGTCCTGTCCAATGTGTGCCTAAAAAGGGTGGGATTACTGTTATTACCAATGAAAAAAATGAGTTGATTCCCACTAGAACTGTTACGGGTTGGCGTGTGTGCATGGATTATAGGAAATTAAATGATGCAACCCGTAAAGATCACTTCCCCCTGCCATTTATTGATCAAATGATTGAACGATTAGCCGGTCATGAATTTTACTGTTTTTTGGATGGATATTCGGGATACAATCAAATCACAATTGCACCTGAGGACCAAGAGAAAACTACTTTCACTTGCCCTTATGGTACTTTTGCGTTTATACGTATGCCCTTTGGTCTATGCAATGCACCTGCTACATTTCAAAGATGCATGACCGCTATTTTTCATGACATGATTGAGAATTTTCTTGAAGTTTTTATGGATGACTTCTCCATTTTTGGCTCTTCGTTTAATGAATGTCTAGAAAATTTGAACTTGGTGCTTATTAGATGTGAAGAGAGCAATTTGGTGTTAAATTGGGAGAAGTGTCATTTCATGGTGCAAGAGGGGATTGTGTTAGGGCACAAGGTGTCAGAAAATGGAATGGAGGTCGACAAAGCCAAGGTGGAAGTAATCAAAAATCTACCACCTCCGTCATCAATCAAGGGAGTCCGCAGTTTCTTGGGGCATGCTGGTTTTTATAGGCGTTTCATTAAAGATTTTTCTAAAATTGCTAAGCCCTTGTCCTCTCTATTGATGAAAGATGTTGAGTTTAATTTTGATTCTACTTGTCTGCAGGCATTCGAGATACTCAAGGAGAGTTTGGTGACAGCACCTGTTCTGACTGCCCCTGATTGGGAGCTACCATTTGAGGTGATGTGCGATGCTAGTGATACAGCTGTTGGTGCGGTGCTGGGTCAAAGGAAGAACAAGGTATTTCATACCATCTACTACGCAAGTAAGACTTTAAATGATGCTCAATTGAATTACGCTACTACTGAAAAGGAATTACTTGCTATAGTATTTGCTTTCGAGAAATTTCATTCATATCTTGTTCTGTCTAAAGTGATTGTGTATACAGATCATTCTGCACTAAAATACTTGCTTGCTAAGAAAGATGCGAAACCTAGGTTAATTAGGTGGATTTTACTATTGCAAGAATTTGATCTCGAGATTCGAGATAAAAAGGGTGTAGAAAATGTGGTTGCTGATCATCTGTCTAGGCTTGAGGATGTTAGAATTAATGGCGTTGATGCTGATATAGATGACTGGTTCCCTGATGAGCAATTGTTTGAGGTGAATGCGTGCCCTTGGTATGCCAATTTTGCCAATTTTCTTGTCACCGGCACACCCCCCCCAAATGTATCATTTCACCAAAGAAAGAAATTCTTTTCTGACGTGAAATATTATTTTTGGGAGGAACCGTTTTTGTTTAAAATCTGTGCAGATGCCATGATAAGGAGATGTGTAGCGGAGGAGGAAACCAGTCAAATTCTGAACCACTGCCATGACCGTGAGGTAGGTGGTCACTTTGGACCCATACGGACAGCATCTAAGGTACTTGAATGTGGCTTCTATTGGCCAACTCTTTTTAAGGATGCTCGTTTGTATGTTCTCAATTGTGATAGATGCCAACGCACAGGTAATATTTCCAACCGTCATGAGATGCCTTTGAATAATATTATTGAGTGTGAAATATTTGATGTGTGGAGGATTGATTTTATGGGTCCTTTTCCTGCTTCTTTTGGAAAGAAATTTATTTTGGTGGCAGTGGAGTATGTGTCGAAATGGGTGGAGGCAGAGGCTTGTGCCACGAATGATGCACAAGTGGTGTTAAAATTTTTAAAGAAACACATTTTTAATCGATTTGGTACACCGCGTGCAATCATAAGTGATGGTGGCACCCATTTTTGCAATAAAATTTTTGATAAACTGTTGGGCAAATATGGTGTCACCCACAAAGTTTCCACTCCATACCATCCCCAAACTAGTGGACAAGTTGAAGTGTCCAATCGAGAGATTAAGAGGATTTTAGAAAAGACGGTTAATGTGAATCGAAAGGACTGGTCCATTCGGTTAGATGATGCTTTGTGGGCTTATCGTACTGCGTTCAAAACACCTATAGGCACTACACCATATAGGTTACTTTTTGGTAAAGCATGTCATCTACCCGTAGAATTAGAGCATAGAGCATATTGGGCGACCAAGGCACTAAACTTTGATTTTGCTCTTGCAGGTGAGAAACGATTGCTGCAGTTGAGTCAGTTGGATGAGTTCCGAGATACAGCTTATGATCTTGCCCTATCTTACAAGGAACGCACCAAAAGAGCCCATGATAAACACATTGTAAGAAGAGAATTCAAAGTGGGTGAAGCGGTGTTGTTATACAACTCTCGCTTACGACTTTTTCCGGGCAAGCTGAAGTCCAGATGGTCAGGACCATTCATTATAGCCGAGGTGTTCCCATCAGGTGCAGTGGTGTTGCATGATGGCAAGGAAGGGACGTTTACTGTGAACGCCCAAAGATTAAAGCACTATATTGGTGGCACAATTGAGCCACAAATTGGAGTCACTCGGCTCCATGACAGTCGTTGAGGACATGGGTGAAAAGTCGAGCTCTAGACTATAAATTGAGAACTACCTCTACTCCTTATTTTGATTTTAATTAGATTTTTTTATTTTTTTTAGCATTCGTATCATTGCATTTAGGTAGTTGCATGGCATTGCATTCATCGTCTTTATTTATTTATTTATTTTCTTTTTCGAGAGTATCTCGCTAGGGCGGTCATAACCGACCGCCCCAGCGAGACGTCATTTTTTTTCAAAAACATAGCCACCGAAAAAGCCTCGCTCGGGCGGTCACTTTTGACCGCCCCAGCGAGTAAATTTTTTCAAAATTAGTTTTCCTGGCGAACATGTCTCGCTAGGGCGGTCATTTTTGACCGCCCCAGCGAGTGAATTTTTTCAAAATTAGTTTTCCTGGCGAACATTTCTCGCTAGGGCGGTCACTTTTGACCGCCCCAGCGCGCCCTCATATTTTTTTTAAAACAGTCTGTCACCGAAAATCGCTCGCTAGGGCGGAAACTTTTGACCGCCCTAGCGAGTCGCGATATTTACAAAAAGCTGCGCCTCTTTTCTTTCTTCCCCACTCGAACCCTACCCCTTTCTCTCAAATTTATCGGCGCCTCCTCCTTCTTTTAAGCTCAATTCTTCTTATTTTGTGATCTTTTCAGGGAAAAGACTTGATCTTGGATGCTACACTCCACCGGGACGCGTTTACACTACAATTTCTTCTACTCCGGTCATCTTCCAAGGATTCCGGCGAGCTTCTCCGGCGAACTTCGAAAATTTTCCGGCGACTTCAAACTCTTTGCACTCCCATCTCGACATGGCACCTAAACGGTCTAAGGTAACTCACGGTGCCTCTAGTTCTCGTTCGACTCCGTCTAATTTTGTTAATGAGAAAGCTCGGGAGCGGTTTGAGCATGCTAAACTACATAGAAAACCAATCCCTGAGCGAGGGTTTACTACATCTGTTATTAGTGATTTTCCGGAAGTCTTAGTAGAGGGACGAGGGTGGAGTAATTTCTTAGCACAACCGAATGCCGCGGTGATTCCGGTTGTGCGTGAATTCTATGCAAATGCTCCGGAGCGGAGTGAGCCTAAGGCATCTGTGCGGGGACGTCTAGTCCCGTATGATTCGAGAACTATCAATGACTTGCTGGGTTTACCGTCGGTCGATGACTCTGAGTTTCAGGCGTGGGTGCTCAACCCGGACTATGATTTAATTATTCGCACGCTCTGCTATCCGGGCACCACGTGGAAACAGCCGGGGACGTATACGGTTTTTCTTGAAAAATTTTTGAGAGTGGACGCGGCAATGTGGTATGCGTTTCTATCTAAGAGATTGATGCCGATCGGGCATACGAGTGATGTCCAGCGTGAGCGGGCGGTTGTTCTGTATGCCATCCAGACTGGGATGGCGATTGATGTTTGCAGACTCATCTTTGGACAGCTCAACATGTGCATACACAACAGCAATTTGGCGTTTTATTTTCCGACGATCGTGACTGAGTTATGTGCCCGAGCGGGGGTGATATTTGCCGATGATGATGAGTGGCTACCACCGATGAGAGCTATTGATGACGCTCTTTATCGATCCAAGAGGGAGAAGAGGCAGGCAGAGCTGCCCGAGGATGTATTTTTCGAGTATGGGGGCGCAGCTCAACCACCTCCGGCTTTAGGACATGCACTGCCTCCTCCGCAGCCACGCCGCCGTGCCATGCGTGATCGCATCAACGAATTGGGCGCTTGGGCCACTTACCAGACTGAGTATCAGGCCGTCAATCAAGCTCATATTCAGAACGTCGAGTACTTGGTACAGGGGATCTCAACGCATTTGGGCATCGACACATCCGGCCTGCCACCACCACCCGCATACCCGCCACCCTTCCAGTTCCAGTACCATTATCCTATGCCGCCACCAGCTGATGAGGGAGTCCCACCACCTGAGCATGACGAGGATGAGGAGTTCTGATCAGGGGAGTTCACTGTTTCCCCTTTCTTTTTATTTTTATTTTGTTTGTTTTGTCATTGCATTTGCATTCATTCGTTTTTATGTTTTTAGTCTTTGTTTCGTTTTGTGCTATGAGGGCATGGCACAACTCTAGTATGAGGGGGGTGGGTAGATTGTTTTGGTTGTTTAGTCAATTGGTTATTGTTTTGATTGTTTAGTTAAGTGGTTTAGTTTCGTTGCATTTCTGTTTTGTGGTGTCGTTTATGTTGGTTTCTTTTGTTGGGTGTCGTTTATGGTGAGAAGACATCGTTTATGAGCCAATGATGATTTGAATTGATAGTTTACAAAAGTGTTGATTGGGTCACGTCGTGAATGATACTCTTGATTGTTAAAGCATGAATTTCGGTACAAAATTTGAACCTTTTGAGCACACATGTGTGGGGACTAGAACGTTGTAGGAATAATGGTGAAATTTGAAAATTTTGTTTCGTTAACTTGAAAGGCACCATTTATGAGTTGATTTAGCATGCAAACCCGTGAAAATAAGTCGCTAATAGTGACCTTGATTGAGAAAAGTTGATTTGCCTTGAACTTTACTTGTACCTCCTCTCCAATGCACTAATTAAAAGATCAAACTCCCAACCGGCTATAATCCAAAGTGATATCATTCTTAGCCTAGGGAGTACATGTGTGAATTGTGCATTCAAAAAAAAAGGAAGAAAAGAAAATAAGGAGATGTAAGGTGAGGGGGAGCCTAAATAAAAGGAATGAAATTCTATTCCTAGGCTAAAAGTTGGAGATGTAAGGAGACGAGGAAAGTCAGACGCAAAAGTCTTGACGATTGCACAATGAAAATGATCGGTGTACTCCCAACTTTTTAGCCACTTGAGCTTATTTCCCTTCCTTTCGACACCCCTATCTGCTCTTAAAAGTTGAATAAAGTTCACTTTATGGCTAGTGATAAATGGATACGGGAATGCATGCTAGTGAGACTTGTATTGAAGTGCTAATTAAGTGACTCGCATGATTTGATAATTGATCTATTTGACGTACGAATGACTAGACCCATCACGACACACACACACATTCAAACTAGTGTTGATATTTATGTGTAGATGAGAAATGAGTATTCGTTTGCGATTTGACTTGACTATGATTGGTAGTGGGAAAGTAAACTGAAGCATGAACATAACCGTTGTCGACTCACCATTGACATTTACTTGTGTTGGTTTTTCTTGTTTGAGTTTGTTTGTTTTTGTTGAGTTTGTTCAGTATCTCGTGCTTTAACCTATTTTACTCGAGGGCGAGCAAAAGGTTAGTATGAGGGGGTTGATAGGACTCGTTTTTACGTGTTTTTAGTGTTGGTTTTGAGTCGCATTCATGCATCATATTAGTTTGTTTAGTTTAATTTAGCATTCATTTAGCATTCATTTAGCATTATTTAGCATTTGGCTGATCTCGTGTATTTTGTGGTGGTTTTGTAGGAAGTGGACCAAAAAGTGGGATTTTATTTGCATAGCATCGAAGAGGTCTTGCTAGGGCGGTTAAAAGTGACCGCCCCAGCGAGCATATTGGCCCAGCCGAGGAGTTTCTGCGCGAGTCCTTCGCTAGGGCGGTCAAAAATGACCGCCCCAGCGAATCCATCGATGTGAACGAGAATATTTTGCGCGAAGCTCTCGCTTTTGACCGCCCCAGCGAGACCAAAGACACGGCCAGGAATTTTAATTCGAGAATCACTCGCCCCAGCGGACAATCTCGACCGCCCTAGCGAGCGACGCAATCCGGGAAGATTTGTTTCCAAGTTTTGTGGACTCTATCTTACACCATAACCTAATACACGAGGGAGGCGCCGATTTAGAGACAATTTCTGATTTTTTCCATCACTTTTCTTGGGAGGAAGGCTAGGAGCAAGAGAGACTTTCGAAGAACTCGAGAATTCCAAGCGTCGCAGCCGTCATCCATCGTCAACCTTAGTATTTTAATTATTCAGTTTTTATTTCTTGCATAGATTGTTGATTTTTATTATGAATTTTGTTGGCTAAACTCTATATTTGTTGGGATTTGAGGGGATCCTACCCCGTACTCGTTGTTTAACATTATTTATCGACATTTTTATGAGTGATTTGTTTATGCTTTTGTGTTTTCTTATTTCAATTGAAGTCTAGCTAACTTCCTTTGATTATTTCATGTTGTTAATGATTTCGATAGAATAATTGACAATAGGATCGAATAGCATAGACCACGGATTTACAATTTTAGTAGATATACGGAATTGGGTACGTGTCGATAGTGATAATTCACCCGGATGAAAGCTAGCGGATTCCATAGAACGTAATGCAATCGTTAACTGTTAAATAATTGAGGATACTTGATTACTGCATGTTTATGATTAGTATTAATATAGCTCAACAGAGTATATTAATTAGTCTAGGGAATTCCGTCGAATGCACGAGTAAAAGTCGAGTATAATTATTTGAACACGAGCGGTAGGTGAACTGATAATTCCCAACAAATTCGCTTCTCATTTGATTTACATCCAATTTAATCATTGATTTCTTGATTATTTGTTCTTGCATTTTAATCATTTTAGTTATTAAATTCACTTTAGTTTAATCACCAACTCAATCTATCGTTGCTAAAGAAATTGAAGTGAAAATAAGAATAGTGTAACGCAGTCCTTGTGGATCGATACTCGTATTCACTTACGTTTATTATAACTTGACTATCGTGCACTTGCGATATTTTAAATCGAGCTTTCATTTATAAAACAAATTTTGGAACTATTCACTGTGCAAGTTTTGCTCGATCAGAACTCTGACCAGTTCAGAGCTGAAACATCGACACCAACCTTAGTCGCATTCCACCAGAAACGTGCAGCCTTTACCAACATGAATACTGCACAGCTGATCCTGTTTTTATCTTCATACTGGAGATGGTCGAAGATTGCTTCAAGCGCTTTGACCCACTCGACAGCCACTAACGGATCTGTGCTACCTGCGAATTCTGGTGGATCCATTCTCTTGAAAGCAGAAAAGACGGCATCAGTTCCAACTGCCTGAGCTACTTGGCCTCTCACTTGGCCTCTACCCTGTCCGGTTCCTTGCAATCGAAGCAGCTGCTGAATCTGCTCGCTATGGACTTTAGCCTGCTCTTTAAGCAACTTTCCGAGCTCGTCGACAACTCTAGAGGAAGAACTATCCTCACCCTCTACGGCTTTCCTCTTAGGAGGCATACTCTACAATGTGCTCACAAAAGACACCAATCAATAGATAACAATGAATAGATGCAAAAGAAAACATACCCGGACAGTCGAAAGTAGACGAAGTCATATGCATTGGTCCGAAGAACGGTGCTCTGATACCACTAAATGTGACACCTTGACCCGTTACAGTTAAAATACAGCGGAATTTAAAATTTTCTCTTGAAGGATGGAAGGATTACATAACATAAAATCATTTACAAAATATTTGCAACCAAAATAAATACATGATCATTCAAATGACATAACAAAATACAAAATATCATTCCTATGATCATGTCCAAAATGCCATCCTTCCAACTTTGTATGCATATGACTTCGGGCCACTGTCACTGTCCTGGTCCGTCGCTCTTAGCTGCATCACATGAAAATAACTGAAATGAGTATAAAACTCAGCAAGTGGAACTCTTACATAGCAATGAACATAGCATACTCTGTAAAACATGGCTTTAAAACATTGAATACCATCAATCTATGAATCATAATTAACATAGCAATAACAATAACAATGAGATGGTATTCCTCTTTTCTCTGGTATGGATTGATATCAATAGTATCTCTGTCTGTGGTGCTCGTATCCCATCGATATAAATCAACAACTCTGAGGGATATAAGCCTATGGTCGTTGATCAACTAATTGCATGCAATCTCTGACTATGTATCTATCAATCCATAAAACATTTGAATTCTCTCTTTGACATTTATCAAACACTTTAGAAACTATACTCTTTATATTCCCTTTGAACAATTGAGACATCAAATGCCTCAAATATATATAACAATTGAATCAATACATACTATGGATCAAATGGAAGGGAATATCACAATAAAACCTTTGAAACACAATACATATATATACATGTGAGCACAAGGGATGAAATTCCACTTACAAACCACAATAACACCTTGAATCTAACTCTTGGTACACCACCTACACAATAATCCATAAATAACACAAACATCAACTCAATATCCAAGAATCCAAGTCAAATAATCCATTAAACCAACATAAACAACAAACCCATAACATCTCTTCTCCAAAACCAAGAGATAACAAAACCAAAAGCTTATCTTAGCTTCCTAGAACCAAGAAGAACTTCGATCTCTACTCGAAAATCCAACTAGAAGCTTGAATCGAAGATAGGAAATGAAAGAAATGGAGGAAAACCCTTGTTCTAAGAGAGAAAAACGAGATTGAGAGGAAAAGGGAAAGGTGAAAATGAAGTCAACTCATCCAAAAAGGTACTTAAAATCTCGCCCATACCTCTATTGTTCATCACCGCGGGTGCGCTCCAACAAGCACCGCGGGTGCGCTAAGCTCACGGCCTCCCAACCAAAAATCCAAACTCGATGACCGCGGGTGCGGTCCTGCAATTACCGCGGGTGCGGTCTACACCGCGGGTGCGGTCTATCATCACCGCGGGTGCGGTGAAGCTAAGGGAAAACACCAATAATCCAACCATTACGACCGCGGGTGCGGTCCTTACACTGAGCGCGGGTGCGGTCTGCTCACAGCCAAGACAAAATCCAAGGCAACTAAAATCGAACCGAAACACTGAAACGACGCAACTAACAATATCAACCACACCTCAACATAAAATAACCAACAATACTATGGCCCATAATCACAACTCTTAACATCACAACTAAACTTAACTTAATCAATAAATCCATAACATACGAAAACTTAAACCGTACCGTTCACCAGGCTCGGCTATTACAAGTTAACTGAACTTTGTTCTTGCTCCTTTGATTCAGTGAGCAACTGACCTTCTACATGTTCAGCAGTTTCTTGTTCTGAGGATTTTGCTTGTTCATCAGTTTGAGCTTTTTCCGATTCAGTTATTTCTTTTTTTGAAGTTTGGTTTGGCACTTCAGTTTGATCTTCAGTTTGAGCAGATATAAATTTTTCAGCAATAAGTGACTCAGCTGGTGCTTCAGATGATATCTTAATGTCTTGCTCTGGTTGTTCACCTGAATGGGTAACTGAGTCGTACTGTATTTCCCCTAGCTGAGCTACCAAGGCAACAGCTTGAATGATTTCATCAATGTTTGCCAAGGATAGTTCTGTTTCAGAATATAGCTGATGTTCTGTCTGAGAGGATTGAGGTATTCCCTGAACTGTCTTTTCAGTTTCCTGTTGTGGAGATGGTTCTTTTTGTGTAGAGGAGGATAAATATTTTTCAGTATTTGAGTTGAGTGGTTTGTCATGAAGAACTAGTTCCTGATCTTCTTCCCAAAATCAGATTTCCCTCTGCAGACTACTAAGATCTGTGTCCAGTTGAGTGAACACAGCTCTATCATTGTATGCAGTTGGACTTGAGGGATTGTAGTTGGACTTCAGTTTTGCTACCATTCTTGCTAGCTTTCTGACGCGAATCTGATCAAAGAAATATTTCTGCCTTTCTAATGCATGTGGAATTGTAGCAGCTTTGACTACTTTCATCACAATCGCTTCTAGCTTGATGAACTTTTTCAGTTGAGATTTATGCTTCAGTTCTTTGGCAAAGATTTCTATTCTGAAGCTTTTCCAACAATCAAAAGATTTTGATTGTGATGTGGCAAATGCATTGACCTGTTCCCAAACTAGGTCAATGTGTGTTTGAATGACATTGGATGGCCGGGGTTCTTCAACCAGCTTGCCTTTTCCTTTGTCAGTTGAGAGAGTGTGAGGAAGATCCATTCCAGAGTGCGTAGATGGCACTGGTTCCCTTATTATTATACCTTTAGATCTGGCTCTAGGCAAGATTGTAGGGTGATTTACAAGAGTCAAGGGAGCTCTTACCTTAGCTGGTGTCTTTGCTTTGGTAACTGAATCATCAGGTGAGATTACTTGCAAAGGGATAGCTTGAATGGGCTGTTCAGCAGCTGATTGAATAACTTCCACTGTTGTTATTGGTTTGGTTCTTTTAGTCCTTGGTCTCTTGACAAGCCTAGGGGAAGGAGTTTTCTCTGATTCTGATTCACTGAAAATCAGTTTCTTTTTTGCTGTTTTGGCCTTCTTGACTGGTGATGGCCCAACTTCTAGTTTGGTTTTTGATTGCAAGGTGTTTTTGGCAGTAAATACCTTGAATTTTGATGATGTTTCAGTATTTTCAGCTACTAAACCCTTCAGTATTAACAGATAACTGATTTGAATGGCAAAGCCACATGACTGTTTGGATGACTTGAGCATATTCTTCAAGATGTTAAAAAGAATATATCTCCAATTTGCTTTCTTTTCACCCATGATTATGGTCATTACCTGGAATTTTTCGAGTGTAAGAGCAGCATAAGAACCGGCTTTTGCTAATATTCCCTTTGCCACGATATCAGCTAACAACTGAATTTCTTGTTTCAGTTCCTTCTTTGGATCGGAAACCTTGATTTTCCTTCCATCAGCAGATAATCGAGACTGCATTTCTTCATTGTCCTGAGTTTTTACTTCAGAAAAGTTGACATAACCATCAGTTGGCAAAGAAAAGATTTCTCCGAAAGCTTCTTCAGAAAGGAGTAGCAACTGATCATTGATAGTCACAGAGATAGTGTCATTAGCAGTGATAAATCCCTTCCGATAGAATTCATTGACCTCCTTGAGAATATCTTCTGAGAAGATTGTCCTAAGAACATCCTGAGACCTGCTGACTCAAGATTTAGAAATACATCCTTAACGTCTCCTTCTTGAATCGATAGAACCGAGTTAAAATCGATGACCATCACATTCAAAATATGGGCTGGGATCTGGTTTGCCATTTCGAAAAGTGTAGTGATCTGCAAATTGAAGAGAATAAGTTCTGAAATTTGTATACTCTTAGAAACTGATGGTAATTGTGAAGAATGGAACTGAAGTGAAGCGGGCAAAATGGTTTTGTTTGTGACTGTTCAAATTCTGGACACGTGTCAGCCCGGGAAAAATTTTGAATAAAAACGTGTGCACGTGTGCTGTAATCGTGTGTATATAATAATGAGCGGTTTTAAAATATGCCACGTCATAAGAATTTAGTCACGTCACTTGATTTGGAATATAATAAGTTTTTTAATTGGTTAACTTATGTGAGAAGATTTGTATAATTTTCAAACTGAACGATCAGTTGGGAAACTGATTCAAATCAGTTGAGAATTCACAAACGATTGTCTTCTCAGTTAACTTCTTTAAAAACTGACATTCCCCCTAGATTGGTGCATAATTAAAGTAGTGCTACAAAATAATTTTAAGAGTCAGAGAAGTTATTGGTTTTGCTGAACCGTTGACGTCTCTTCAGCTTTCTTGATATTCTCCTATAAATATAAATGACTCAATTAGTTTTAGACATATCATCCAAAATATTCAAAAATGTCTGATACGGGTGACTCAAGTTTTTCTTCCGATTTCTTCTCTCAGCTACACCGTTTTGCTGAGGAGTTCTTGCTGCTGAGAGCTCATGCTTGATTCCAGCATTTTCTAGAAAACTTGAAAGTGTTTGATTGATTAATTCAGTTCCTCGATCAGATCTGATTCGATCAATCCCAACTTATTTTTCATTTAAAAGTCTTTTGAAGATTTTAATTAGTTGTGCAGCTGTATGGTCTTTGGATTTGAGAAATATAACCCAAGTAAATCTTGAAAAATCATCTACGACAACCAAGGTGTATTTCATTCCCCCTAAGCTCATGATTGGTATTGGACCGAAGAGATCCATGTGCAATGGTTCTAAGCTTCGGGATGAATATTTACAGCCCTTGTTTTTGAAAGAAGATCGTACTTGTTTTCCATACTGACATGCTGAGCAAAGTTTTTCTTTTGAAAAATTTATTTTGTGCAAACCAGTTACAAGTTCATGTTTACTCAGATAAGCAATGGATTTAAAGTTTAAAAGATTTAACCTTTTATGCCATAACCACTTTTGAGATGATTTTGAAGCAATAAAGCATACTGGTGCATGAGGCTGTTCATTCCAACTGACTTTATATGTGTTTCCACATCGTTTACCAGTTAGTATGATTTCATCAATTGATGTTTTCACTGAGCATGAGTTTTTATCAAATTGTACCGAGAATCCATTGTCGCATAACTGACTGATGCTAATCAAGTTATACTTCAGATTTTCTACTAATAAAACATCTTTAATAGTAAAGTTACCATGGATAAGCTTACCCTTACCCACGGTTTTACCTTTGGAATTATCTCCGAAACTGATGTTTGGACCACTATATTTGGTCAGTTGAGATAGCATACTTGCATCTCCTGTCATATGTCGTGAGCAACCGCTATCCAAATACCATATTGAATTTTTATTTGTACCTGTTACCTGCAAGCACACACATAATATGATTTGGTACCCATATTTATTTGGGTCCAAAGCTTATTATTCTCTTTGGAACCCATACTTGGATTAGTCTAACTGACTTTCCAGTAGCTGTATTCCAAATGGTTTTTCTCGATTTTTGTGTGCTTGGTGAATAGTGTACAGATGATACAGTATGTGGTTTAGTCTTATTCAACTGATTGTTCAATCTGTATCTCTTCTGAACTGGCTTGCACTTATAGTAGTTGATATAGCCATTCGAATAGTTTTTGTGAAATCTTTTTGATGACCCGCTTTGTGAATCAGTTGAAAGCTTTTGACTATAGCCAATCCCATATCTTCTATCCTTGTTCAACTTCTCAGTAGGTTGTTCAATCAGTTTACTGGGCTCAATTTGTTCTTGTACCACTGCTGATTTGACAAAGTGAATGTACTTCCCTTTGTTCATTGTCAGATTTGGTTGATTATCATTTGAAAACGTTTCTCCTTGATTACTGAACCCTAAACCAGTTTTATCAGAAACTGATTTTTGTGAATTCTGCATCTCATTCAGTGTAGTAGACGACTTATTCCAAGATTTGATAAGTTCAGTCTGTTTTGAATTTTCAAGGATCAATTTCTGGATCTGTGATTGATCTTTCTTTCTCTCTGCTTTTAGCTCAGCAATTTCCCTTTTTAGACTCAACCCATCAACTGATTCATCAGTTTTGGTTTTGTTGTCCATGGGATCATTTTGCTTTGACTTTATTTCCTCAAATGATGATGCAAGTTTCTGGTACTCATTTACCATTTCATGCAATGTTAAAATGAGTTCTTCTCGTGTAAAATCTGTTGAACTAAAATGAAATACCTGTTGACTTGTAGATTCTGCTTCAGTATCATTTGCCATTAGACATTTGACTCCCTCTTCATCACTTGAGCTATATGACTTTCTGGTTCTGATTCATCACTATCAGTTTCTGCCCATTTGGATTTGTTCTCTTCAGCTAATAGAACTTCGTGTTTCTTTCTATAGGTTTTCTTATCATCTCTGGGTCTTCTCTTATGCTCATATGGTTTCTTTCTTCTGTCAGTTGATCCTTGACTGTCCTTTTTAGGTTTAGGACAATCAGCAATGTAATGACCTGTTTTGCCACAATTGTAGCAAGCATTTGTTTCTTCTTTGGAATTATTTCTCTGGTATTGCTTCTGAAAGTTTCCTTGGTTCTTTCTCATGAACCTCCCAAACTTTTTGATGAATAATGACATAGCATCATTGCTTAACTGATCAGCAGATTTCTCGGCTGAACTAGTTGGTTCAGTTCTGACAGCTGCTAAAGCAGTTGTAGTTGTAGGAGTAGATGGTTCTCCTTCTCTGTTGTAATGCCTGAGATTTTTGTAGATAGTTGAATACGAAACGCAAGAACAGACGGGGCGAAACGATGCGATAAAATATGAAATTTTAATTGTGCAAGACCGCACCCGCGGTCTGGCAAGCACCGCACCTGCGGTGCAATGGGCAGAAAGTTAGTAAAATTCCAGTAGCCACACCGCACCCGTGGTAGAATTAGACCGCACCCGCGGTGTTTACATGAACGCACCTGCGGTCGACTGTTTTGGAAAAATTATATTTCTGCCGAGGGCATAGCGCACCCGCGCTCCTAGCGTTACCGCACCCGCGGTGATACCTCCGAGAAATCCACCTTTGTTCTCAGCTTGACACATGGCATGGTATATATATATAGAAGTGGACTGATTCGTGTCTTCTTCATTCCAGCACATAATAACCGAGACTTCCTCCCAAAACTCTTCAAGTTTTCAAGGCTTTGAAGGTAGATATCTCAAGATTTAGCCATCCAAATTATAATCCGAGTTGAGATTCTTGTTCCTTGCGTCGAAGGCTTTGAAAGGGTACACTTTTTATTCAGTTCTAACATGTTTCAAGAATTTCATGTAAGGGAAATGCTATTATGACTGTATTTAGATATTCTAGTGAGGATTATGAGTTTATAATCGAAACTAGAACAAAGAAAGGATGTCGTATGCATTTCTTATGAATTTCAGCATGTTTAGGAATAAGATGTATCGATTTTGAGTATGGTTTTGTGCATGTGATTCGATTGTGAGTTGAGGATGGTATAGGTTGATATTTGTTGAGATTGGATTGACCGGTATTAAGAATATACGTCGTTATGCCGTCAAATTGTACCAAGATCAAGTATAGATTGTATAAATGTCTTGGTTGAGTTAGAGATTGATAGATTGTATATCCACATTTCCATTTCAGATTCGTCTTTACGACCGTGACGGCGATTGTACAAAGAAAGGTATAGTACATGTTTTGTTTGGGGAATTACGACTCAAATAAGATCACATTTGAGTTTCCCAACCAAAATCACATACTTGTTTTATTGTTTTATCGTGATATGATTATTGCGTATCTTGATATGATTATGATTGTTATAGATCGATTTGCTTATAGAACTTGTATGCAAATCATGTTCAGACGATTATGCTTGTTTACAGATTGTGTATTCATGCATTAAGTTAGGAAAGTCTGCGAGATCATCCAGACTTCTAGACGTTCGGCGATATCACAGCTTAGGGGAAGATCACCGCCTCTATTGTAGATGTGGATACAGATCAGGCCGAAGTCTAGGAATAAGACATACCGTCACCCCGATTGGGAGGGTAGGTGATAGATCGTCTTATTCACACCGGGATCTCTAGAGTTCTAGTCGAGTCGAGTATAGACATAATTAGATTCACATTGCATGATTTTATATGAATGATATTCATATTAGCATGTTTCATGTGTTTAGATTATTTTAATGCATGTATACATGTTTATACTGGGATTTGTTCTCACCTGTTTTCCGGCTGTTGTTATGTCTGTATGTGTGCATAACAACAGGTGGGACAGGATCTGGGTCGAGACAGAGATGATCGTGATAGCGTGGTGACTACGGGCGCAGCAGAGGACTAGTGGTCTTTTTATTAGTTTTGTTCTAATTATAGACAGTAGTTGGTTTGATTAAACACTAGTTGTATAAGAACAAGACATGTATATTATGTTTATACATTGTAAATTAAATAAAGAACTTATGCTTGTTTAGTTACATTTGATTAAATGTAAAAGCGAAAAATTGACCCACGTTTTAGAATAATGATCCATTTAACCCCACGAAAAAGAATTAGAGCCCGGGTCCCCACAACAGGTGGTATCAGAGCCATAGATCCTTTAGATTGAGATAAGATAGAATGAGCGGGGTAGATCGAGTCTTCTTCCTTGCCTTATGATGTGCTAGCATGATTTATTGCTTTCATTATTGCATGTTGTAATGTCATTTGACTTGAATTTCAGCATGTATTAGTAAAGACTGAATCAGAGCCGATTCTGGATCAGAGGTAAATGATCAGAGGAGGGCTGAGACAGTTGTATAGCTTGTATACTAACTTCTTGAATATCAGATACATGCCTCCTAGAAGAGCAGCAGTGCCTCTACGACCCACAGCACCAGAACAGGGTAGCACATCCGGGGATCCAATGGACGTTACTGCTACGCCAATGGAGACGTTGCTCAAACGATTCCAGTCCTTCAGACCTCCTACCTTAAGGGGTACAGAAAACGCAATCGAATGTGAAAGCTGGTTGGAGGATATCGAGATGTTGTTCGAGTCTCTAGAATACAATGATGAGAAAAGAGTGAAACTCATTGGCCATCAACTACAAGATGTGGCTAAGAATTGGTGGTTGAACATCAAAAGAGCATTGGAACAGCGGGGCACGGAAATTACATGGAAAATGTTCAAGACAGAGTTTTATCTGCGATTCTTTCCTATATCCTACCGTAAAGATAAAGGCGCTGAGTTTGCAAACTTGAGGCAAGGGCAACTGAACATTGAAGAGTATGTCGCTAAATTTTCCTCCTTGCTTCGCTTTGCACCTCATGTTTCAGGTAGTAATGAGGCCGTGGCAGATCAGTTTATAAACGGCTTAAATCCCGATATCTTTACGTTGGTAAATACTGGAAGACCCAACAATTTCGCTGAGGCATTGAACCGTGCCAAAGGAGCAGAAGCGGGATTGCTTAGGCAACGGAGTGCTCCGTATGTTGCTCCGAGTCCGAGACCACCACTACCTCCAGCACCACCTCCTATTAGATTCGATACCGGTAGTAGTAGCAGTGGGCGGAAGGATCAGCTGAAAGCAAAAGGGAAGCAGTTCAAAAGACCTGGGAGCAGTTCGTCAAGCTCCAGTGGATCCAGACAGAGTGGTTTTGATCAGAGTACCAGGTATACAGGTGTCTACTGCAGTTCTTGTGGGGGTAGACATGCGACTGAACAGTGCCAGGGAGTGACAGGGAGATGTAACATATGTAGGCAACAGGGGCACTTCGCCAAAGTGTGTCCCCAAAAAAGCTCACAGAGATTTCAAGGTGCAGGATCATCTGCATCCGTAGCTCAGCCTGAGAGGCAAGCTTCATCTGTTAACTCATTCTAGCCGCCACCTGCACAGACCCAGCCTCGAGCCAGAGGTGGCCAGCCAGGGAGTCAGCCTCAGAGACAACAGGCTCAGGTGTTTGCGTTGACAGAAGAGCAAGCACAGGATGCCCCAGATGATGTTATTGCAGGTAACTATTCCCTTTACGGTTATCCTGCTTATATATTGATAGATACGGGTGCATCGCATACATTCATATCGGAACGATTTGCATTGTTGCATTACTTGCCTGTTGAGTCTTTGTCAGATGTAGTGTCTATTACTTCTCCGTTGGGGAGTGGTTTGATAGCTGTGACTACGGTTATGCATTGCATCTTACGGTTTGAGGGTCATGAAATTGATCTAGATTGCATAGTACTCGGGTTAGATGATTTTGATTGTATTGTTGGAATTGACATGCTAACGAAGTACAGAGCCACTGTAGATTGTTTCCATAAGATTGTCAGATTCAGACCCGAGATGACAAACGAGTGGAAATTCTACGGGAAGGGTTCCAGATCTAGGATTCCCTTGATTTCGGCTCTTACTATGAACAGATTGTTACAGAAAGGAGTGGATGGTTTCTTTATTTATGCTGTAGATATGCAGAAGTCGAGCCCGGCATTGGCGGATCTGCCAGTAGTACGGGAATTTGCAGATATTTTTCCAGATGAGATCCCAGGATTACCTCCGGTGCGAGAGGTAGATTTTAGTATTGATCTTGTACCAGGTACTGTCCCTATTTCGAGAGCTCCGTATAGGATGGCACCCATCGAACTAAAAGAATTGAAAGCACAGTTGGAAGATCTTCTGGCCAAGGGATATATCAGACCTAGTGTATCTCCTTGGGGCGCTCCGGTGCTGTTTGTGCGAAAGAAAGACGGTTCGATGCGATTGTGTATAGACTACCGGCAACTGAATAAGGCAACGATCAAGAACAAATATCCTTTGCCTAGAATTGATGATCTATTTGATCAGTTGCAGGGATCCTCTGTCTATTATAAGATTGATTTGCGTTCTGGGTATCATCAGCTCAGAGTTCGAGATGTAGATATACCGAAGACAGCATTTCGAACCAGGTATGGACATTACGAATTTATTGTCATGCCTTTTGGTTTAACAAATGCTCCTGCGGTATTTATGGGCTTGATGAACCAAATGTTTCAGAAATACTTGGATGATTTTGTGATTGTTTTTATTGATGACATTCTGGTGTATTCAAAGAACAGAAATGAACATGCAGAGCATCTTAGAATTGTGTTGCAGATATTGAGGAATAAAAGGCTGTATGCTAAATTGTCAAAATGTAAATTTTGGCTGAATCGAGTTGTCTTTTTGGGACATATCATATCTGGAGATGGTATTGCTGTAGATCCAAGTAAAGTGGAAGCTGTTATCAGCTGGCCAAGACCGACTTCTGTGCCAGAAATACGCAGTTTCATGGGTCTAGCAGGATACTATAGAAGATTTATCAAAGATTTCTCCAGTATTGCGAAGCCAATCACTCAATTAACACAAAAGAATGCGCCATTTATATGGTCAGAGGAGTGTGAGTCTAGCTTCTTAGAACTGAAGAAAAGGCTGACTAGTGCTCCAGTGTTGACGATACCTTCAGGTACGGGTGATTTCGTTGTCTATTGTGATGCTTCTCACAGAGGTTTGGGATGTGTGCTTATGCAGCGAGGTCATGTGATCGCATACGCCTCGAGACAACTGAAGCCACATGAAGTACGATACCCCATTCACGATCTGGAATTGGCGGCTATCATATTTGCATTAAAAATTTGGCGTCATTATCTCTACGGCGAGAAATTTGAGATTTACTCCGATCACAAAAGCCTGAAATATCTATTTTCTCAGTCAGAACTGAACATGAGGCAGCGTAGATGGCTTGATCTACTAAAAGACTTTGATTGTGAAATCAAATATTATCCAGGAAAGTCAAATGCAGCAGCAGATGCCTTGAGTCGTAAGGTATGTGCATTGTCCTTATCGACGATAGGTGTTAATAATTTAGTTGAGAAATGCTGCTTGTCTGGGTTAGAATTTGATACAGATAGTAAGCCACTCCGACTGGCTACGATCCGAGTTGAACCTGATTTGATTATGAGGATCAAAGAAGCACAGAGAAGAGATCAGAACGTGCAAAGATCGATTCAAATGGTCAGATCAGGGCATATGTCAGAATATCAGGTACATGATCATGTGCTGTACGTGAATAACCGTCTTGTGGTGCCAGATATTGCAGAGTTGAGACAGCAGATTCTGTCAGAGGCACATTGTAGTCGGTTCAGTATTCATCCTGGTGGCAGGAAGATGTATAATGACTTGAAGACACAATTCTGGTGGAAACATATGAAATCAGATATTGTAGAATTCGTGTCTAAGTGTTTGAACTGCCAACAGGTAAAAGCTGAAAGAAAGAAGCCGGGAGGTTTACTTCAGAGTTTATCTATTCCAGAATGGAAATGGGACCACATTTCCATGGATTTTGTGACGAAGTTACCTCGATCATCTAGAGGCTGTGATGCGATTTGGGTCATCATTGATCGACTAACCAAATCTTCTTGTTTCATTCCGTACAGAATGACGTATAGACAAGATCAGATGGCGGAGATATATATTCGAGAGGTAGTCAGATTGCATGGAGTGCCGAATTCTATCATATCAGATCGTGATCCACGATTCACTTCTCACTTTTGGCACAGTCTACAGCAGGCTTTAGGTACGACATTACACCTGAGTACTGCTTACCATCCTCAGACAGACGGACAGTCAGAACGGATTATCCAGACACTAGAGGATATGTTGAGAGCCGTTGTGCTGGATTTTGGCATTAGTTGGCAAGATTCCCTACCTCTTTGTGAATTTTCTTACAATAATAGCTATCAGACGAGTATCGAGATGGCACCGTTTGAAGCTTTGTATGGCAAGAAATGCAGATCTCCGCTATATTGGGATGATATCTCAGAAATACCAGAACTGGGGCCAGACATGATTCGTGACATGATTGAGAAGGTGAAAGTTATTCAGAAAAGAATGAAGACAGAACAGGATAGACAAGCAAAATACGCCAATGTCAGACGTAGACCGTTGGTATTTGAGCAAGGAGACAGAGTATTTCTGAAGATTTCTCCATTCAGAGGTGTTGTCAGATTTGGTAAGCGTGGGAAGCTGTCTCCTAGATACGTCGGTCCTTACGAAATTCTTGAAAAGATTGGCGATCGAGCTTATAAACTTGCTCTTCCTCCTTCTCTATCCGGGATACATGACGTCTTTCATGTATCGATGTTGCGTAAATACATGCCTGATGTTTCTCATGTCATTCGTCCTGACGAAGCTGAGCATGATCAGACTTTAAGCTACGTTGAACAACCGATACAGATTCTTGACCGGAAAGAAAAGAAGCTCAGAACGAAGACTATTCCATTACTGAAAGTCCAATGGAGTCGTCATGGCGTCGAAGAAGCGACTTGGGAAACAGAAGCAGATATGCGCCAGACACATCCCGAGTTATTTCAATAATGTAAGTATTTGTTTAGTTTTGATGTGATTACTTTTATATTTGCATTGATAGAATGACATGCGATTTCGAGGATGAAATCATTTCTTAGAGGGGGAGAAATGTAATGCCTGAGATTCTTGTAGATAGTTGAATACGAAACGCAAGAACAGACGGGGCGAAACGATGCGATAAAATATGAAATTTTAATTGTGCAAGACCGCACCCGCGGTCTGGCAAGCACCGCACCTGCGGTGCAATGAGCAGAAAGTTAGTAAAATTCCAGTAGCCACACCGCACCCGCGGTAGAATGAGACCGCACCCGCGGTGCTGAGACCGCACCCGCTGTGTTTACATGACCGCACCCGCGGTCGACTGTTTTGGAAAAATTATATTTCTGCCGAGGGCATAGCACACCCGCGCTCCTAGCGTTACCGCACCCGTGGTGATACTTCGGAGAAATCCACCTTTGTTCTCAGCTTGACACATGGCATGGTATATATATATAGAAGTGGACTGATTCGTGTCTTCTTCATTCCAGCACATAATAACCGAGACTTCCTCCCAAAACTCTTCAAGTTTTCAAGGCTTTGAAGGTAGATATCTCAAGATTTAGCCATCCAAATTATAATCCGAGTTGAGATTCTTGTTCCTTGCGTCGAAGGCTTTGAAAGGGTACACTTTTTATTCAGTTTTAACATGTTTCAAGAATTTCATGTAAGGGAAATGCTATTATGACTGTATTTAGATATTCTAGTGAGGATTATGAGTTTATAATCGAAACTAGAACAAAGAAAGGATGTCGTATGCATTTCTTATGAATTTCAGCATGTTTAGGAATAAGATGTATCGATTTTGAGTATGGTTTTGTGCATATGATTCGATTGTGAGTTGAGGATGGTATAGGTTGATATTTGTTGAGATTGGATTGACCGGTATTAAGAATATACGTCGTTATGCCGTCAAATTGTACCAAGATCAAGTATAGATTGTATAAATGTCTTGGTTGAGTTAGAGATTGATAGATTGTATATCCACATTTCCATTTCAGATTCGTCTTTACGACCGTGACAGCGATTGTACAAAGAAAGGATAGTACATGTTTTGTTTGGGGAATTACGACTCAAATAAGATCACATTTGAGTTTCCCAACCAAAATCACATACTTGTTTTATTGTTTTATCGTGATATGATTATTGCGTATCTTGATATGATTATGATTTTTATAGATCGATTTGCTTATAGAACTTGTATGCAAATCATGTTCAGACGATTATGCTTGTTTACAGATTGTGTATTCATGCATTAAGATAGGAAAGTCTGCGAGATCATCCAGACTTCTAGACGTTCGGCGATATCACAGCTTAGGGGAAGATCACCGCCCCTATTGTAGATGTGGATACAGATCAGGCCGAAGTCTAGGAATAAGACATACCGTCACCCCGATTGGGAGGGTAGGTGATAGATCGTCTTATTCACACCGGGATCCCTAGAGTTCTAGTCGAGTCGAGTATAGACATAATTAGATTCACATTGCATGATTTTATATGAATGATATTCATATTAGCATGTTTCATGTGTTTAGATTGTTTTAATGCATGTATACATGTTTATACTGGGATTTGTTCTCACCGGTTTTCCGGCTGTTGTTATGTCTGTATGTGTGCATAACAACAGGTGGGGCAGGATCTGGGTCGAGACAGAGATGATCGTGATAGCGTGGTGACTACGGGCGCAGCAGAGGACTAGTGGTCTTTTTATTAGTTTTGTCCTAATTATAGACAGTAGTTGGTTTGATTAAACACTAGTTGTATAAGAACAAGACATGTATATTATGTTTATACATTGTAAATTAAATAAAGAACTTATGCTTGTTTAGTTACATTTGATTAAATGTAAAAGCGAAAAATTGACCCACGTTTTAGAATAATGATCCATTTAATCCCACGAAAAAGAATTAGAGCCCGGGTCCCCACATCTGTTCTGCAATTCAAATTCATAAGATTTTAAATCAGTAAATAGTTCATGAAGTTCGATCTGGTTCAAGCTTTAGATTCTCTCATAGCCATAGTTTTGACATCCCATTCCTTTGGAAGACCTCTCATCACTTTTAGTGCAACCTCTTTGTTGGTATACACTTTTCCGAGTGCATTTAATTCATTTACAGTACTGCTCACCCTTTCATCATACTCATTCATTGATTCTCCAACCTTCATTTTGATATTGTCAAATTTCTGAATAGCAACAGAGAGTTTGTTTTCTTTTGTTTGGTCATTTCCTTCATATAACAGAATCAACTTTTCCCAAATTTCTTTTGCTGTTTTGCACATCTTTATTTTGTTGAATGTTGCTTTGTCTAGTGTTTTGTACAGAGTATCTTTGGCCACATTGTCAAGATTGGCTTTTCTTTTGTCCTCAGTTGTCCACTCTTCTCTGGGCTTTTGAATTCTCTGTGGTGCCCCTTCAGTTATGGCAATTGCTGTGTTTGCTTTTAGAATCTTCATGGGTCCGTCTGTTATGACATACCACATTTCATCATCTTGTGCAGGTAAGTGAGCCTGCATTCTGATTTTCCAGTCATCAAAATCTTCTCTTGAGAACATAGGAATTTTATTGAATGAAGTCATTCTAACAAATTTATAGATCAGAAGTATTCAAAAACAAGATTCAACTGCTCTGATACTACTTGATAGGATCGGTTGTCGTAACAAGAGTGTTTAGAAGGGGGGGTTGATAAACCCTTACACTTAAAATTGTTCTTTAACAATATTTGAGTTCAGTTTAGTGACAAACTGAATCTCGGAATCTTGTTGGTCAATAACAATCAGTTAAACTAGAGTAGTTGCGAAAAGTAACTAACTGAAAGATAGAATACGAAACTGAAAGAAATATGTAAGAGTTGTTTCTGGATGTTCGGAAAATTTAATTACTCCTACGTCACCCCTTCTATCACAAGGATAGGATATTCACTAAAAGACTTTGATCAAGTACAACACTTGTACAGACCCACTTCAGTTTGGACTTACAACTGCCAAAACTGAAACTCTTAGTTCTACACAATATTCTCAGTGCGTAACTTATATTAGCACAATTGAATCTAACAACTTTTAGAGAGTTCTAACAAGCTCAGATTGTAGCCTTGATTGCTACGAGTAATTCAAATGAAAGTGAGCTGAGATTTTGACAGAGTAACAGCAAGATTAAGATTGAGTGATCGTCTCTTTATTTCTGTTGTTCTTCAGTCATATTTATAATTCTCTTTCAACGGTAACTTTGATATGCATTTGAATTATAGTATCCTTTGATTGCCACTTCATCATTCCTTGGGCAATGTTCTCTTCAATGATTGTAGTTCGGCGTCTTAATTGATTTGTCCGGAATGCGTTGTCTTAAGTAGTCTTGGTTGTTGTGCGGCGTTCTTGTGCTCTGTTATGTCTTCTTTGTTCTTTCCCGAGACATCTTCAGTTGAGAGACTTTAAGACATTCGGCTGAATGTTTTTAACTGATCAGTTCCAACTGATCAGTTTACTTTGTATCATTGTATCAACTGACATGAGTTGATAAGTTCGGTTTCCGAATTTGCTTGCGCGTATCAGTTGATTCATATTTTGTTAATCGATTGATTTATGTTTTGCCAAACTCCAGAATCTAGTTTCCAACACACTGCCACATACATGAGATCTCCATTCATAATTTAACGGGTGGATTGGTCGTTGGTGTAGTAGCCCGAATTCCAAATTGGGTAATTAACGGATTAATGGTGATTAAGAAGGTTTAATGTGTAATTTTGACCGTGGTCATGATCGGACGGACCGAAGATGGTTCGGTAGCACCGAAGAGTTCGGACGATCCGAAGTGGGTTCGGTGGATCCGATCATGAGGTGTCAAGAGTTGATCGACACGTCAGTTTGCATGCAAGTTCGGATGATCCGAAGTGTAGGTTCGGTGGATCCGATCATGAGGTGTCAAGAGCCGATGGACACGTGGGAGTTCGGACGTTCCGAAGTGGGTTCGGTGGATCCGAACATAGCCTATAAATAGTGCTCGGATTTCCTCATTTTGGATTGTCAATTCTTGAAGTTGTGTCTCATTTTGAGAGGTTTGGAAGGTTTCTAGGGTTAGTTTGTCGGTCGAGCGTTAGCCAAGAGCTGCCAGGATTAGTAGCGTAGTGACGCCTGAGTTACGAGGCAATCGACATCAAAGGGCTGTCGACGGACGAAGGTAAACCCTAAACCTTTGGTAGTACTGGTTTTGCTAGTCTAGCATGGTAGTATTGTTCATTGGGTATGCTTTTGATGCGTAGGCTTGTTCTAGACCTGATTAGCGGTGTTGCGTAAGGCTAGGCTTGCTGTGATAGAGGTACGAAAGTACTATCCGAGATATCCTGGTCGAGTATACATCCTTATATGTGTTGCATGATTATGTGGTGCATTGATATATGTCATATGATGCATGCTATTATGTCACGTTTTATGATGCATGTTGCATTTCATGTGGAGCCGTATCTCCTTCGAGATAGCCTTTACTGTTGAGCTGTATCTCTTTCGAGATAAGCTATATCTTGTGGGGCCGCTCAGCCATGTCTTGTCTTGTGGACGCATGGAAACCGAGAGTACACAGTGGCCGACGGGTCCGGAGGGCTTCGGTGATCCGGGACATTTTGGGTCCACGTCTGTTCTTGTAGTGGATGCAGTGACCCAGAGGAGTACCGCGCGGCACTATCCACTTGGCGCCTCTAGACTGAGCATTTTGAGATCCTTTGTTACTCCTGTTTCTTGACTACCCTGGTATCATATCATAGCATGTGCATTTCATATAGGCTTGTATACTCATGCTTTTGTACTGGGCGTTCTTATCGCTCACGTCCTCGGTTTTGTTTATCTTGGACACCCCATTCCCACGGGGCAGGCCTCAGGTTGGACAGCTCAGGAGGAGGAGGAGGAGGACGTTGAGTAGCTGGTTGGTTTAGTTCTTCGGTATCTTTTTGATTCGATATGGTTGTACCGTATATTTCCTTTTAGTTTAGTTGTCCTGGATTTTCGATTGGGTTGTATAACTATCTTTTGGTGACAGTTTTCCGCCTTTATTTCTGATTGTTTTTAATTAAGTTAAGTGCATGCTTAGTTCTTGATTAGTAGGTGATTCTGGAACGGGTCACTACATTTATGGTATCAGAGCATGCTTACGATTTTGGGATATAGATTCTGTTTTAGGATTTCCGATGACCATTTTACCATTTTTCCCCATTCTATCTTGTAGCGATGGCTGACCACTTTGGTGATGAGAGTAGTCAGGGAAGTGTAGGTCGTTGGGGTGACCAGGACGATCGTAGGCGTCATCGTGAACATCGTCATCGTCGGGATGGTCCTAGGCGTTTTGATTTGCACCGTTTCATTCAGATGGGGCCTAAGCCTTTAGTCGGCGGTAAGACTCCCGATGATGCTGAGGATTGGTTAGAGCGCATGGAGAGTTGTTTCCGTGCATTCCAGTGCACCGAGGAGCAGCAGATGGAGACCCTTGGTTTTCTTCTCGAGGGCCGTGCGCGCAAGTGGTGGCGATCGACTTCTGCGCCGATAGTCCAGTCCCAGGGTAGGGTGACTTGGGCCGATTTCCGTGCAGCTTTCATGCAGCTGTATTTTCCTCCAGCCCTTCGCCAGGCAAAGACGATTGAGCTCCTGAATCTTAAGCAGGGTAGTATGTCTGTTGATGAATATCAGCAGAAGTTCTTCAAGTTGTTACCCTTTGCCCCTCATATCAGTGGCAGTTCTGAGGCCAAGTATGACCATTTCCTCCAGGGTCTTAACCAGGAGATTTTTGATCGAGTCACTGTCTGTGATAATCCTACTTCGTATGATGGGTTAGTGAACCGGTGTCGCCAGGCAGAGATCAGTCTCCAGCGTGGTAGGGCTATTCTTTCTTCTAGACCTCCGAGTACTTTGAGCCCTCGATCTCAGTCTTTCAAGAAGTCAGGTTCTTCTTCTTCTGGATCTGGATCACGGTCTAGCGGTGTTTTCCGCTTTGGTAAGAAGAAGGTTTCTTGTGTGCATTGTGGGAAGAACCATCCATCGGAGCAATGCCGATCAGCCGCGGGAGCTTGTTTTCAGTGCGGATAGATGGGTCATCTCAAGAAAAATTGTCCTCAGTTGCGAGGTGGAGCAGGATCTGGTTCCGGATCTCAGACGACTGTTCAGCAGAGGAGGCAGGGTCAGGCAGTGGGTAGTTCAAATCTTCGACCTCGTGCCCAAGGTCAGGTTTTTGCGCTGAACCAAGATCAGGCTGCAGATGAAACGAAGAGAGTCATAGCAGGTACTTTTCGTTTATGCGGTATTCCTGCTTTTGTTTTTATTGATACCGGAGCATCACATTCATTCATTTCTGCACGATTTGTTAAGCGTCATAAGTTACCGTATGTTTCTCTAGACGTCATTCTTTCTGTTTCTACTCCGATGGGTCATTCGGTGTTAGCGAAGCGTCTAGTGATGGGTTGTCCCTTAGATTTTGAGGGTAACGAATTGATTGCGAATCTTATGATCCTAGAGATGGAAGATTTTGATTGTATTCTAGGTATAGACCTATTGTCTACTTACCGAGCTACCGTGGATTGTTACCAGAAGCTTGTTCAGTTTCGTACGACTGAGAGCTCTAGTTGGTTTTTCTATGGTGAGGGAGCGCGACCTCCAATGCCAGTGGTATCTGCTCTGAAAGCCTGTCGTGCTTTAGAGTCGGGCGGGGAAGGCTACCTCATCTATGCGATTGATTCATCCACAGGTAGTGTTGGTATAGAGGATATTCCAGTGGTTTGTGAATTTCCTGATGTTTTCCCAGATGAGATTCCTGGTTTTCCTCCGGTTAGAGAGGTGGAATTTGGCATTGAGTTAATGCCAGGGACTGCACCGATTTCTCGTGCCCCCTATCGTCTTGCTCCGTCAGAGATGAGAGAATTGAAGCAGCAATTGCAGGATCTTCTTGATAAAGGTTATATTCGCCCGAGTGTTTCACCTTGGGGAGCTCCAGTCTTGTTTGTCAAGAAGAAAGATGGATCTATGCGATTGTGCATTGATTATCGCCAGCTGAATCGTGTGACGATCAAAAACAAGTATCCATTACCTCGTATCGATGATTTGTTCGATCAGCTTCAGGGTACCTCTGTTTACTCCAAGATTGACTTGCGATCGGGTTATCATCAGATGAGAGTCAGAGATGATGATATTTCCAAGACTGCATTTCGTACTCGATATGGGCATTACGAGTTTCTAGTTATGCCATTTGGATTGACGAATGCGCCAGCAGTGTTCATGGATCTGATGAATCGAGTCTTTCGAGATTTTCTAGATCAGTTTGTTGTGGTTTTCATCGACGATATCTTGATTTATTCTCACAGTGTGGAAGAGCACATCCAGCACTTGAGGATTGTGTTGCAGATTCTTCGCGAGAAGCAATTGTATGCTAAGCTGAGTAAGTGCGAGTTCTGGATTGATCGTGTAGTATTCCTTGGTCATGTGATTTCCAAGGAAGGAATTTCTGTGGATCCCAGCAAGATTGAGGCAGTGCTGAATTGGTCACGTCCTACGACGGTGGCTGAGATCCGTAGTTTTCTAGGTCTGGCAGGGTATTATCGTCGCTTCATCGTGAATTTCTCTCAGGTAGCTAGACCATTGACGCAACTTACTCGGAAGGATGTTCCATTTGAGTGGTCATCTGAGTACGAAGATAGTTTCAGAAAGCTTCGTCGACTTCTGACTTCTGCACCTGTTTTGGCGTTACCGTCAGGATCTGATGGTTTCAGTGTTTACACCGATGCTTCTTTTCAAGGCTTAGGGTGTGTGTTGACGCAGAATGGTCATGTGATCGCTTATGCTTCCAGACAGTTGAAACCTCACGAGGAAAAGTATCCTATTCATGATCTAGAATTAGCTGCTATTGTGTTCGCGCTGAAAATCTGGCGTCATTACTTGTACGGAGTTAAGTTTGAAATTTTTACTGATCATAAGAGTCTGAAGTATCTGTTCACTCAGGCTGAGTTGAACATGAGACAACGTCGTTGGATGGATCTACTTAAAGATTATGACTGCGAGATCAAATATCATCCAGGTTCTGCGAATCTCACAGCCGATGCTCTTAGTCGCAAGGTGAGAGTCTCTGCACTTCAGACCAGTGCTATGGTTAGTACTATCCAGGATTGTTGTTCGTTGGGATTTAATTTCAAACATCGGAAAGGTATGGAGAGCATTCGTGTTGCTACCATTTTATCTGAGCCAGCTTTGTTCACTCGGATTCGAGATGCACAAATGTCTGATCTCAAGACTCAGAGATTAGCCCGATTAGTTGGTGGAGATAGCAATTTCCATTATCAGTCTAATGGTCTTCTGTGTTTGTCTAATCGGGTTGTGGTACCAGAGGATGATACTTTGAGGGAAGAGATCTTGGCTCAGGCTCATCGAAGCAAGTTGAGTGTCCATCCGGGAAGCAACAAGATGTATAAAGATTTGAGGACACGATTTTGGTGGAAAGGGATGAAGCGCAGTGTTTATCAGTTTGTTTCCAAGTGTCTTGTTTGTCAGCAGGTTAAGGCAGAGCACCGTCGACCGGGAGGATTATTGTTGAACTTACCTATTCCCGAATGGAAGTGGGAGCATATCGCGATGGATTTCATTACTCACTTACCATTGTCTTCGAGGAATAGTGATGCTATTTGGGTAGTGGTGGATCGACTCACCAAGTCTGCTTATTTTCTGCCATATAACCGTGATTTCACTTTCGATCGTATGGCTCGATTGTACATTCAAGAGATTGTACGTTTGCATGGGGTGCCAGTTAGTATTGTCAGTGACAGAGATCCTCGTTTTACCTCACGATTTTGGGGTAGTTTCCAGGCGGTATTGGGTACGTCCCTAAGTTTAAGTACAGCTTATCATCCAGAGACCGACGGTCAGACGGAGAGGACTATCCGTACACTTGAGGATATGATGCGAGCTTGTGTTATGGATTTCGGAACCGCTTGGCAGGATCATTTGCCTTTGATTGAGTTCGCGTACAACAACAGCTATCATCGTAGTATTGGTATGGCACCATTTGAGGCGTTGTATGGGCGACGTTGTCGTACTCCATTATTCTGGGACGAAGTTGGGGAACGACAGGTTGAAGGACCGGAGTTAGTCCAGCAGGCTATTGATAAAGTTGCAGTAATCAAGAAGCGAATTAAGATTGCTCAGGATCGACAGGCTAGTTATGCGAACACCAAGCGTCGACCTCTTCAATTTCAGCCAGGTGAGAAAGTATTTCTACGAGTTTCGCCTTTTCGCAGGATTTTGAGATTTGGTCTCAAGGGTAAGCTGTCTCCGAGATTTATTGGTCCATTTGAAATATTGGAAAGCGTGGGAGATTTGGCTTACAGACTTGCATTGCCGCCGTACCTATCAAGTATTCACGATGTGTTCCACGTATCTTTGTTGAGACGATACGTAGCAGATGAGTCTCACATTTTGCATCCCTCTGAAGTTCAACTAAATTCGGATTTGTCTTACGTAGAACGACCAGTGCGGATCCTCGATCGCAAAGACAAGGTGTTGCGGAATAAGATCATTCCTCTTTTCTTAGTTCAGTGGCAGCACAGAGGCACTGAAGAAGCCACTTGGGAGCTAGAGAGTCGTATGCGTTCGGAGCATCCAGAGCTCTTTTGAGTTATGCTTTGTATATGTTTGTGTTTTCAGTTGTAATCGAAATATCAGTTGTATTCAACAACCATTGAGATGTAATAACGATGTTGTTATTTCATTTTGTTCATCCTCTAAGCCTGATTTCGAGGACGAAATCTTTTAAGGGGGGGAGAATGTAGTAGCCCGAATTCCAAATTGGGTAATTAACGGATTAATGATGATTAAGAAGGTTTAATGTGTAATTTTGACCGTGGTCATGATCGGACGGACCGAAGATGGTTCGGTAGCACCGAAGAGTTCGGACGATCCGAAGTGGGTTCGGTGGATCCGATCATGAGGTGTCAAGAGTTGATCGACACGTCAGTTTGCATGCAAGTTCGGATGATCCGAAGTGTAGGTTCGGTGGATCCGATCATGAGGTGTCAAGAGCCGATGGACACGTGGGAGTTCGGACGTTCCGAAGTGGGTTCGGTGGATCCGAACATAGCCTATAAATAGTGCTCGGATTTCCTCATTTTGGATTGTCAATTCTTGAAGTTGTGTCTCATTTTGAGAGGTTTGGAAGGTTTCTAGGGTTAGTTTGTCGGTCGAGCGTTAGCCAAGAGCTGCCAGGATTAGTAGCGTAGTGACGCCTGAGTTACGAGGCAATCGACATCAAAGGGCTGTCGACGGACGAAGGTAAACCCTAAACCTTTGGTAGTACTGGTTTTGCTAGTCTAGCATGGTAGTATTGTTCATTGGGTATGCTTTTGATGCGTAGGCTTGTTCTAGACCTGATTAGCGGTGTTGCGTAAGGCTAGGCTTGCTGTGATAGAGGTACGAAAGTACTATCCGAGATATCCTGGTCGAGTATACATCCTTATATGTGTTGCATGATTATGTGGTGCATTGATATATGTCATATGATGCATGCTATTATGTCACGTTTTATGATGCATGTTGCATTTCATGTTGAGCCGTATCTCCTTCGAGATAGCCTTTACTGTTGAGCTGTATCTCTTTCGAGATAAGCTATATCTTGTGGGGCCGCTCAGCCCTGTCTTGTCTTGTGGACGCATGGACACCGAGAGTACACAGTGGCCGACGGGTCCGGAGGGCTTCGGTGATCCGGGAAATTTTGGGTCCACGTCTGTTCTTGTAGTGGATGCAGTGACCCAGAGGAGTACCGCGCGGCACTATCCACTTGGCGCCTCTAGACTGAGCATTTTGAGATCCTTTGTTACTCCTGTTTCTTGACTACCCTGGTATCATATCATAGCATGTGCATTTCATATAGGCTTGTATACTCATGCTTTTGTACTGTGCGTTCTTATCGCTCACGTCCTCGGTTTTGTTTATCTTGGACACCCCATTTCCACGGGGCAGGCCTCAGGTTGGACAGCTCAGGAGGAGGAGGAGGAGGACGTTGAGTAGCTGGTTGGTTTAGTTCTTCGGTATCTTTTTGATTCGATATGGTTGTACCGTATATTTCCTTTTAGTTTAGTTGTCCTGGATTTTCGATTGGGTTGTATAACTATCTTTTGGTGATAGTTTTCCGCCTTTATTTCTGATTGTTTTTAATTAAGTTAAGTGCATGCTTAGTTCTTGATTAGTAGGTGATTCTGGAACGGGTCACTACAGTTGGTCATCCTGATCTAAACCCGTTCATAATTTAACGGGGTGGAGAGGTCCTTGGCCATGTTCACATACTTCCAAACCCATTCATAAATTGGTTACATGACATTTAGCATACCTCAAAAATAAAACATTTTCTCATTTGCACGTCGACCATACTTACTTGGCGTCGAGGGATTCGTTGGATCTCGTTTGGGGACACTACTGCACATACTATTATAAGTTCAAACACTTATCTTGCATAACTTATACGTAGGTAACTCGTGCTTGCCACCGAAGTAAATAAATAGCTTAAGACATTCTAGATCACTCTGGACTTGACCTTGTTTAATAATCGTACTAAGCCATTATATAGAACCCCAAAACAAATCCTATATTTTTACATAAATAAATTTTAACCATCGTACTAAACCATGATATAGAACCCCGACGCAAATCCTAAAAAAAATTAATTACATAGATGCTGGAAAATCGCATTTTGAAATAAAAATGGACACAGACTCCGTGTAGGGGTCCGGGTAGCCTTGGGACATGGAAAATAACGAAAAATCGTTATCTTATTCATTCACTCTTTCAATCCAAGCCTAAGGACCATGAACCAATACCTCGAGACTCATCCTAGGATTTTATTACATTGATTCAAACCCGTACAAACACCCCAAACGCCCACAAGCATCGACAAGAAACTCCAATACAACAAAACCCGTAATTTGACATTAATTTGACATTGTTTCGCTTCCTACGACTTCTAATACATCCAAGCCATTCCCGACCCCAAACGAACCACCAAATAACACATAAATACATCCCATAACATATATAAATGCAGTAGCACAAGCCCGGAGATAACCAACGAAGCCTGCAACAAATAACTTCAAGAATATGTCAAGAACAAATTTTCATAAAAGTTGCAGTTTGAGAAATCCCACGAACACGATCATAAATGCCTCATTTCTTATCCAAATATTTAGAATTTGTTGTCAAATCGAAGGTATTCAAAAGTTCTACGTTTCATATGTTGAAAGTTTTTCCAGAAACTCGACCGAAAAATCGCAGTAATTCAAATGACAGCAAATTACGAGTTTTAGATCTAAAAACGTTTCAAAAATTGTGGGGACCCGGACGCTAATCAAGTTCTTATTATCATTGGGACTAATTAATCAATTATAAAACAAGGTCTAATTTTTTTTTTTAAATGCAAAGCGGAAACGTAATGCAATTTACTTCAAATTACATATGAAACATAAACATGCAATCTTGTGTTATCTACAAGAATTCAACTAGGTTCAACTACATATCAGTGCTGAATCCTAAGTTGCTTCGAAGCCCAGATCTCCTCGCTATCTAGTCCAGCCTCGTTCTCTTCTTGACCCTGATCCTAGCCCACCTGTTGCCATGCACACATACAAACAAGACAACAGCCGGATAACTCCGGTGAGAATATAATCCCAGTATAAATCAACGAAACATGCAATCATATAAACAAATATAAAGCATGTACGGGTAACAACAATATGTATCAAAATTTGTCACATAATCAATCACAGATTGTCGACAATTCTCATAACTCTACAATTCAGACTAGACTCAATCCTAGTCTAGGGATCCCGGTTTCCAGATGTGGTGTTCCTATATCGAATTCCGTAATAGAAGGAACAGTGATTCTATTTACTCGATATAACCAAATATGGTGTTCCTATATCGAATTCCGTAATAGAAGAAATTCCAATTCTATTTACTCGATATAACCAAACATCCGGTGTCCTGACCTAACCGTCATGGACTATAGCTCTATCACTAATATCCTATCTTGAGACATCGTGCAATGTGCCCGTGGCGATCCCGCCACTATCAGGTACTTCCGTCCCAAGATTTCTATACTTGTCTTGTGACATCGTGCAATGTGCCAGTCACTATCAGGCACTTCAGTCACAAGATCATTCATTTAACATCTGCCTCACACATGTTTCTATAAATCAATATAACAACATATATTCCAAATCAAGGCATATAATAACAAAAGTATGTGATTTAGGGAAACTCAAGTACATCCTACTTGAGTCGATGTCCCAATACCACATTGACTTATACCTTTATCTTCTCGGTCTGACAAAGACGAAGTCCCGAATTCAAATCTGTCCATATCAATTTGAAATAACAATATCGAATAGACCGTGTCAATATACAGCTTAATTGAAAGCCTGTTCTGATCAATACACAATCAAAACATAATCTGATCAATATCGACTCAAGACACAATCTAATCCATATCGACGATATCACGATATAATCACAATCACTACTGAGTCTGATCAATATCAATCCACTGATGTTTCGACGGTATAACAATACAATCTCAGTAACCCCGTCAATTCCAACATCACAAGTATAATACAAGAACTCATAATCAATATCAATACAAAGTCTCATGTCAAATCTGTACATTCCCGCAATACCGGCAATACAATATCAGTACAACCAAATTAACAACTCATCTGATTCAACTCTGACTAATATCAATATATCCAGTGATACAGTATAATTCAGATATCAATACCCATACCACATAATCGATAATACCGTAATTATTATATCAAATCGGTATAATTACATTCGAATAAACTCTGAAAATCCATAACAATTTCATACGCAGTCCGTTTTTCAATCCGGTTTCGTTTATACAATGTCTGATATCACAAGAACAGCATATATGACTTCTATTCAATTCTAACAATATCAAAATTTCAAAATATGTCAAAACGTAACAAAACTTACATGCAGTTGTAGCTGTTGACGAGAGGAGCACGGTACTGTGTTCGGATTCAAATTCTGATAGACGGATCTTGCCTAATCGCAATTTTAAAGAAAATAAAAGTTTGAGGGATTTCTATGGAGCTTTCGTTTCTTCCTCATGCAAATTCTGAATTTTTTTAAGGAAACATGACACGTTCAAGGGTGACCAAGACAAGTGTCCCACTCAATTTTCCATATTTGCACTTTAGTCCCTCAACTTTTCACTAATTGCAAAATGGCCCCCGCTCAATTTTTTTAATTCAATTCAATCCTAGTTAATTCCATTTCAATCCTAAATAATTGCAAACATCTTGGAATATAATTCAACACTCCATAATTCTCTAATTCAATAATTTCGGTTTAAAATAATATCATTTCTATAATCTCGGACCTTACAATTCTCCCCCACCCCCCCCTCCTAAGATTCGATTTCGTCCTCGAAATCATGGGTAATCAACTCAGATAAGGAAAGAAAGGTGTAACGGAATCAATCAGAAAACCCATCTTAGTGACATTAATTCTGAACATCGCTACCTCATATCAAACTCCGTCTTCCAGGTAATCTCTTCGATGCCCTGTTAACTTTACTGTATTTCCAACAGTAGAATAGTCTTCATTCTGAATTTTCATTCTTTCACGCATCCCTGATTTCAATCTGAAGAAGAATTCAAGAAGTATAATATCATCATACTACTTAAGATCATTCTGATAAAATCAATTGCAAATACTGGCTATACAACATTCGTATATATCAATCAATAGCTCCAAACAACTCAATCTTGGCCTCAAATACCAACAGTCATCGCCCGACGTTGGCATATTTCATATCAATTTCCGAACTATCTTCATTTTCTTTTGAATCAGTTTCATTTTCTCTATTAGATATCTGATCCTATCAAATCCTATCTCGGGTATCACTGCAATATCATCCCCATATGAAGGAAATCCACAGTTCTCACTGTACAATACCTCGACTAAAGCTATTTCGACAATTGTCTAATAGCTATTATTGTACAATAAATCATAAAGTGACAAGACATCAGGTCACTAGTGCTAAAATCCAGCACGACAGTTCCTGGATATCCTCCAGTATCTAGATAGTTCACTCCGACTATCTTTCAATCTATGAACCATAGATGAAAAATCATGCTATACCTCTTGCCAAAAGTACAAAATCCACCAAAAATCACGGTATGATATAATCAACTCCGGCATTCAATACAATCTGACCCCTTTTCTGACATATCTCTCAGTCGTCTAGTCATATCCGTACGTCATCCTGTACAATATAATATATGCAGATTCGAGTAATTTATCAATCACAATCAGATCACATCGCAATCTTGAAAATATTGTGATAATTCCATTACAAAATCCATAGAAATGTACTCTCATTTCTATTTAGGAATCGATAATCTGTATAACCAATCTCCAGGTTTTTATCTTCCTGTCTTCATTTGTCAGCGATTTAGCCATTTCAATACAAATTCTGACATAACTGATTTCATTTGTTTACTTCAAAACTGTCTATTCGAATTATCCCATATTTCCTGTTAACAGAATAATACTATGGGGACCCGGGCTCTAACTCTTTTCTTTGGGATTCAATGGATCGTTAGTATAAAAAGTGGGTCAAATTTTTGCTTTTAACATTAATTTACATGAAAGCTAAACAAGAGGAGTCTATGTTATTTAATAACATAATGTACAAACATAAAGTACAACATGTCTTGTTCCATCCATTCTCAACAACTAGTAATTAAATACAGTACATGTCAAAAGTACAACTACTAGTTCTTCTGCTATGCCCGAGATCACCACGCTATGTCCATCTCTCATCCTCTGCGTGACCCAGATCCTGCCCCACCTGTTGTTATCCACACATACAAACATAACAACAGCCGGAAACTCCGGTGAGAACAAATCCAGTATAACCATGTATACATGCAAATAATCAATCTAAAACATGAAACATGCTATTATGAATGACATCCATATAAACATGCAATGCGAATCAAATCATGTCTGGACTAGACTCGACTATAACTCTAGGGATCCCGATGTGAATAAGACGTCAATGGCTGTCACCTACCCTCCCACTTGGGGTGACTGTACGTCTTATTCCTAGACTTCGGTCTGAGCTGTATCAACGGCTGCAATAGGAGTCAGAGCTGCTCCTAAGCTGAGATACACCGAACATCTAGATATTTGACAATAGCTGTCAACGACTCTCCTATCTTAAATGCAATGAATATCAATCTGTAAACAAAGCATGCTCATATTCATATCTGAATATCACAATGATCTTATATGCTTGAATACAATTCTATAATCAAAGCATAATCATGTTACAAGATTTGAATATAATTCTATAAACAATTCATAAACATGTTACCAAATATACAACAATTCTAGTATGTGATTTTGGTTGGGAAACTCAAATGATATCTTATTTGAGTTGTGGCTTCCCAAACAAACATGGCTTATACCTTTCTTGTCGTAGGAAGACTCGAAGTCTCGAAGTCAATATTAAATCTGTCAATCCGAATCTGAAATGACAATATTGATACACATTCTATCAATTCATATCCCATTCAACAAATCTATGAATCAATAAGCTATCTTAATATCATTCGACGGCATAACTGTAGGTTCTCGATAAACTGAACAACTAACACCTCAATAATCCCTCACAATATCAAGCTAGAACATAATAATTCTGCGCCATCTATTCTTAACATGCGGAAATTCATAAGAATCGCATATGACATCCCATACTCGATCCGTTTACCTTTATATGTTGTCCATAATCTCAAGAACACATATCTATAAACATAATACAGTTTCCCCCAATCTCCATATCTTAAATCATATAGGAAATGAATAAAAGTTACATCCTCTTAAAGCCCTCAATGAGAGAAACAAGAATCTCAACTCGAAATGCAATTCGGATGGTTAAATCATGAATTACCTTACTTCAAAGCCTTGAAGAAATTGAAGGATTCTTAGAGTTCTCTCGGTTCTTCAGCTGCTGAAATGAGGAAGGCTGAATCAGCACAATTATATATATATACCATGCCATGTGTCACGTTAAGAAGAAGGGGTGGACTTCTCGCATGCAGCACCGCGGGTGCCGTCACGTTAGCACCGCGGGTGCGCTATGCTCTCGGCAACCCTATCATTTTCACAAAATAGCGACCGCGGGTGCGGTCTTGGCACCGTGGGTGCGGTCCTTCTGCACCGCGGGTGCGGTGATGCTACGGATAAAATTGCCAACTTTCTGTCCATGCACCGCGGGTGCGGTGTTTCCTAGCACTGCAGGTGCGGTGTGGCTTCGGCCAAGCTCATTAAAAATTCCATAATTCATGAAATATTTGATACTTTCATCTTATGACATGCATTCTCATATCCTCCGAGTAT
Organism: Primulina eburnea; assembly: GCF_022965805.1. Classification (NCBI taxonomy): domain Eukaryota; kingdom Viridiplantae; phylum Streptophyta; class Magnoliopsida; order Lamiales; family Gesneriaceae; genus Primulina; species Primulina eburnea. The sequence continues at coordinate 14,140,056 of NC_133117.1, forward strand.
CATTTTAATGAAAACTAATAATCTAGAGCCTTACAAATACTGAATCTACTACTGTGTGCATTTGACAATACATGTCATTTCAAAATCGAAATATCTGACACAAACAAATCAGCTAATTATATAAAATAAAGCATTACCTACCTGATATTCTGACTGACACACTGTTCTGACTATCGAAATCAAGTTCTGAAATTCATAAGAAAACAAGAATCTCAACTCGAAATGCAATTCGGATGGTTAAATCATGAATTACCTTACTTCAAAGCCTTGAAGAAATTGAAGGATTCTTAGAGTTCTCTCGGTTCTTCAGCTGCTGAAATGAGGAAGGATGAATCAGCAAAATTCTATATATATACCATGCCATGTGTCACGTTAAGAAGAAGGGGTGGACTTCTCGCATGCAGCACCGCGGGTGCGGTCACGATAGCACCGCGGGTGCGCTATGCTCTCGGCAACCCTATCATTTTCACAAAATAGCGACCGCGGGTGCGGTCTCTGCAAGACCGCGGGTGCGGTCTTAGCACCGCGGGTGCGGTCCTTCTGCACCGCGGGTGCGGTGATGCTACGGATAAAATTGCCAACTTTCTGTCCATGCACCGCGGGTGCGGTGTTTCCTAGCACGGCAGGTGCGGTGTGGCTTCGGCCAGGCTCATTCAAAATTCCATAATTCATGAAATATTTGATACTTTCATCTTATGACATGCATTCTCATATCCTCCGAGTATCATTTTAATGAAAACTAATAATCTCGAGCCTTACATTTCTCCCCCTCTAAATAATGATTTCGCCCTCGAAATCGTAGGCAATTATCAAACATACATGACAAGTAATGTAATCAATACGTAAAATTTACTTACGTCATGTAAATAATTCGGGATGTTTCTGTCGCATATCTGCTTCTGTTTCCCAAGTCGCTTCTTCGATGCTATTACAACTCCATTGGACTTTCACTAACGGAATAGTCTTCGACCTGAGCTTCTTTTCTTTCCGATCAAGAATATGTATCGGTTGTTCAACATAGCTCAATGTCTGATCAAGCTCAGTTTCGTCAGGCTGAATGACATGAGAAATATCCGGCATATACTTACGCAACATTGACACATGAAAGACATCATGTATCCCGGATAACGAAGGAGGAAAAGCAAGTCGATAGGCTCGGCCGCCAATCTTCTCTAAGATCTCGTAAGGACCGACGTATCTAGGAGACAACTTCCCACGCTTGCCAAATCTGACAACGCCTCTGAATGGGGAAATCTTTAGAAACACTCTGTCACCATGCTCAAATACTAATGGTCTACGTCTGATGTTGGCGTATTTCGCTTGCCTATCCTGTGCTGTCTTCATTCTCTTCTGAATAATTTTCACCTTCTCAGTCATCTCACGAATCATATCTGGTCCAAGTTCTGGTACCTCTGAAATGTCATCCCAGTACAACGGAGATCTGCACTTCTTACCATATAAAGCTTCAAACGGTGACATTTCAATGCTCGTCTGATAGCTATTATTGTAAGAGAATTCGCAAAGAGGTAGGGAATCTTGCCAACTAGTGCCAAAGTCTAGCACTACGGCTCTCAACATATCCTCTAAAGTCTGGATAGTCCGCTCTGACTGTCCGTCTGTCTGAGGATGATAAGCAGTACTCAGGTGTAATGTCGTACCTAAGGCCTGCTGTAAACTGTGCCAGAACTGTGAAGTGAATCGTGAATCACGATCTGATACGATAGACTTCGGCACACCATGCAATCTGACTACCTCTCGGACATATATCTCCGCCATCTGATCGTGTCTGTAAGTCATTCTGTACGGGATGAAACAAGCTGATTTGGTCAATCTGTCGATAACGACCCAAATCGCATCACAGTCTCTAGATGATCGAGGTAACTTCGTCACGAAATCCATGGAAATGTGATCCCATTTCCATTCTGGAATAGCTAAACTCTGAAGTAGACCTCCGGGCTTCTTCCTCTCGGCCTTCACCTGTTGGCAATTTAAGCATTTAGACACGTACTCTGCGATGTCTGACTTCATCTGCTTCCACCAGAACTGTGTCTTCAGATCATTGTACATCTTCCTGCCACCAGGATGAATGCTGAACCGACTACAGTGTGCTTCGGACATAATCTGATGTCTCAAGTCTGAAACATCTGGCACTACGAGACGGTTATTGACGTACAAAACATGCTCATGCACCTGATATTCTGACAAATGCCCTGATCTGATCATTTGAATCGATCTCTGCACATTCTGATCTGTTCTTTGTGCTTCTTTAATCCTCATGATCAAGTCTGGCTCAACTTGAATAGCAGCAAGTCGTAGTGGCCTTCTATCTGTATCAAATTCTAATCCAGAGAAACAGCAATTTTCAACTAGCTTTGTAACACCTATCGTTGATAAGGATAAGGAGCAAACCTTTCGACTTACGGCGTCTGCTGCTGCATTTGACTTCCCTGGATAATATTTGATCTCGCAATCAAAGTCTTTTAACAGATCAAGCCATCTACGCTGCCTCATGTTCAACTCCGACTGAGAAAACAAGTATTTTAGGCTTTTATGGTCTGAATAGATCTCAAATTTCTCGCCATAAAGATAATGACGCCAGATCTTTAGTGCAAATACGATAGCCGCCAATTCAAGATCATGAATGGGGTATCGAGTTTCGTGAGTCTTCAACTGTCTTGAGGCATATGCGACCACATGACCTCGCTGCATAAGAACACATCCCAAACCTCTGTGAGAGGCATCACAATATACAATGAAATCACCCGTACCTGAAGGAATCATCAAGACAGGTGCACTGGTCAGCCTCTTCTTTAATTCTAGAAAGCTAGACTCACACTCCTCAGACCATAGGAATGGCGCATTCTTCTGTGTCAATTGTGTAATTGGCTTCGCAATACGGGAGAAATCTTGGATTAACCGTCTATATTATCCTGCTAGACCCATGAAACTGCGTATCTCTGGCACAGAAGTCGGTCCCGACGAACTGATCACAGCTTCCACTTTACTCGGATCTACAGAAATACCATCTTCAGATATGATATGTCCCAAAAAGACAACTCGATTCAACCAAAATTCACACTTTGACAATTTAGCATACAATCTCTCATTTCTCAGTGTCTGTAACACAATTCTGAGATGCTCTGCATGCTCATTCTTGTTCTTAGAATACACCAAAATATCATCGATAAAGACAATCACAAAATCATCCAAATACCTCTAAAAGATTTGATTCATCAAGCCCATAAATACCGCCGGAGCATTAGTTAAACCAAAATGCATGACAATAAATTCGTAATGCCCATACCTGGTTCGAAATGCTGTCTTCGGTATGTCTACATCTCGAACTCGGAGCTGATGATATCCGGATCGCAAATCAATCTTAGAATAAACAGAGGATCCCTGCAACTAATCAAATAAATCATCAATTCTAGGCAAAGGATACTTATTCTTTATCGTTGCCTTATTCACTTGCCTGTAATCGATACACAACCGCATCGATCCATCTTTCTTTCGCACAAATAGTACCGGAGCGCCCCAAGGAGATACACTAGGTATGATATATCCCTTGGCTAGCAGATCTTCCAACTGTGCTTTCAATTCTTTCAACTCTATCGGCGCCATCCTATACGGAGCTCTCGAAATATGAGTGGTACCTGGAATCAAATCAATACTAAAATCTACCTCTCGCACTGGAGGTAACCCTGGAATCTCCTCTGGAAACACATCTGCAAATTCTCGTACTACTGGCAAATCTGCCAATGTCGGGCTAGATTTCTGTACATCTACAGCATACACAAGGAACCCATCTGCTCCTTTCTGCAACAACTTATTCATAGTCAAAGCCGAAATCAAGGGAATCCGAGATCTGGAACCCTTACCGTAGAATTTCCACTCTTCTGCCATTTCTGGTCTGAAACTGACAATATTGTGGAAACAATCCACGGTGGCTCTGTAATTGGTTAACATATCAATCCCAACAATGCAATCAAAATCATCTAACCCAAGTACTATGCAATCTAGATCAATTTCATGACCCTCAAACTGTAAGATGCAATGTCTAACCGTGGTCACAGCTATCAAACCACTTCCCAATGGAGAAGTAATAGACACGACATCTAACAAAGACTCAACAGCCAAAGAATGCAATAATGCAAATCGTTCTGATATAAATGTATGCGATGCACCCGTATCTATTAATATATAAGCAGGATAACCGCAAAGGAAACAGTTACCTGCAATGACATCATCTGGGTCATCTTGTGCTTGCTCCTCTGTCAATGCAAACACCTGAGCCTTTTGTCTCTGAGGCTGACTCCCTGTCTGGCCACCTCTGGCTCGAGGCTGGGTCGGTGTAGGCGTAGGCTGAAAGGAATGGACAGACGAAGCTTGCCTCTCAGGCTGAGTCACGGACGCTGATGACCCTGCACCCGGAAATCTCTGTGCACTCCTCTGTGGACAGACCTTGGCATAATGTCCCTGTTGTTTACATATGTTACATCTGCCCACTACACCCTGACACTGTTCTGTGGCATGCTTACCTCCACAAGTAATGAAATATCCACTCGTCACCTCTAAACTCTGGCCAGGACCTCGTGGTCGGGACCCACTGGAGCTCGACGAACTGCTCCCTGCCCTCTTAAACTGTTTGCCCTTTGGTTTTATTTGATCTTTTCGCCCACTGCTGCTACCACCGCTATCGAATCTTGGAGGAGGTTGTACTGGAGGTAGTGGCGGCTCCGTTGTCTCAGCAACCCTGCTTCAGCTCCTTTGGCACGATTCAATGCATCCGCGAAGTTGTTGGGTCTCCCCGTATTCACCAACGTAAAGATATCTGGATTCAGGCCATTTATAAACTGATCTGCTACGGCCTCATCATTACCTGAAACGTGTGGTGCAAAGCGAAGCAAAGAAGAAAATTTAGCAGCATACTCTTCAATGTTCAATTGCCCTTGCCTCAGGTTTGCAAATTCAACGCCTTTATCTTTACGGTAAGATACAGGAAAGAATCGCTGATAAAACTCGGTCTTGAACACTTTCCAGGTAATCTCTGTGCCACGCTGCTCTAATGCTCTTTTAATATTCAACCACCAATACTGATCGAGCAAAACTTGCACAGTAAAATCCCCAATAAAAATATGATTTTGTATGCTCAAAATAAATCGCAAGTGCACGATGTCAAGTTATAATATAGTGTACGTGAGTACGAGTATCGTTCCACTGAAGACTGTGTTTTACAATTATTATTTTCAGTTATTGAACATTGAGCAACGAAAAGTGATTTGATTGGTTTATTCTTACTAAAATCAAAGAAAAATGCAAATAAAAAGATTCAAAATCAAGTAATGAGATATAATGTCTAAAATGGTTGAGTAAAATTCATGAGAAATGGATTTGTTGGGAATCTCGGTTTACCTACCCCTCGTTAATCAATTAATTCGTTCGATCGTGATCTACGCTTCCGACAGGATTTCCTAATCTATTGAACACACTCTCTCGAGCTATGCCAAACTAATTCCACTCACTGAAGTAATTAAATATCTTTAATTATTTATCACGAGCGAATCGCATTTCGTTCTATAAAATCCCCTAGTTTTCGACCCTTCGGACTATGACTATCGGCACGTATCCAATTTCATATATCTTTGTAAATTGTAGATCCGCGAATTATACTACTCGATCCTATCACTCGTTATTCTCTCGAACTCACTCGTGATATGAAAACGTCGTTAAAGTTAGCTATTCTTTAATGACACGATAAAACAGTAGTAAAATCAAGAATAACGCACAACCGAAATATAAATTAATTCAAACCAACATTCGGGGTAGGATCCCCTTTAATCCTAACAAATAATAAAATTAGCTACTAGAATTCATTGTAAAAATAAATGCAACAATGTTTAAAATGAAAGAAACTAGATTAGAAATACTAGGCGAGACGAAATCTGCGAAGACCGGTGCCCGGAAAGCTTCAAATCTTCAATCCAAGTGCAAAGTTCTCTCCAAAAGCTTGTGACGGCTACCAAATCATGTCTGAATCCTCTCAAAAACCGTCCACCCCCCTTTCCATATCAGCCATCATCCAACATAAGGTAAAGAATCGGTTGAAAAAATCTTGCCAAAATTAGGTAGCGCTCGGGCGGTAGAAAAGTACCGCTCGAGCGCCACACTTTCTGTATTCTCCCTGGGCTTGTGCGGCATTCGCGCTCGGGCGGTAGAAAACTACCGCCCGAGCCCGACCTTTCTGTCGAAGCTCTTGGGATAGTGGCTTTCGCGCTCGGGCGGTAGAAAACTACCGCTCGAGCGCCGACCTTTCTGCCTTTTTTTCCTCGGAAATCCACCTACCGCGCTCGGGCGGTAGAAAACTACCGCTCGAGCGCCGTCTTTCCTGTACTTCATTTTCTTGACTTGGCACTTGGCTCCGATTTTTGGTTTTCCGGCCACTTTTCCTGCAAATTCATCATGCCCGAATGAGATATGATAAAATGCACATATTTACTCTAAAATGGACAGAATGCGATTGAAATAAACGTATGCATCATGCAAACACAACTAAAACTAATGCAATAAAACACGTAAAAACGACACATATCAACCCCCTCATACTAATCTTTTGCTTGCCCTCAAGTAAAATACGTTAAAGCACGAGATCCTAAACACACACAACAAACACAAAATACTCAAACAAAAAATAACCAACACAAGTGAATGTCAATGGTGGGTTAACAACTTTCATGCTCACGCCTCAGAGGACTGTCCCACGTGTAAATCATAATCAAGTCAAATCACAAACGAATACTCATTCTCATCTACACATAAATCTTGACACTAATTTGAACGTGTGTGTGTGTCATGATGGGTCTAGTCATCCGTATTTCAAATAGATCAATTATCCAATCATGCGAGTCACTCAATTTAACACTTCAATACAAGTCTCACTAGCATGCATCCCTGTGTCCATTTATCACTAGCCATTAATTGAACTTTATTCAACTTTCAAGTGCAGATAAGGGTGTCGAAAAGAAGGAAAATAAGCTCAAATGTCTAAAAGTTGGGAGTACACCGATCATTTTCATTGTGCAATCGTCAAGACTTTTCGTCTGACTTTCCTCGTCTCCTTACGTCTCCAACTTTTAGCCTAGGAATAGAATTTCATTCCTTTTATTTCGGCTCCCCCTCACCTTACATCTCCTTCTTCCTTCTCTTTTTTTTTTTTTTTAAATGCACAATTTTCACACATGTACTCCATAGGCTAAGAATATAATCCTTTGGATTACAGCTGGTTAGGAGTATGACATTTTAATTCATTGCATTGGAAAGGAGGTAAATGTAAAGTTCAAGGCAAAACAAATTTTCTCATTCGAGGTCCCAATTAGCGACTTATTTTCACGGGTTTACATGCTAAATCAACTCATAAATGGTGCCTTTCAAGTTAACCACACAAAACTTTCAAATTTCACCATTATTCCTACAAACTTCTAGTCCCCACACATATGTGCTCAAAAAGTTCAAACTGGAGCCAAAATTCATGTTTTAACAATCAAGAGTACCGTTCATGAAATGACCCAATCAATACTTTTGTATACTATCAATCCAACCTCATCATTGGCGCATAAACTATGTCTTCTCACCATAAACGACACTAAACAAAATAAATGCAACGAATAACTAAGAAAATTAACTAAACAATCAAAACAATCTATCTACCCCCCCCCCCCCCCCTCATACTATAGTTGTGCACTGCCCTCAGTGCAAAAAACGAAACAAACACTAAAACCAAAAAAAAACTCATGAATGCAAATGCAACGACAAAATAAGCAAAAAGAATAAAAAGAAAGGGGAAACAGTAAACTCCCTTGATCAAGACTCGTCGTCGTCGTCGTGCTCGGGTGGTGGCACTTCGGCAGTGTCCCCCTGCTGAGAATAATCATACTGGAACTGGAATGGGGGAGGAGGTAGCGGAGTCGGTGGAATGGTCGACGGGTCAACGCCCCCGTGCACAAGCAAAGAGCGCATCATGGAGTCAATGTGCGATAAATGGTCTGTGACGTAAGAGTTGAACTGACTCTGATGCGCTTGGAAGGCGAGATTTTCATCCATCTTGTCATTCTGAGTGCGCCTGCGGGTTTGTGGTGGGCGGCGGCGTGGGATGGCAGTGCTAGATCCACCGGCGTCCTCCTCCCGAGGGGGAAATGCACTGATTCGCTTAGCTCGTTTCCGCTGGAGGTCTTCGACACAAATAGGCTTCATGGGCTGCAACCACTCCTCATCATCGCGAAATACGACTCCCGCTCTAGCGCACAACTCGGAGATAATGGTGGGGAAGAACAGGCCCACATGACTGTTGTGGGCACTCAGTGTGATTTGTGAATTGATAAGTGTGCCCACGTTGATGGCGTATCCCTCGGTCAAAGCATAAAGCAGCACCGCGCGCTCTTTCTGGACCTCGCTCTTATGCGAGACCGGCATCATTCTCCGAGCCACAAATAAATACCAAAGGGCAACTTCGGCTTTCAAATACTTCTCGTCAAAACAACTCGGCGAGCCGCCCAATGGTTTCCATATTGCGCCCGGATGGCACAATGTGGCGAGAATCGTATCATAATTCGGGTTTGCAGCTAATGTCTGGAAGTGGGAGTCGTCAACCTCCGCTGTCCCTAACAGTGCATTGATCGTCACCGAGTCATACGGCACATGTTTACCCCTAACAAACACCAAACCATTTCGCCCCTCCGCTGCATTGGCATAAAATTCGCGAACCACAGAGACTACCGCCGCCTTAGGTTTCTCACCGTATTGTTCCCAACCACGCCTTTGCAAATCAACAATAATATCCAAGTATCGGTCCTCTAACTGTCGCCGGACTCCCCTCTCGGCTATTGGGTTGCGATGAATTTTCGCATGCTCGTATCGAGCCCTAGCCTCCATACTAACAAAACGGTGTCTATCAAATGAGGATGAAGAGGAGGAACCGGGGTTACCTTTTTGCTTCTTGGGAGCCATTTTGTTGGAAGAGTTGAAGGGGAGGACGATGGCCGGAGAAAAAGACCCGATTGATGGACTAGGCATGTGTTCCTACGAAGAAGATTTGCTTTGCCGAGGTTTGGGGAAGAAATCGACCACCTGCACACAAAAATTGAAGGAGAGAGTGAGGGAGAGTTAGGGATTTTGGGGAGAAAAATTGGGGGATTTTCGTGCAGAATGAAGAAACAGGAAAGTGAATTCGCGCATATAAAGCAGTCGCGCTCGGGCGGTAGAAAACTACCGCTCGAGCGCGAGCCTCTCTGTTTGTTTTTTTTTCAGAGGTACGCGCGCGCGCTCGGGCGGTAGAAAACTACCGCTCGAGCGCCAACCTCTCGGTCATGAATTCTCCCGAGGTAGACGTCCGCGCTCGGGCGGTAGAAAACTACCGCTCGAGCGCCAACTGTTCTGCCAAATTTGCCAATTTTTTTTTTTATAAATAAATAACAATAACTGGATTAAACAAAACTTGAATGAAATACAAGATCAGGGAAAAGAATTAGTTCTCAATTTATAGTCGAGAGCTTGACTATCGATCCGTCTCAGTTCGGCATGTCTTGGAACCGGGTGATTCCAAGTTGTGGCTCAATTGTGCCACCCATGTAATGCTTCAGGCGCTGGGCATTGACTGTAAATGTCCCCTCCTTTCCATCTTTCAATTCTACCGCTCCCGATGGATAAACATTCGAGATCACGAATGGACCAGACCATCGTGATTTCAACTTCCCGGGAAAGAGTCGCAACCGGGAGTTGTAGAGTAGGACACTTTCGCCTTCTTTGAATTCTCTCTCGATGATCCTCTTATCATGAGCCTTCTTTGTTTTCTCTTTGTATGACAATGCAAGATCATAGGCCAGATTCCGGAACTCCTCCAATTGATCTAGTTGAAGCAAACGTCGTTCACCTGCATCAGTAAAGTTAAAGTTTAGTGCTTTTGTTGCCCAATATGCGCGAAGCTCTAACTCTACAGGTAAGTGACATGCTTTACCAAACAATAATCTGTACGGTGTCGTGCCTATTGGTGTTTTGAAAGCAGTCCTATATGCCCAAAGAGCATCATCTAATCTCACCGACCAATCCTTCCTACTGACACCTACCACCTTCTCCAAAGTTCGCTTTATCTCTCGGTTAGACACCTCAACTTGCCCACTCGTCTGAGGGTGATAAGGGGTAGAGATTTAATGTGTGACACCATATTTGCTCAAAAGTTTTTCAAAGAGTTTGTTGCAAAAATGCGTTCCACCATCACTAATGATTGCTCGTGGTGTTCCAAATCGGTTAAAAATGTTTTTCTTTAAAAATTTTAGGACCACTTGAGCGTCATTAGTGGCATACGCTTCCGTCTCTACCCACTTAGACACGTAATCAACCGCCACCAAGATGTATTTTTTCGTGAAAGAGCTGGGGAACGGTCCCATGAAGTCTATTCCCCACACATCAAAAACCTCACATTCAATGATATTATTTAACGGCATTTCATGACGGTTAGAGATGTTACCTGACCGCTGGCATTTATCACAGTGTAGCACATAAGAACGAGCATCTTTGAAAAGAGTTGGCCAATAAAAGCCACATTCAAGTATCTTGGATGCCGTCCTTGTTGGTCCGAAATGACCACCTACCTCACGGTCATGGCAATGGTTGAGAATTTGATCAAAATCTTCCTCCGCAACACACCTTCTTATCATGGAGTCTGCACAAATTTTAAACAAAAACGGTTCCTCCCAAAAATAGTATTTCACGTCAGAAAAGAATTTTTTCGTTGGTGAAACGATAGGTTTGGTGGAGGTGTGTCTGTGACAAGAAATTTAGCGAAATTTGCATACCATGGACAATTTCTCACCTCAAAGAGTTGCTCATCGGGGAATCAATCATTGATAGCACGATCGACAGAATCATCACAAATAAATTCTAATCTAGACAAGTGATCCGCCACAACGTTCTCGACACCCTTCTTATCTCTTATTTCTAAATCAAACTCTTGTAACAGTAAGATCCACCGAAGTAAGCGTGGCTTTGCATCTTTTTTAGCAAGTAAGTATTTAAGGGCAGAATGATCAGTGAATACAATTACTTTGGACAAAACAAGGTACGCATGAAATTTGTCAAGTGCGAATACTACTGCAAGTAATTCCTTTTTAGTTGTTGCATAATTCAATTGAGCCTCATCTAAGGTCTTACTTGCATAGTAAATTGTGTGAAATACCTTGTTTTGCCGCTGGCCAAGTACGGCCCCCACTGCAGTGTCACTGGCGTCGCACATGATCTCGAAGGGCAGGTCCCAATCCGGTGCCACCAAGACAGGAGCCGTCACCAAGCGCTCCTTTAAATCCATGTATGCCTGTAAACAGTCAGAATTGAAATCAAATGGCACATCTTTCATAAGTAAGGAAGATAGAGGTTTGGCAATTTTCGAAAAATCTTTGATGAACCGCCGATAAAAACCGGCGTGGCCTAAAAAACTTCTAACTCCCTTTACTGACGCCGGAGGTGGCAAGTTCTTGATGACTTCAACTTTCGCCTTATCCACCTCTATTCCGTGCCCCGAGATCTTGTGCCCTAGGACAATTCCCTCTTGTACCATGAAGTGGCACTTTTCCCAATTTAGCACCAAATTTGTCTCCTCACATCTCACTAACACCTCTGCAAACAGTCATCAAAAGAATGGCCGAAAATAGAGAAGTCATCCATAAAAATTTCAAGAAAAGTTTCTATCATATCATGGAATATAGCGGTCATGCAACGTTGAAATGTGGCAGGGGCATTACAAAGACCAAACGGCATGCGGCGAAAAGCGAAAGTTCCATAAGGACAAGCGAAATTGGTTTTCTCTTGGTCCTCAGGTGCAATGGTTATTTGATTATACCCCGAATACCCATCTAGAAAACAATAAAACTCATGACCCGCTAACCTCTCAAGCATTTGATCAATGAAGGGAAGGGAAAAGTGGTCTTTTCGGGTGGCATCATTCAATTTTCTATAATCAATGCACACACGCCATCCCATAACAGTTCTGGTGGGTATTAGTTCATTATTGTCATTTGCAATCACAGTAATCCCACCCTTCTTTGGCACACACTGAACCGGACTTACCCATGCACTATCAGATATAGGATAGATAATACCTGCATCGAGAAGCTTAATCGTTTCAGCTTTCGCTACCTCTTGCATCTTTGGATTTAATCTTCTCTGAGGTTGCACAAGAGGTGAGTACTTGTCTTCCATCAAGATTTTGTGCATACAAACTGATGGATTGATCCCTTTGATATCCGCCACCTTCCACGCAAACGCACCCTTGTGTGCTTTCAAGACCTTCAACAGTTTGTCCTCCATCACACCTGTCAAAGCAGCAGAAATAATGACAAGTAAAGTGTTACGCTCACCTAGGTATACGTACTTTAGGTGTGGAGGCAGTGGCTTCAGCTCGAGCGTCGGTGGCTCCTCCAGGCTTAATTTCTGTGGGATCAAGTCTTTTCGATCTCCCAAATCTTCTAACCTCATCTTCATTGACCTTCTCCATGGATGGTTGGCATTCAAGTATGCCACTATTTCAGCTTTTTCGTCGTCCAAATCATCTTCTCCCAATGCAGTAGTGATAGCGTCCTCCAAAGGATCTCTCAAAGCATCCTGCACATAGTTAGACACAAAGGCATCAAAAGCATCAATTCTATAACAACTATCAGAATGCAGTGTGTGCTTAAGTGCATTAAAGACATCAAAAGTAATCTCCTCCTCGCCCACTCGCAATCTCAACTTCCCTTCTTGAACATCGATCAGTGCCTTGCCAGTCGCAAGGAATGGTCTTCCCAAAATGAGAGGCATCTCGGTATCCTCCTCCATGTCGAGCACCACGAAATCGGCAGGAAAAATGAATTTGTCCACCTTCACTAGCACATCCTCAATCACTCCGCGGGGGTACTTGACAGATCTGTCAGCCAGTTGCAAGGACATCCTCGTCGGCTTAGGCTCTCCCAACCCAAGTTTCCTAAACACAGAAAATGGCATCATATTAATACTTGCACCAAGATCACATAATGCTTTATGAAAAACAACATCACCAATCATGCAAGGAATAGAGAAACTCCCTGGGTCTTTTAGCTTAGGTGGGATTTTGTTTTGCACCAAAGCGGAGCAATTTTAAGTTAAGTTGACTGTCATATGATCCTCCAACTTCCTTTTATTTGCTAAGATATCCTTCAAAAATTTAGCATAACTAGGCATTTGCATTAGAGCATCGGCAAAGGGAATATTGATATGCAACTTTTTAAACACCTCGAGAAACTTACCAAATTGTGCATCTAGTTTTGCTTTTTTCAATGCAGCAGGAAAAGGAGGAGGTATAACAATTTTTGGTTGTGTAGTGGGTGCTAGTGTAGGGTTAGAAGACTTACCTTTAGATGTCACATCTTGTTCATCCGGCACTTGGCTTTTCTCTTTTTCTCTAGGCTCCAAAACTTTTCCGCTCTTCAACTCAATGGCCTTCACTTGCTCTTTTGGATTAGTCTCGGTATTACTTGGCAAGGTGCCTGGCTCTCTACTTGCTATCATCTTGGCCAACTGTCCAATTTGATTCTCGAGCCCCTTTATTGATGCATCTTGATTTTGGAGCCGAGTTTCAGTGGATGAAATAAACTTAGACATCATTTGTTCCAAGTTGGACTTTTCTTCTCTAGGAGGATCGGATCTGTACATCGGTTGTTTTCCATATTTTTGTCCTCCTTGCGGTCTATTCTGACTGTTTTGACCGCCCCATGAGAAGTTAGGATGTTGCCTCCACCCAGGATTGTATGTGTTCGAATAAGGGTCATGCCTTGGGCGATTGTGGACTCCTACTTGATTCACTGGCGCCTCATTTTGCACATAGAATGGATTGTCGTCTTGACAATCCTTCGCATAATGTTCCCCTCCACACTTTTCACAAAATATCTCTTGGAGACGCATCGCCGTGCCACCCACATTCAAGCCGTCTATTTTCCTGTTTAAAGCGTCAAGTTGTGCAGTAATAACAGAAAAATCAGTTACCTGGTGAACTCCGGCACTTCTCCGCTGGTTGTTCCTGTCAGATTGAGGATGATAGCTGCTAGCAGCCATCTCCTCCAACAACTCATATCCTTCTTCCGCAGTCTTCCTCAAAAGGTTCCCACACGCAGCAGCATCTATCATAGTACGGTTAGGAGTAAGCAAACCGTAATAAAATGTTTGAACGACTAACCCAAGTGGTAACTCGTGATGTGGTCATCTTCGTAGTAGGTCCTTGAAGCGTTCCCATGCCTCATATAAAGATTCTTGATCGAATTGAGCAAATGTTGTAATGTCTGCCCGCAGCTTCATGGTTTTTGATGGAGGAAAGTATTTGATAAGAAACGCTTTCGCCATGTCCTCCCATGTGGTGATTGAACCTACAGGAAAACAATTCAACCATGCTTTAGCTTTATCACGTAAAGAGAAAGGAAATAAACGCAACCTAACAGCATCATCAGAAACTCCATTGAATTTAAAACTATCGCAAATCTCAAGAAAATCCGCGATGTGCGTGTTTGGGTCATCTACTGCAGTTCCTCCGAATTGGACTGTGTTCTGAATCATCTGGATTATGGCTGGCTTGATTTCAAAGTGATTTGCCTGCACAATAGGCCTCACAATGCTAGGGCGTGCACCATCCAAAGAAGGCTGGGCATACTCTAACATTGGTATGCGGCGTGGCATCTCAATATGTCTCTCTTCACGCTGTTCCTCCTCACGTTCTGGCTCGTGTCTCTCCATAAGTTCTTTAAGCCTCTGTTGTTGTCTTCTCCTGCGGAAGGTTCTTTCAATTTCAGGATCAAACTCAAGCTCCACGTCAAGTGACTTTGGCATGTACTGGAAGAGATATCTGTGATAAAATATGAAGTGTTATCTCACGAGAAATAAAATAATGATAAAGAAAATAACTAAAAATAAAATCGTAGATTAACAGTCCCCGGCAACGGCGCCAAAAACTTGATCGAGCAAAACTTGCACAGTAAAATCCCCAATAAAAATATGATTTTGTATGCTCAAAATAAATCGCAAGTGCACGATGTCAAGTTATAATATAGTGTACGTGAGTACGAGTATCGTTCCACTGAAGACTGTGTTTTACAATTATTATTTTCAGTTATTGAACATTTAGCAACGAAAAGTGATTTGATTGGTTTATTCCTACTAAAATCAAAGAAAAATGCAAATAAAAAGATTCAAAATCAAGTAATGAGATATAATGTCTAAAATGGTTGAGTAAAATTCAATGAGAAATGGATTTGTTGGGAATCTCGGTTCACCTACCCCTCGTTAATCAATTAATTCGTTCGATCGTGATCTACGCTTCCGACAGGATTTCCTAATCTATTGAACACACTCTCGAGCTATGCCAAACTAATTCCACTCACTGAAGTAATTAAATATCTTTAATTATTTATCACGAGCGAATCGCATTTTGTTCTATAAAATCCCCTAGTTTTCGACCCTTCGGACTATGACTATTGGCACGTATCCAATTTCATATATCTATGTAAATTGTAGATCCGCGAATTATACTACTCGATCTTATCACTCGTTATTCTCTCGAACTCACTCGTGATATGAAAACGTCGTTAAAGTTAGCTATTCTTTAATGACACGATAAAACAGTAGTAAAATCAAGAATAACGCACAACCGAAATATAAATTAATTCAAACCAACATTCGGGGTAGGATCCCCTTTAATCCCAACAAATAATAAAATTAGCTACTAGAATTCATTGTAAAAATAAATGCAACAATGTTTAAAATGAAAGAAACTAGATTAGAAATACTAGGCGTGACGAAATCTGCGAAGACCGGTGCCCGGAAAGCTTCAAATCTTCAATCCAAGTGCAAAGTTCTCTCCAAAAGCTTGTGACGGCTGCCAAATCAAGTCTGAATCCTCTCAAAAACCGTCCACCCCCCTTTCCATATCAGCCATCATCCAACTTAAGGTAAAGAATCGGTTGAAAAAATCTTGCCAAAAATAGGTGGCGCTCGGGCGGTAGAAAAGTACCGCTCGAGCACCACACTTTCTGTATTCTCCCTGGGCTTGTGCGGCATTCGCGCTCGGACCTTTCTGTCGAAGCTCTTGGGATAGTGGCTTTCGCGCTCGGGCGGTAGAAAACTACTGCTCGAGCGCCGACCTTTCTGCCTTTTTTTCCTCGTAAATCCACCTACCGCGCTCGGGCGGTAGAAAACTACCGCTCGAGCGCCGTCTTTGCTGTACTTCATTTTCTTGACTTGGCACTTGGCTCCGATTTTTGGTTTTCCGGCCACTTTTCCTGCAAATTCATCATGCCCGAATGAGATATGATAAAATGCACATATTTACTCTAAAATGGACAGAATGCGATTGAAATAAACGTATGCATCATGCAAACACAACTAAAACTAATGCAATAAAACACGTAAAAACGACACATATCAAATACTTAGCCACGTCTTGCAGTTGATGGCCAATGAGTTTCACTCGCTTCTCATCACTGTATTCTAGAGACTCGAATAACATCTCGATATCCTCCAACCAGCTTTCACACTCGATTGCATTTTATGTACCCTTTAAGGTCGGTGGGCGGAATGACTGGAATCGCTTTAATAGAGTCTCCATGGGCGTAGCAGTGACATCCATCGTATCACCAGATGTGCTACCCTGTTCTGGTGCTGGTGGTCGTAAAGGAACGGCTGCTCTTATAGGAGGCATGTATCTGCTATTCAAACAGTTTAGTGTACAATCTATACCAACCGTCTCAGCCCTCCTCTGATCATTTACCTCTGATCCAGAATCGGTTCTGATTCAGTCTTAACCAATACATGCTGCAATCAAATCAGAAAACACAACACGTAATAGGGAAAGCAATAAATCATGCTAGCATATCAAAAGCAAGGAAGAAGACTCAATCTACCCCGCTCATTCTATTCTATCTCAATCTACAGAACCTACGGCTCTGATACCACCTGTTGTGGGGACCCGGGCTCTAACTCTTTTCTTTGGGATTCAATGGATCGTTAGTATAAAAAGTGGGTCAAATTTTTGCTTTTAACATTAATTTACATGAAAGCTAAACAAGAGGAGTCTATGTTATTTAATAACATAATGTACAAACATAAAGTACAACATGTCTTGTTCCATCCATTCTCAACAACTAGTAATTAAATACAGTACATGTCAAAAGTACAACTACTAGTTCTTCTGCTATGCCCGAGATCACCACTCTATGTCCATCTCTCATCCTCTGCGTGACCCAGATCCTGCCCCACCTGTTGTTATGCACACATACAAACATAACAACAGCCGGAAACTCCGGTGAGAACAAATCCCAGTATAAACATGTATACATGCATATAATCAATCTAAAACATGAAACATGCTATTATGAATGACATCCATATAAACATGCAATGCGAATCCAATCATGTCTGGACTCGACTCGACTATAACTCTAGGGATCCCGGTGTGAATAAGACGTCAATGGCTGTCACCTACCCTCCCACTCGGGGTGACTGTACGTCTTATTCCTAGACTTCGGTCTGAGCTGTATCAACGACTGCAATAGGAGTCAGAGCTGCTCCTAAGCTGAGATACACCGAACATCTAGATATTTGACAATAGCTGTCAACGACTCTCCTATCTTAAATGCAATGAATATCAATCTGTAAACAAAGCATGCTCATATTCATATCTGAATATCACAATGATCTTATATGCTTGAATACAATTCTATAATCAAAGCATAATCATGTTACAAGATTTGAATATAATTCTATAAACAATTCATAAACATGTTACCAAATATACAACAATTCTAGTATGTGATTTTGGTTGGGAAACTCAAATGATATCTTATTTGAGTTGTGGCTTCCCAAACAAACATGGCTTATACCTTTCTTGTCGTAGGAAGACTCGAAGTCTCGAAGTCAATATTAAATCTGTCAATCCGAATCTGAAATGACAATATTGATAAACATTCTATCAATTCATATCCCATTCAACACATCTATGAATCAATAATCTATCTTAATATCATTCGACGGCATAACTGTAGGTTCTCGATAAACCGAACAACTCACACCTCAATAATCCCTCACAATATCAAGCTAGAACACAATAATTCTGCGCCATCTATTCTTAACATGTAGAAATTCATAAGAATCGCATATGCATCCTACTCGATCCGTTTACCTTTATATGTTGTCCATAATCTCAAGAACACATATCTATAAACATAATACAGTTTCCCCCAATCTCCATATCTTAAATCATGTAGGAAATGAATAAAAGTTACATCCTCTTAAAGCCCTCAATGAGAGAAACAAGAATCTCAACTCGAAATGCAATTCGGATGGTTAAATCATGAATTACCTTACTTCAAAGCCTTGAAGAAATTGAAGGATTCTTAGAGTTCTCTCGGTTCTTCAGCTGCTGAAATGAGGAAGGATGAATCAGCACAATTCTATATATATACCATGCCATGTGTCACGTTAAGAAGAAGGGGTGGACTTCTCGCATGCAGCACCGCGGGTGCGGTCCCGTTAGCACCGCGGGTGCGCTATGCTCTCGGCAACCCTATCATTTTCACAAAATAGCGACCGCGGGTGCGGTCTCTGCAAGACCGCGGGTGCGGTCTTGGCACCGTGGGTGCGAACCTTCTGCACCGCGGGTGCGGTGATGCTACGGATAAAATTGCCAACTTTCTGTCCATGCACCGCGGGTGCGGTGTTTCCTAGCACTGCAGGTGCGGTGTGGCTTCGGCCAGGCTCATTCAAAATTCCATAATTCATGAAATATTTGATACTTTCATCTTATGACATGCATTCTCATATCCTCCGAGTAACATTTTAATGAAAACTAATAATCTCGAGCCTTATAAATACTGAATCTACTACTGTGTGCATTTGACAATACATGTCATTTCAAAATCGAAATATCTGACACAAACAAATCAGCTAATTATATAAAATAAACCTGATATTCTGACTGACACACTGTTCTGACTATCGAAATCAAGTTCTGAACAGTCTGATCAAACTTCTGAACTGCTTTAATCTTCAAAATCAGCTCTAAGTCAGCTTGAACTGTATATATATCTCAACGGTTCATAACAATCGGTATCAAATACGGATTCAGAATAACAACAATATCGAATCAGATTCAAAATATCAAAACGCAATACGGATTTAATAAACTTATAAGACGCAATTTCTGACATTTCTGAAATTCTGCCATATTCAATGTCGTTTACAGCCACTGATCACGGTCTCAACTACGCTATACTCAATTAGTATATTATCTTCAGATATCATACACTCTGAATACAATCTGTTACAATCGAGATTCATATCTGAACAATTTTGTATTCAACAATCTCAGTTCCCAGAATGTTCAATACAAATTTCCACTGTTCGATTCAATTCAATCATACGCTGCGAATATATCAAAATATCATAGATAAAACGAGCATAAAGTCATCAGAGCACTTCTGAAAACAGGATTTATCAACTCCTACACAGAACTGATAAACAGAACTGGAGCATTTCCCAGAGAAACACATAATCAGATGTAACTCTAATTCTCAGGCAGTAATTCTTTCAACTGACATTTCAATTCTTTCAATTCAATCAGTATCATTCTGTACGGACTTCTAAAATAAAACCAGTACTTGGTATCAAATCAAGGTGGAACTCACTCTCCCTGATATAAGGCAAATCCGGAATTTCGACTAGAAAGACTTTAGCAATTCGACTAGATGAACCACTCGGTCCACTTCCTACTTTCTTAAACTGTTTCGTTCGAGCTTTCAGCAACTCCCGCTTCTCACTCGTACTGCCACTATCAAATCTGTGAGGGAATTGTTGTGTCTGGGGTTGCATCGCACACAACCTTCCTAATTGTCTAATTAGACTCGCATCCACTCTCTTCGCTCTACTCAAGACATCAGCAAAATAGTAAGGTCGCTGCATATTCATCAATGCAACTATCTCCGAGTTCAATCCTCTGACGAACTGAGCCGCTACAGCTTCATCATTCCCAGCTACATGAGGAGAAAAATGCAGTAGAGTAGAGAATTTAGCAACATACTCTTCAATATTCAGTTGACCTTGCCTCAAATTCTCAAATTCTGCTTTCTTGTCCTCTCGGTATGAAACTGAGAAAAATCTTCGATAAAATTCAGTTCTGAATATTTCCCACGAAATCACTGTACCTCTCTGTTCTAACATTCTTTTACTTATAATCCACCAACTCCTGGCGGCTTCTCGTAACTGGTTAGGCACCATTTTAACTCTCTGTTCATCTGTACAATCAAGTAGATCGAACAGTATTTCTATGTCATCAAACCAGTTCTCACAATCTTCAGACGTCTCGATACCACTCAGAATCGGCGGCTGAAATAGCTGAAACTCTTTCAACTGTATTTCCATCTGAGTTTCTGATACATCTATCTGATCAGTCGAAGTATTACCTCGTTCTGGAATTCTTCTATGAGGAATATCTGATAATCACAGGTGTTAGTAGTAACAGGAGACAAATCCGTCTCAATCCCAATCCTGATCAGCTTACCTCTGATCAAGAATTGGTTCTAATCCAGTTTCAAATAATACATATTACCAAATCAACTCAGATATTCAGGTAACATGTAGCTTTATGCACAGTAAAAACATACTGAAATCTTAGCATATACAATGTAATTTCAACATTATATTCAATCATATGCCATATAAATCCCGGCAGTAAAACATAATATCATGCTAACATACATAATGTAATTCCACATTATAATCAATCACATGCTAGCAACCACATGCAAGGAAAGAAAACTCATTCTACCCCGCTCACTCTTCTCTATCTCAGTCCAAGGAACCTACTGTTCTAGGACCTAATGCTCTGATACCACCTTTTGTGGGGACCCGGACGCTAATCAAGTTCTTAATCATCATTGTGACTAATTAATCAATTATAAAACAGGGTCTAAATTTTTTTTTTAAATGCAAAGCGAAAACGTAATGTAATTTACTTCGAATTACATATGAAACATAAACATACAATCTTGTGTTATCTACAAGAATTCAACTAGGTTCAACTACATATCAGTGATGAATCCTAAGTTGCTTCGAAGCCCGGATCTCCACGCTATCTAGCCCAGCCTCGTTCTCTTCTTGACCCTAATCCTAGCCCACCTGTTGCCTTGCACACATACAAACAAGACAACAGCCGGATAACTCCGGTGAGAATATAATCTCAGTATAAATAAACGAAACATTCAATCATATAAACAAATATAAAGCATGTACGGGTAACAACAATATGTATCAAAATCTGTAACATAATCAATCACAGATTGTCGACAATTCTCATAACTCTACAATTCAGACTAGACTCAATCCTAGTCTAGGGATCCCGGTTTTCAGATGTGGTGTTCCTATATCGAATTCCGTAATATAAGGAACAGTGATTCTATTTACTCGATATAACCAAATATGGTGTTACTATATCGAATTCCGTAATAGAAGAAATTCCAATTCTATTTACTCGATATAACCAAACATCCGGTGTCCTGACCTAACCGTCGTGGAATATAGCTCTATCACTAATATCCTATCTTGAGACATCGTGCAATGTGCCCGTGGCGATCCCGCCACTATCAGGTACTTCCGTCCCAAGATTTCTCTACTTGTCTTGTGAATCTTGCAATGTGCCCGTCACTATCAGGCACTTCAGTCACAAGATCATTCATCTAGCTAACATCTGGCTCACACATGTTTCAATAAATCAATATAACAACATATATTCCAAATCAAGGCATATAATAACAAAAGTATGTGATTTAGGGAAACTCAAGTACATCCTACTTGAGTCGATGTCTCAATACCACATTGACTTATACCTTTATCTTCTCGGTCTGACGAAGACGAAGTCCCGAATTCAAATCTGTCCATATCAATCTGAAATAACAATATCGAATAGACCGTGTCAATATACCGCTTAATTCAAAGTCTGTTCTGATCAATACACAATCAAAACATAATCTGATCAATATCGACTCAAGACACAATCTAATCCATATCGACGATATCACGATATAATCACAATCACTACTGAGTCTGATCAATATCAATCCACTGATGTTTCGACGGTATAACAATACAATCTCAGTAACCCCGTCAATTCCAACATCACAAGTATAATACAAGAACTCATAATCAATATCAATACAAAGTCTCATGTCAAATCTGTACAGTCCCGCAATACCGGCAATACAATATCAGTACAACCAAATTAACAACTCATCTGATTCAACTCTGACTAATATCAATATATCCACTGATACAGTATAATTCAGATATCAATACCCATACGACATAATCGATATACCGTAATTCTGATATCAAATCGGTATAATTACATTCGAATAAACTCTGAAAATCCATAACAATTTCATACGTAGTCCGTTTTTCAATCCGGTTTCGTTTATACAATGTCTGATATCACAAGAACAACATATATGACTTCTATTCAATTCTGACAATATCAAAATTTCAAAATATGTCAAAACGTAACAAAACTTACGTGCAGTTGTAGCTGTTGACGAGAGGAGCATGGTACTGTGTTCGGATTCAAATTCTGATAGACGGATCTTGCCTAATCGCAATTTTAAAGAAAATAAAAGCTTGAGGGATTTCAATGGAGCTTTCGTTTCTTCCTCATGCAAATTCTGAATTTTTTTAAGGAAACATGACACGTTCAAGGGTGACCAAGACAAGTGTCCCACTCAATTTTCCATATTTTCATTTAGTCCCTCAACTTTTCACTAATTGCAAAATGGCCCCCGCTCAATTTTTTTAATTCAATTCAATCCTAATTAATTCCATTTCAATCCTAAATAAAATGCAAACATCTTTGAATATAATTCAACACTCCATAATTCTCTAATTCAATAATTCGGTTTAAAATAATATCATTTCTATAATCTCGGACCTTACAAAAATCGATCCAACAATTTTTTGCTCAAACTTTGCACATCACACATGGATTTTTACGCATAATAAACAACACAACGCATAATATGACGAGATTGACGCAGGAAAAATAGAATATACATGCCTTTAAATATTTAACGTTACCGAAACGACGATACCGAAGCGGGGAAAGATGCCAGGTTGATCCGGACGAACGTGGCACTATTTTCTTGCAATAAAATTCACCGAAAACTTGCTATTAAATCGAATGGAAGGGGCGGCTGCTTTTCTTGCAAAGAACCCTAGTTTCCTCCTCTCAAAAATAATAAAATCTGAATTGTGATAGTGTGTGTGTGTGTTTTTCCGATTTCTAGTGTGTGAAAAAGTGTGTATGTGTTTAATTAGGAGTAATTAATGCTAATTTAACTAATAAAAATACTAATTAATAGGCTAATCCACAATAATTTTAAACAAACTCCTCAATTAAAATAATACACACTAATTTTATAAAATTATCATTTTTAACAAAATAAAATGCAAAAGCCAACCTTAAAAGATTCAAAATTCTAAACTCACTAAATACATAATTTAGGCTTTAAAATTCTGAAACTTATTAAATTAATTAATATGAACCCCACCCAACCTTAACTTAAAATAAAATACCATGTTTTAAAATTGTCAAACTCGTCGTCGGTCTCTTTTCTTCGATCTCGCATCGAATAATCGCCTGAAACATTAAACTCAAGAAAACATTTAACGTGCATCACATAAGCATAACTAATTTAAAATAATGCATTTAAATAAATCATGCAACGCCATAAATCATTTTAAACTTAAACAAATAATTTAACAATTAAATAAATGCATGGGTTATATGTGTACTGAATTTGGGCTCTACAGCGTTTTATCAAACAAATCCTCTATCCTTGTAAGTGGGTATTTATTCTTGATCGTTACTTTGTTTAGTTCTCGGTAATCGATACACAACCTCATGCTTCCATCTTTCTTCTTTACAAAGAGCACTGGTGCGCCCCATGGTGAGAAACTAGGGCAAATGAATTCTTTGTCATGAAGCTCCTGAATCTGCTGCTTGAGCTCTAACATCTCGGGTGGAGCTAGTCGGTACGGTGCCTTTGATATTGGCACAGTGCCTGGCACAATATCAATAGCAAACTCCACCTTTCTCTTTGGTGGAAGGCCTGTGACGTCATCTGGAAAAACATCAGGAAAATCTCTGACTACTGGTACATCAGATATCAACGGAGTGGGTACGTCAGGTGCAGAAATAATACTGACCAAGAAAGCTTGACAACCCTTATGAATTCCATGCCTGCATACAAGAGATCATGCGAGAGAAACTTCTCCATCTATTTGGCTCAAAGAGAAAATGCTCCATGCCCAAAGGTTTTACTAACACTGACCTTTTCTGAAAATCAATGAGAACTATGTTCTTGGTCAGCCAGTCCATTACAAAAATAATATCAAATTCTGACTTCGGCAACATTATCAGATCGGCATACACTAGGTGGCCCTGCAGTTCCAGATCAATGTCTCTGACCACGCTAATAGCTGATAATTCTTCCCTTGATGGGACTGTCACTGAATAGCTCACGTCGAGTCCAATAGACTGGACGTCCATATGATTAGCAAACGTCTCCGAAATAAAAGAGTGAGTGGCCACTGAATCTATCAAGGCTTTCGTAGCTACTCTCTTTATGAAAATATTTCATGAGAGACGTCAACACAACACACAAAACTTATATCCCAAAATTCTAACCTTAACCTCAAACATAGTAGAAATTTTTATCCCAAGTCACTAAAATATTAACTAGCACACTAATAATCCCAAATAAAATTCAAAACATGCATAGTAAGAATAATGCGATGCTGAATTAAATTAGTTACCAGTCAGCAGGGTCGTGTCTGGGTTCACCTCCTCTGCCTGCATGGCGAACACTTTACACTGGGTCGGCTGCCTGCACTGTGGGCATTCTTTCAACATATGATCACTGGCTCCGTATTTAAAGCACTTTCCCGATCCATATAAACATTGTCCCGGATGCTGGCGGTAGCACTTCGGGCACACTAGGTACTCAATGGGTCTCTGAGGAGCCTTTTGTTGAGGAATAGGACCCTTGCCTTTCGGCGGTCCCTAAAATGGCCTCTTCCCCTGATGCCCCTGGAATGGCCTCTTAAATTGGGTTCGCTGCTGCTGCTGAGGTGCCTGATAGGGCCTCTTGCCCTGCCTATCACTCTCGATATCCCTTTGGTCCTGCTCTGCCGCCAAGGCTCTAGATACGACAAAGGCATAGGTAGTAGAACCAGCAACCCTCTCATCACGGCGCAAGATCGGCCGCAAACCATCGATAAAATGCCTCAACCTCTCTCGGTCATTGTTAGCATTAGGGGCACGAAGTGACACCCCCTTTCAAACTTTCTAACAAAGTCTGCCACGCTGCTGTCTCCCTGTCGCAGCGACATGAACTCCCTGGTCAGGCGGGAGTGTACTTCTTCAGTGAAGTACTTGGAGTAGAAAACCTCCTTGAAACCGTTCCAAGTCAAAGTCTACAAATTAACCTACACAAACGCACTTTCCCACCACAGCCTGGCGTCTCCAGTCAACAAGAAGGTGGCACATCTAATTCTGTCTGCATCATGCAGCTCCATAAAAGCAAAAATGACTTCAATTGACTTAATCCATCATTCAGCTACCATCGGGTCAGTAGTCCCCGAAAACTCCTTTGGATCCATCCTCCTAAACCTCTCGTAATCTGCCTCCGGTCTGGTCCTCGTCCCTGTATTCACTGCAGCCTCGTTCACCACAAATGCGCGAAGAACTGCGTCATCCCTGCAAGCATCAGAGCCTGCATATCTTGGGGTGGACGAGGAGGAGTGACCCTCTCCCCATCCTGAGCTTCCCTATTCTAATCGCCCGCTTCACGCACAATCCTATGTCTAGGAGGCATACTGTTCCAACATTTACCCAACACGTAACCCAACATTCATGAACATAATATCATAACATAAGACGCACGAATTTGAATTTAAATATGCACATGCTGAAATCATGACTTGATGCTTACTACATGAAATATTTAAAACCTTAAAAGCAGTAGGCATAACCCTTTACAAGAACACCACTCTGATACCAACTGTAACGTACCGTATTTTGAACAACATGAAATTTGCGGAAAAATAAAAAATTTCTTAAATACAAAATAAACTTTCAAATTTGCATTGAAATAACCTGTTCGTCTAAAAACATTTGCAATAAAAACAACCAAAACCAAGTTTTCCAAAAGTAATAATCATTTAAACATCAAAAATCACTTCATGAAAATCAGAGTATTTGTAACATTGCATAATTTCTTAAAAACATGGGCGGTCCTCGGGTTTAGCCTCCTGCTAGTCCAAGCCGGCTCATTGTTGCCCACCCATCGCCTCCTCAAAGTCATCCTCACCTACATCGATCAAGTCTACTGAGTCTAAAGATTCAACATGTATAAACTGGATATAACAAGTAATGCGTAATAAAACCACCTGCATCTTTAAAATAGAGCATACATACTTTAAACATGAACGTAGTAGCATAAACATATTTGAAACATGAATGTAGTAGCATAAACGTAGACGTGCCATCATCATAAAACTTTTCTTAAACATACTTGCATCATACATACTTGAGCATACATAACATCATTTTGCGTAGATATTTGTTTCTAAGCAAAGTGACCCATACATAATTGTGGCTGATCAGACTAAACCACAGTTCTGGGCTAACAGGGAAAATCCACTGCCACATACATGAGATCCCTGGTCATACTTTAACGGGTGGATTGGTCATTGGTCATACTTTACCGCTTTCCAATCCTGATCTAAACCCGGTCATATTTTATCGGGGTAGAAAGGTCCTCGGCCACGTTCACCGACTTCCAAACCCGCTCATAATTTGGTCACAAGACATTTAACCTCAAAAACATAAACATTTCTTTCGCACGTCAAACATACTTACTTGGCGTTGAGGGATTCATTGGATCTCACTTGGGGCCACTGCTACATATTCTAACATGAATTCAACCCTTATCTTGCATAGCTTAGACGTACAGTCATGCTCACACCCAAAAAAAGACAACACATTCTAAACCTCTCGAGACTAGACCTCGTTTAATCATTGTACTAAATCATAACATCAAACCCCAAAACAAACCCTAAAGAAAAAATTATTTTTTTTAAAGGGAAGGGTCCGTGTCGAGGTCCGTGTAGGTGCAGGAAATTCACATTGTTAAGGAAAAAGTGCACGGTACTCGTGCCAGGGTCCGGCTACGGGTCCGTGTATGTGCTGGAAACGCGAACTAACGAGATTTCGCTACACATTTTTGGCATATTCTTCCTAACTCTATCATACGGACCGTGAAGCAATGCCTCGAGACCCATCCTAAGATGCTTTGGCACTTATTCAAACTCAAAAAAACACCCAAAAACGACTACGCATCACAAACGACGCAACCCAATCCGTGAACACGACATTTGACACCAAAACAATTCCTATGGCTTCTAATTCAACCGATTGCCTAACGATACAAAACGAAACACCAACAATAATCCCAACATCATTCTCGATATACCTAAACGCAGAAGCCATCACCCATCAATCCCCAACGAAGCCTGCAACAATAAAACTTCAAGGACACATCAAGAATTTATTTTTAGAAAATGCAGTTTGAGCAGTCCCACGAAAACGATCATAACTCAATCATTTCTTATCCAAATATTTCGAATTTACTGTCAAATCCAAGTTATCAAAAAGTTCTACGTTTTATATGTTGAAAGTTTTTCCAGAAAATCGACCGAAAAGTCGCAGTACTTAAAATGACCGCAAGTTTTGTGTTTTCAGATCTAAAATCGTTTCAAAATCGACCTAACAAATTTTTGCTCAGACCTTTTACAACACACATAGATTCTTACGCATAATAAATATCACAAAACATAATATGATGAGATGGACGCATGAATAACAGAATATACATGTCTTTTGATATTTATCGTTACCGGAACGACGACATTGAAGCGGGGAAGATGCAAAGGTTGATCCGGAACGATTTATGGCTCGATTTCTTGAATAAAACTCACGAAAACTTGCTGAAAAATTGGAGAGGGAGGGGCGGCTGCACTTGGTTCTGAGAACCCTAGCTTTTCTTCAAAACAATTGGAAATGAAGAGGCAAGGAAATGTGTGTGTATGTTTTAACGTGTATGTGTGTGTGTGTGTCTGTAGTATCCCAATGCCTAATTTGAGTTAATTATTGGATTAATTATATTTCGGTGGGATCGGAAGGACCGATCAGGGTTCGGATCGTCCGAACAGGATTCGGATCGTCCGAGCCAGGTGGCTGGACCCGTGGAAGGCATGCAGGATTCGGATCGTCCGATCAGGGTTCGGATCGTCCGATCAGGGTTCGGATCGTCCGATCAGGGTTCGGATCGTCCGAGACAGGTGGCTGGACTCGTGGAAGACATGCATGGTTCGGATCGTCCGAAGTGTACCGGTTCGGATCTTCCGAAGTGGATCGGATCGTCCGAACGTTGGCTATAAATAGAGGCGCGAGGCTTCATTTGTTACTCGACAATTCCGAGCGTTCCAGAGCGTTTTAGTCGTTTCCGATTGGTTTCTAGTCTTTTCCCGAGGTTCAGGCACTAGCGGGGAGCTACTGGTTTTGTAGCGGAGCTGTGCTCTAGTTGGGAGCTAGCGGCATCAGTGGGCCGACTGCGGACGCAGACGTGAGTCTAGGGCTGATCGTTAGGATCTGCTGGTTTGAGGTACGAAAGTACTATCCGAGATATCCTGGTCGAGTATACATTCTTATATGTGTTGCATGATTATTTGGTGCATTGATATATGATGCATGCTATTATGTCACGTTTATTACTGCATGTTACATTTCATCTTGAGCCGTATCTCTTTCGAGATAGCTTTTATTGTTGAGCTGTATCTCTTTCGAGATAAGCTATATCTTGTGGGGCCGCTCAGCCCTGTCTTGTGGACGCATGGACACCGAGAGTACACAGTGGCCGACGGGTCCGGAGGGCTTCGGTGATCCGGGACATTTTAGGTCCACGTCTGATCTTGTAGTGGATGCAGTGACCCAGAGGAGTACCGCGCGGCACTATCCACTTGGCGCCTCTAGACTGAGCATATTGAGATCTTTTGTGACTCCTGTTTCTTGACTACCCTGGTATCATATCATAGTATGTGCATTTCATATAGGCTTGTATACTCATGCTTTTGTACTGGGCGTTCTTATCGCTCACGTCCTCGGTTTTGTTTATCTTGGACACCCCATTCCCACGGGGCAGGCCTCAGGTTGGATGGCTCAGGAGGAGGAGGAGGAGGACGTTGAGTAGCCGGTGGAGTTATTTCTTCAGTACCCTTTGTTTCGATATGGTTGTACCGCATACTTTCATTTTAGTTTGAGTTGTTCTGAATTTTCGATTGAGTTGTATAACTATCATTTGTTGACCTTTTCCGCCATTATCTCTGATTGTTTTTAATTAAGTTAATTGCATGCTTAGTTCTTGATTAGTAGGTGATTCTGGAACGGGTCACTACATTTATGGTATCAGAGCATGCTTATGATTTTGGGATATAGATTCTGTTTTGGGATTTTCGTTGACCATTTTACCATTTTTCCCCATTCTATCTTGTAGCGATGGCTGACCACTTTGGTGATGAGAGTAGTCAGGGGAGTGTAGGTCGTTGGGGTGACCAGGACGATCGTAGGCGTCATCGTGAACATCGTCATCGTCGTGATGGCCCTAGGCGTTTTGAGATGCACCGTTTTATTCAGATGGGGCCTAAGCCTTTAGTCGGTGGTGAGACTCCCGATGATGCTGAGGATTGGTTAGAGCGCATGGAGAGTTGTTTCCGTGCATTCCAGTGCACCGAAGAGCAGCGGATGGAGACCCTTAGTTTTCTTCTCGAGGGCCGTGCGCGCAAGTGGTGGCGATCGACTTCTGCGCCGATAGTCCAGTCTCAGGGTAGGGTGACTTGGGCCGATTTCCGTGCAGCTTTCATGCAGCTATATTTTCCTCCAGCCCTTCGTCAGGCAAAGACGATTGAACTTCTGAATCTTAAGCAGGGTAGTATGTCTGTTGATGAATATCAGCAGAAGTTCTTCGAGTTGTTACCCTTTGCTCCTCATATTAGTGGCAGTTCTGAGGCCAAGTATGACCATTTCCTTCAGGGTCTTAACCAGGAGATTTTTGATCGAGTCACTGTCTGCGATAATCCTACTTCTTATGATGGGTTAGTGAACCGGTGTCGCCAGGCAGAGATCAGTCTCCAGCGTGGTAGGTCTATTCTTTCTTCTAGACCTCCGAGTACTTTGAGCCCTCGATCTCAGTCTTTCAAGAAATCTGGTTCTTCTTCTTCTGGATCTGGATCACGGTCTAGCGGTGTTTTTCGCTTTGGTAAGAAGAAGGTTTCTTGTGTGCATTGTGGGAAGAACCATCCATCGGAGCAGTGCCGATCAGCCGCGGGAGCTTGTTTTCAGTGTGGAGAGATGGGTCATCTTAAGAAGAATTGTCCTCAGTTGCGAGGTGGAGCAGGATCTGGTTCCGGATCTCAGACGACCGTTCAGCAGAGGAGGCAGGGTCAGGCTATGGGTAGTTCAAACCTTCGACCTCGTGCCCAAGGTCAGGTTTTTGCGCTGAACCAGGATCAGGCTGCAGATGAGACAGAGAGAGTCATAGCAGGTACTTTTTGTTTATGCGGTATTCCTGCTTTTGTTCTTATTGATACCGGAGCATCGCATTCATTCATTTCTGCACGATTTGTTAAGCGTCATAAGTTACCTTATGTTTCTCTAGACGTCATTCTTTCCGTTTCTACTCCGATGGGTCATTCGGTGTTAGCAAAGCATCTAGTGATGGGTTGTCCCTTAGATTTTGAGGGTAACGAATTGATTGCGAATCTTATGATCCTAGAGATGGAAGATTTTGATTGTATTGTGGGTATAGACCTATTGACTACTTACCGAGCTACTGTGGATTGTTATCAGAAGCTTGTTCAGTTTCGTACGACTGAGAGCTCTAGTTGGTTTTTCTATGGTGAGGGAGCGCGACCTCCGATGCCAGTGGTATCTGCTCTGAAAGCCTGTCGTGCTTTAGAGGCGGGCGGGGAAGGCTACCTCATCTATGCGATTGATTCGTCCACAGGTAGTGTTGGTATAGATGATATTCCAGTGGTTTGTGAATTTCCTGATGTTTTCCCAGATGAGATTCCTGGTTTTCCTCCGATTAGAGAGGTGGAATTTGGCATCGAGTTAATGCCAGGGACTACACCGATTTCTCGTGCCCCCTATCGTCTTGCTCCGTCAGAGATGAGAGAACTGAAGCAGCAATTGCAGAATCTTCTTGATAAAGGTTATATTCGCCCAAGTGTTTCACCTTGGGGAGCTCCAGTCTTGTTTGTCAAGAAAAAGGATGGATCGATGCGATCGTGTATTGATTATCGCCAGCTGAATCGTGTGACGATCAAAAACAAGTATCCATTACCTCGTATTGATGACTTGTTCGATCAGCTTCAGGGTACCTCTGTTTACTCCAAGATTGACTTGCGATCGGGTTATCATCAGATGAAAGTTAGAGATGATGATATTTCCAAGACTGCATTTCGTACTCGATATGGGCATTACGAGTTTCTAGTTATGCCATTCGGATTGACAAATGCGCCAGCAGTGTTCATGGATCTGATGAACCGAGTCTTTCGGGATTTTCTAGATCAGTTTGTTGTGGTTTTCATCGACAATATCTTGATTTATTCTCACAGTGTGGAAGAGCATATTCATCACTTGAGGATTGTGTTGCAGATTCTTCGCGAGAAGCAATTGTATGCTAAGCTGAGTAAGTGCGAGTTCTGGATTGATCGTGTAGTATTCCTTGGTCATGTGATTTCCAAGGAAGGAATTTCTGTGGATCCTAGCAAGATTGAGGCAGTGCTGAATTGGTCACGTCCGACGACGGTGGCTGAGATCCGTAGTTTTCTAGGTCTGGCAGGGTATTATCGTCGCTTCATCGTGAATTTCTCTCAGGTAGCTAGACCATTGACGCAACTTACTCGGAAGGATGTTCCATTTGAGTTGTCATCTGAGTGCGAAGATAGTTTCAGAGAGCTTCGTCGACTTCTGACTTCTGCACCTGTTTTGGCGTTACAGTCAGGATCTGATGGTTTCAGTGTTTACACCGATGCCTCTTTTCAAGGCTTAGGGTGTGTGTTGACGCAGAATGGTCATGTGATCGCTTATGCTTCTAGACAGTTAAAATCTCACGAGGAGAAGTACCCTATTCATGATCTAGAATTAGCTGCTATTGTGTTTGCGCTAAAGATCTGGCGTCATTATTTGTACGGTGCTCAGTTTGAAATCTTTACTGATCATAAGAGTCTGAAGTATCTGTTTACTCAGGCTGAGTTGAACATGAGACAACGTCGTTGGATGGATCTACTTAAAGATTATGACTGCGTGATCAAGTACCATCCAGGTTCTGCGAATCTCACAGTCGATGCTCTTAGTCGCAAGGTGAGAGCCTCTGCACTTCAGACCAGTGCTATGACTAGTACTGTCCAGGATTGTTGCTCGTTGGGGTTTAAGTTCAAACATCGGAAAGGTATGGAGAGCATTCGTGTTGCTACCATTTTATCTGAGCCAACTTTGTTCGCTCGGATTCGAGATGCTCAGATGTCGGATCTCAAGACTCAGAGATTAGCTCGGTTGGTTGGTGGAGATAGTAATTTCCATTATCAGTCTAATGGTCTTCTGTGTTTGTCTAATCGGGTTGTAGTACCAGAGGATGATACTTTGAGGGAAGAGATTTTGTCTCAGGCTCATCGAAGCAAGTTGAGTGTTCATCCGGGAAGCAACAAGATGTATAAAGATTTGAGGACACGATTTTGGTGGAAAGGGATGAAGCGCAGCATTTATCAGTTTGTCTCCAAGTGTCTAGTTTGTCAGCAGATTAAGGCAGAGCACCGTCGACCGGGAGGATTATTGTTGAACTTACCTATTCCTGAATGGAAGTGGGAGCATATCGCGATGGACTTCATTACTCACTTGCCATTGTCTTCGAGGAATAGTGATGCTATTTGGGT
Organism: Primulina eburnea; assembly: GCF_022965805.1. Lineage (NCBI taxonomy): Eukaryota > Viridiplantae > Streptophyta > Magnoliopsida > Lamiales > Gesneriaceae > Primulina > Primulina eburnea. The sequence goes on from NC_133117.1 coordinate 14,173,191, forward strand.
AGTGGTGGATCGACTCACCAAGTCTGCTCATTTTTTGCCATATAACCGTGATTTCACTTTCGATCGTATGGCTCGATTGTATATTCAAGAGATTTTACGTTTGCATGGAGTGCCTGTCAGTATTGTTAGTGACAGAGATCCTCGTTTTACCTCACGATTTTGGGGTAGTTTCCAGTCAGCATTAGGTACTTCACTAAGTTTGAGTACGGCTTATCATCCAGAGACCGACGGTCAGACAGAGAGGACTATCCGTACACTTGAGGATATGTTGCGAGCTTGTGTTATGGATTTCGGAACCGCTTGGCAGGATCATTTGCCTTTGATTGAGTTCGCGTACAACAACAGCTATCATCGTAGTATTGGTATGGCACCATTTGAGGCGTTGTATGGGCGACGTTGTCGTACTCTATTATTCTGGGACAAAGTTGGGGAACGACATGTTGAGGGACCGGAGTTAGTTCAGCAGGCTATTGATAAAGTTGCAGTAATCAAGAAACGGATTAAGATTGCTCAGGATCGACAGGCTAGTTATGCGAACACCAAGCGTCGACCTCTTCATTTTCAGCCAGGTGAGAAAGTGTTTCTCCGAGTTTCGCCTTTTCGCAGGATTTTGAGATTTGGTCTCAAAGGTAAGCTGTCTCCGAGATTTATTGGTCCATTTGAAATATTGGAAAGCGTGGGAGATTTGGCTTACAGACTTGCATTGCCGCCGTACCTATCCAGTATTCATGATGTGTTCCACGTATCTTTGTTGAGACGATACGTAGCAGATGAGTCTCACATCTTGCATCCCTCTGAAGTTCAACTTGATTCGGATTTGTCCTACGTGGAACGACCAGTTCGGATTCTAGATCGCAAAGACAAGGTGTTACGGAATAAGATCATTCCTCTTGTCTTAGTGCAGTGGCAGCGCCGAGGTACTGAAGAAGCCACTTGGGAACTAGAGAGTCGTATGCGGTCAGAGCATCCAGAGTTGTTCTAGTTGTAGTATTTCAGTTATGATTGTAATTTCAGTTGTACTTTCGGTTGTAATTCATTCTTAAGTTGAATGTATTTTTGTTCAGAATTGTCATTCTTCAGACACGATTTCGAGGACGAAATCCTTTTTAGGGGGGAAGAATGTAGTATCCCGATGCCTAATTTGAGTTAATTATTGGATTAATTATATTTCGGTGGGATCGGAAGGACCGATCAGGGTTCGGATCGTCCGAACAGGATCGTCCGAGCCAGGTGGCTGGACCCGTGGAAGGCATGCAGGATTCGGATCGTCCGATCAGGGTTCGGATCGTCCGATCAGGGTTCGGATCGTCCGATCAGAGTTCGGATCGTCCGAGACAGGTGGCTGGACTCGTGGAAGACATGCATGGTTCGGATCGTCCGAAGTGTACCGATTCGGATCTTCCGAAGTGGATCGGATCGTCCGAACGTTGGCTATAAATAGAGGCGCGAGGCTTCATTTGTTACTCGCCAATTCCGAGCGTTCCAGAGCGTTTTAGTCGTTTCCGATTGGTTTCTAGTCTTTTCCCGAGGTTCAGGCACTAGCGGGGAGCTACTGGTTTTGTAGCGGAGCTGTGCTCTAGTTGGGAGCTAGCGGCATCAGTGGGCCGACTGCGGACGCAGACGTGAGTCTAGGGCTGATCGTTAGGATCTGCTGGTTTGAGGTACGAAAGTACTATCCGAGATATCCTGGTCGAGTATACATTCTTATATGTGTTGCATGATTATTTGGTGCATTGATATATGATGCATGCTATTATGTCACGTTTATTACTGCATGTTACATTTCATCTTGAGCCGTATCTCTTTCGAGATAGCCTTTATTGTTGAGCTGTATCTCTTTCGAGATAAGCTATATCTTGTGGGGCCGCTCAGCCCTGTCTTGTGGACGCATGGACACCGAGAGTACACAGTGGCCGACGGGTCCGGAGGGCTTCGGTGATCCGGGACATTTTAGGTCCACGTCTGATCTTGTAGTGGATGCAGTGACCCAGAGGAGTACCACGCGGCACTATCCACTTGGCGCCTCTAGACTGAGCATATTGAGATCTTTTGTGACTCCTGTTTCTTGACTACCCTGGTATCATATCATAGCATGTGCATTTCATATAGGCTTGTATACTCATGCTTTTGTACTGGGCGTTCTTATCGCTCACGTCCTCGGTTTTGTTTATCTTGGACACCCCATTCCCACGGGGCAGGCCTCAGGTTGGATGGCTCAGGAGGAGGAGGAGGAGGACGTTGAGTAGCCGGTGGAGTTATTTCTTCAGTACCCTTTGTTTCGATATGGTTGTACCGCATACTTTCATTTTAGTTTGAGTTGTTCTGAATTTTCGATTGGGTTGTATAACTATCATTTGTTGACCTTTTCCGCCATTATCTCTGATTGTTTTTAATTAAGTTAATTGCATGCTTAGTTCTTGATTAGTAGGTGATTCTGGAACGGGTCACTACAGTGTCTGTGTGTGTTCGTGTGTTTTTAATAAATAGGGGATAAATTGTGCTTAACTAATAATTAACAACTAATTAAAATACTAACATTCCTCTAACTTTAAATAATATCTCTTAATTTAAAATAAAATGTACAAGTGACAAATCTTTAAAAAATTTAAAGTCATAAAATCATCTAATAATTAAACTAGACTTTTAAAATGCTAAAAAATAAATAAATTTTTAAAATGTCCCAAACTCAACTTAAAGTAAAATACAACATTTAAAAATTACCAAAATCGTCGCAGGTCTTTTTTCCTCAATCCCGCATCGAATAATCGCCTGGAACATTTTAACGCGCATCACATAAACATAAATAATTTAAAATAATGTAATTTCATAAATAATGCATATACAAAATCATTTTAAACTTGTTTAAATAATTTAACAATTATATAAATGCATGGGTTTTACGTGTACTGATTTTGGGCTCTACAAAAGGAGCTCCGGAACAAGGTGATCTACATGGTCAAGGTCAAGTGGCTGAATCATTCTGAGGAGGAAGATTGTGGGGCCCTTAGCTCCTAATCGTTATTACAACACAATCTGATTAGGGTTAAGTAATTACAGCGGAAAACGAGTTTAAAATTTCTTTACGACGAGGCCAAATCTTTTTATTTAAATACTAAAAATAGTATTTTATCTCATATCATAAAACACGCCCACACGTAATCAAAACCAATCACATACAAACATCTCATATTCTCGGGACATGCCCTGGTATATAGATACATATACTTATATACTGGGAACAAGACATAAACTTAAAACCTCAGCCCAAGCTGTGGCTCCCTCCAGAAGTACCTTCTCCGGTCTCCTGATGTGGGGACCCGGACGCTAATCGTCTTCTTAATCATCTTTGGGATTTAATTATCAATTAAGATAAACAGGGTCTAAAAATTTTTCTTTTTAAAATATAAGTGCGGAACGTAATGGAATTTAACTAATATACATCTCGGTATAAAAGTACAATAATGTACAACAATTATTTAAACTAGTCTAAGGTTCAACTACTAAATTTCCAGTATTAAACCAAGTCTACATCCAAGTCCGGAATCACCACTCTAATCTCGATCTCTCATCATCCTCTTGACCCTGATCCTGCCCCACCTGTTGTCATGCACACATACAAACAAGACAACAGCCGGAAAACTCCGGTGAAAATAAATCCCACTATAAACAATGTATACATGCAATTAACTGAATTAACATAAAAGCATGAATTATATCTTCTCACATGTATCATAATCAAACAACATGTATCAATGTTAATCTGTAAATAAAACATGAATCGTAATCTACGAAACATAAATCAATACGGATCTATAAATCAAATTCTAGTCTCAATATCTAAGACTCGACTCATCTCTCATTCTAATCTAGGGATCCCCGTGAATAAGAACGTAACAAGTCTCCCACCTACTACTACCAGTCGAGGTGGCGGTACGTTCTTATTTCTGGACTTTGGTCTAGCTGTGTCGAATAATCTACAATAAGAACAATATCTGTATCTTAAGCACATCGATACTCCAAACGTCCAGTGCCTTGGCATATCTACTAAGACTAAACCTAGTCTGACAATGTGCAATTGGTCAGTGACTATATTGTCAAAATCTAACCCCTCTGTCAGTAACTCTTACTCAATAGCTCTCTGCTTTCTACTTCTAATTCAATAGAATAAACATAATCATTAAAACACAAAGGTATAAAAATAATACCATACAAGTATGTGGTTTAGGGAAACTTGAGTAGAATCTAACTCAAGTCAATCTCCCAATTAACATCAATTTATACCTTTCTCTTCTCGATCTGATGAAGACGAAGTCTCGTATCCCAATCTATCCATATCCAAATGTCCAGTTGTAACCTGCGTCGATAGGAACACAATACTGAAGTCGGATTTAAAATCAGATCAGAGGATCTTTCACAATCCTAAATCTACGATAAAAGAATTGAAAATTCCTCAAAGCTTTCCCTCGGTTTCCTTTTTCTCCCTCTGAATAGATTTGTATAATGTATATATATATATATATATATATACACACACACACACGTTGCATTCCAAGAGACCAAGTGGCAATTCGTCAAAATGCATGCCGCGCGCATATGCGCGCACAAAGCCGCGCATATGCACCGGTAGTTCTGCCCGGCTTCCTGCTGCATATATCTTCTCGCGCAGATGCGCGCCTCCAGCCGCGCATGTGCGCCCAAGGTTCTGGACGGGTCGCGCATATGCGCGCCTTCTCTCGCGCATGTGCGCCGTTGCTTCTGTAATTTTCGCACATGTGCGCCGATACCTGTCGCGCATGTGTGCGGGGATTCTTCTTGTACTTCATATCAACTCTTCTTTCGGTTCTCCCGGTCTGATCCGTTCCGTCTATAATCATCTTCATTAATAAATAAATCATTTCAGATTAATCTCAGATTACAGTAATAACATCTTGGGCCTTACATTTCTCCCCCTCTTAGATTTGAGTTCGTCCTCGAACTCGCAAGTAATCAATTCAGATATATCAGAAGAAATGTATACAAGAGGTAAATCTGAAACCCGTCTCAATGAATCAATTCTGAAATCTCAATCTTATATCAGATTTTGTCTCTCAAATAGTGTCGTAGACATACTGAAAATCTTATTGTGGTTCAACAACAAAATAATCTTCATTTATCTCTGATTCCAAACTGGAATAATACTTCAAAAAGTATATATCATAATACTATTCGACATAACTGCGACAGAATCAATCTAAAAATATTGGCTACCCAACATCCGTATATACCAATCAACAATTTATAACAAATCAATATCACCATCGGTTACTAATTCTATCCCGATCAAGGACATACTCAATCTTCGGCTTCCAATACCAACAGTCATTGTCTGACTTTGGCATATTTAATTTGTTCATTCGAAGCTGGTTTTCATTCTTTTCTGAATCAGCTTCATTTTCTTTGTCAGATTTATGTTGTTCTCAATTTAAATCTCAGATATCACCGTAATATCATTCCCACAGCGGAAATATAACATATCAACTAGTGCTAGCATCCAGCAGTGCAGCTTCCTGGATATCTTCCAATATCTGGATCGTATCCTCTGGTTATCTGTCAGTCGGTGGATAATATAGGAATTAGTTCATGGTATGTTCTGCAACAAGTACAAACTCAAGCAAAATCACAATCTGATATACTCTACTTCGGCATTCTAGTTATTCTGACCACTTTTCTGACATCGATCTGTGTCATTTGGTTATGTTTGTACGTTATCTGGTACAAACTAATAGATATAGATTGAACAATCTGTCAATCACAATCATATTCATCACAATCTGGAAAGTATTACAGTGATCTCATTACGAAATTCATTGAAACATACTCCTCATGTCTAGTCAGAAATATACAATTCTGTAATAAATCTTCTGATTTCTATCTTTCTGTCTTCATTTATTGATAATTCAAACATATCAGTACAAATTCTGCCAACATTTCAGTACAATACTATCATAACTGATTTAATCTGTCTATATCAAAACTGTCTGTTCGAATTATCATACACTTTCTATTATCAAAATGAAAACTGAATCCACTACTGTGTGTTTCTGACACTATTTGTCATTTCAGATTCGAACTATTTGGTACAAACAAATAAGTTAATAATATAATTTAAAGAAAAATACCTACCTGGTAATCGATTCTGACTATCGATATCAAATTCTATTGTATAATTCTGAAACATTTGACATCACAATATACTCAAAGTCATTCTGATCGATGCTCTACTCTGATTATTGAAATTAAGTTCTGAACATTCTGGTTACATGTCTGAATTACTGAAATTCTCTAATTCAACTCTGATTCGGATAGAACTGTATATAATCTTAACGGTTCCCAATGATCTGTATCAAATACGGCTTTAGACATATAAAAATACTTAGACAGATACAAAACAACAATCATATAAGATAATCTGCCAACCCAGACCAAAATAAATTTCTGACAATTCTGAAATTTCTGAAATTTCTGATCTTTCTGATATCGGTATCATTCTCAGTCACTGATCATAATCTCAGCTGTGTCAAAATCAATCGGTATACTAACTTCAGATATCGCATATTCTGAATACAATCTGTTTCGAGCAGGATTAATATCTGAATAATTTCTGTATACAATAATAACAGTTCTCAGAGTATTCAATACAATCTTCACATATTCGATTCAATCAATCAGATGCTACAAATATATCAAAATCTCATAGATACAACGATCATGAAATCATCAGAATATCTCTGAAAATAATGAAACATGCCAAAGAGAAACACTAAATCAGATCTAACTCCTAGTCGGTATTCTTCTACTGATCTTTCAATTCTTTCAATTTATTCTATATCATTCTGTACAGTCCATGTCACTCTGTGCTAATTTCTAAAGCACTAACAATATCTGATCTCAATTTGATTCTGAAACCTATCTTTCTGATATAAAGCAAATCTGAAATCTTATTTGGCAATTATCAGCCAACTCGTACATCACTGGCAAATATGCCAATGCTAGGCTCTATTTCAGTACATCTACTGAATACATAAGGATACCATCTGCTCCTTTCTGTATCACTCGAGTCATAGATAACATAAATATCAAAGGAATTCTAAATCTAGAATCCTTACCATGAAATCTTAACTCATCAGTCATATCTGGTCTGAATCTTATACTCTCCTGAAAGGAATCTATAATAATTTTGCACTTGTTTAGCATATTAACATCAATAATATAATCAAATCAGAAAACACAAGTACATCACAATCTAACTCAATCTCATTCTCATCTTACTGTAGTATACAATATTTTACAGAAATCTCTGATATCTATCTTTCTTTCCCAAAAGTAAGGGAATCAATACTACAGTACAAAAGGACTCAACAGATACAACATATATCAATGTAATTCATTCAAAAATACTCATCACGAATGCATTAGTATATATCAATACATATGCAACATAATCATAGAGTAACAGTACCTGCCATTATATCATCAAGTGCCTCCTGGGGCTGTTCTTCGGTCACTGCCACCAGATGATCCAGCTCCCTGAAATATGCGGGAACCTCTCTGTGGACAGATTCTCGCAAAATGTCCAGAATGTCGACAGATATAGCAACTACCAGTCACTCTCTGGCATTGCTCCGTGGGATGTCTTCCTCCGCACATTCTGCAGTAAACTCCAGTATAACTCGGGTTTGAACAACTGGAACTAGAGGAACCGCTTCCTAAATTCTTGAATGGCTTCTTTCGAGCTTTCAGCAAATCTTGCTTTCCACTCGTGTTGCTGCGATCAATTCGGAGAGGGGATTGCTGTGTCTGGGTTGCATCGCACACAACCTTCCTAGTTGTGTAATCAAACTCGCCTCCGCTCTCTTCGCTTTACTCAAGGCATCATCAAAATGGTAAGTGCGCTGTATATTCATCAATGTAACTATCTCCGAATTCAATCCTCTGATGAACTGATCCGCTACAGCTTCATCATTCCCAACTACATGAGGAGCAAAACAGTAGAGTAGAGAATTTAGCAACATATCCTTCAATATTCAGTTGACCTTGTCTCAAATTCTCAAACTCTGCTTTCTTGTCCTCTCGGTACGAAACTGAGAAAAATCTTCGATAAAATTCAGTTCTGAATATTTCCCACGAAATCACTGTACCTCTCTGTTCTAACATTCTTTTACTTATAATCTACCAACTCCTGGCGGCTTCTCGTAACTGGTTAGGCACCATTTTAACTCTCTGTTCATCTGTACAACCAAGTAAATCGAACAGTATTTCTATGTCATCAAACCAGTTCTCACAATCTTCAGACGTCTCGATACCACTCAGAATCAGCGGCTGAAATAACTGAAACTCTTTCAACTGTATCTCCATCTGTGTTTCTGATACATCTATCTGTTTAGTCGAAGTACTACCCCTTTCTGGAATTATCCGTGGAGGTATATCTGCTTATCAGAACATTAGTACCCAAATACTACAAATCTGTTCCAATCTTTCTCTGATCATCTTACTGCTGATCGAGAATCAAATCTGATTCATACTCAATAATACATATTACCAATTAAAATCAGATAATTAGATAACATGTATTTTACAGCATTAAAGCATAATATCATGCTAGCATACACCATGTCAATCAACATTAAAATAAATCTCATGCTAGCAATCACATGCAAGGAAAGAAAACTCAATCTACCCCGCTCATTCTCTTTTATCTCAGTCTAAAGGATCTATCGCTCTGATACCACCTGTTGTGGGGACCCGGACGCTAATCGTCTTCTTAATCATCTTTGGGATTTAATTATCAATTAAGATAAACAAGGTCTAAAAATTTTTCTTTTTAAAATATAAGTGCGGAACGTAATGGAATTTAACTAATATACATCTCAGTATAAAAGTACAATAATATACAACAATTATTTAAACTAGTCTAAGGTTCAACTACTAAATTTCCAGTATTAAACCAAGTCTACATCCAAGTCCGGAATCACCATCTAATCTCGATCTCTCATCATCCTCTTGACCCTGATCCTGCACCACCTGTTGTCATGCACACATACAAACAAGACAACAGCCGGATAAATCCGGTGAGAATAAATCCCAGTATAAACAATGTATACATGCAATTAACTGAATTAACATAAAAGCATGAATTATATCTTCTCACATGTATCATAATCAAACAACATGTATCAATGTTAATATGTAAATAAAACATGAATCGTAATCTACGAAACATAAATCAATACGGATCTGTAAATCAAATTCTAGTCTCAATATCTAAGACTCGACTCATATCTCATTCTAATCTAGGGATCCCGGTGAATAAGAACGTAACAAGTCTCCCACCTACTACTACCAGTCGCGGTGGCGGTACGTTCTTATTTCTGGACTTTGGTCTAGCTGTATCGAATAATCTACAATAAGAACAATATATGTATCTTAAGCACATCGATACACCAAACGTCCAGTGCCTTGGCGTATCTACCAAGACTAAACCTAGTCTGACAATGTGCAATGGGTCAGTGACTATACTGTCAAAATCTAACCCCTCTGTCAGTGACTCTTACTCAATAGCTCTCTGCTTTCTACTTATAATTCAATAGAATAAACATAATCATTAAAACACAAATGTATAAAAATAATACCATACAAGTATGTGGTTTAGGGAAACTTGAGTAGAATCTAACTCAAGTCGATCTCCCAATTAACATCAATTTATACCTTTCTTTTCTCGATCTGATGAAGACAAAGTCTCGTATCCCAATCTGTCCATATCCAAGGTCCAGTTGTAGCCTGCGTCGATAGAAACACAGTACTGAAGTCGGATTTAAAATCAGATCAGCGGATCTTTCACAATCCTAAATCTACGATCAAAGAATTGAAAATTCCTCAAAGCTTTCCCTCGGTTTCCTTTTTCTCCCTCTGAATAGATTTGTATAATGTATATATATATATATATATATATATATATATATATATATATATATACACACAACGTTGCATTCCAAGAGACCAAGTGGCAATTCGTCAAAATGCATGCCGTGCGCATATGCGCGCACAAAGCCGCGCATATGCACCGGTAGTTCTGCCCGGCTGCCTGCTGCATATATCTTCTCGCGCATATGCGTGCCTCCAGCCGCGCATGTGCGCCCAAGGTTCTGGATGGGTCGCGCATATGCACGCCTTATCTCGCGCATGTGCGCCGATGCTTCTGTAATTTTTGCGCATGTGCGCCGATACCTGTCGCGCATGTGCGCGGGGACTCTTCTTGTACTTCATACCAACTCTTCTTTCGGTTCTCCCGGTCTGATCCGTTCCGTTTATAATCATCTTAATTAATAAATAAATCATTTCAGATTAATCTCATATTACAGTAATAACATCTCGGGCCTTACATCTGATATCCTGGAGTACCTGCCATTGTCCACACACAAAGACAACAACAGCCCCCCCTTGGGTGTGAGCAAAGCTCCGTATGGAACAACCAATCATATATACCACAGATATCTAAACAATGATATATGGTATACAATGCATGTATGTCGTGGAGGTATCAGGTCAAATGCCCATCCACTGGGCACATGTCAGAATCAAAGGAATCGCTATCAAATCAATGCTCGAGCTAGCACACCGGCCTCAATAAGGGATACTCGTATGATAGCGTCGACAAAGCGCCATCAAATCCCAAATCTCATATCCAATCATCGGGACCACAAATGTCTATGCTTTACGGGTCATATAATACCAGCATAGCATTTGTGTTCACAAACCCCAAATCCAATCAAATCATATCAGGGTATCCAAGGATCATAGCTCAACGTCCATGTCATGTATCGATGTATGCATCAAACGATGTGTGTTAACAAAACATTTATTTTATACATAGATATCTCAATCTCAATGTCATGTATGCCACATCAATCAACAAATAAGGCATATAGACACATATTCTCAATCCAAGCAATCACATCAATCCAACATATATCATATGATACAGATACCTTTCGTATGTTACCCGGTCGCAACATACCTCAATTCTTCGTTTCCAGTTGATGTAGCCTGAAGATATTGATATTACACTTTATCTACATCAATAACATACTCATTCCAATCAATAACATACTCCAAAATTATCAATATGAGTTTCAAATATCATTTGAAACTTCAAAAATTCATATCAAATCAAAATCATGTCATAATTCAATTTCGATTTCGAATATGAGTTTCTTGTCGATTATTCTACTACATATACGAAATTCAACTTCAAATACATGCTATTCCAGCACTTTGATATTTAGGGCTGCTGGAACCAGAAGAAAATTACCTCAGTCAAAAGCCCTCGACGCGACGATCACAAATATATAATTTGTTTCGCGTTTAGACAGCGTTTCGAATTCGATTCGGACGAAATAAAATCGAAATCTCTCAAATTCCGTCGAAATTGTTGAAATTAACTGACGGATGAAGGAAAGAGAAGAATTTATCCTTATCCCACCGCCTCTCGCGCTCGGGCGGTCACAAATTACCGCTCGGGCGCGGCATGTTGCCCAAACCCACTTGTCATATACCCTGGCGCTCGGGCGGTCATTTTCTACTGCCCGGGCGCCACATGTTCTGTACAATTATTAACTTTTGTACTATATTGGCGTCCGGCTTCTCCACTCGAGCTCTTACAACGTCAATTCATATTCAATATTCATTTTCTCAATTTCATTGTCATAATATACATCAAATATATAATCACATATCAAATTCATTAATTATCGATAATCAAATAAGATTTACGATAATACGATACACGGTCGTTACATTTCTCTCCCTCTTAAAAGATTTCGTCCTCGAAATCTCAAACATCTCTATATACATAACATTGGCAAACATACATATGTCACCAGTTATAGTACATATCAAAACTAAAATCAGTAAAAGGATCACAATACATCGAATACAATGGAACAGATGAACAAGCATCAAATAAATGCGGATATGAATCTCGCATTTTTCTTTCCAACTCCCACGTCGATTCTTCAACACCATATCGTGTCCATTGCACTCGAACTAGAGGAATCGATTTGTTTCGCAATATCTTTTCCTTTCGATCCATAATACGAACAGGTTGTTCGACATAGGAAAGAGAAGGATCCAGCTCAACCTCGTTAGGTGCAAGTACATGTGATGGATCTGGTTCATATTTCCTTAGCATGGAAACATGAAATACATCATGAATGGCAGATAGAGCTGGTGGCAATGCCAATCAATACGCAAGATCACCAACTCGATCCAGAATCTCGTATGGACCAACATAACGAGGAGATAATTTTCCTCGCATGCCAAATCGAACAGTGCCTCTAAAGGGAGATATATTCAAGAACACTCTGTCACCTTTCTAGAATTCCAAGGATCGTCTTTGTTTATTCGTATAACTTGTTTGACGATCCTGAGCAGCTTTCATCCGCTGCCGAATCAACTGAACTTTATCATTCATTTCCTTTATAATTTCAGGTCCAGTCAATTGTCTCTCACCAATCTCATCCCAGAATAACGGTGATCTACATCGTCTCCCATATAGAGCTTCAAACGGTGCCATACCGATACTCGTCTGAAAGCTATTATTATAAGAAAATTCAACCAATGGTAAGGCATCTTGCCATCCCATTCTGAAGTCCATCAAAATCGCACGCAACATATCTTCCAATGTTTGAATCGTACGCTCAGTCTGGCCATCGGTTTGAGGATGATATGCAGTACTCATAGCCAAACGCGTGCCCATCGCTTCCTGAAAACAACCCAAGAATTTAGAAGCAAACCTGGGATAATGATCAGATACAATTGAGACTTACACACCATGCAGTCTCACAACATTCTCACACTACAAGAAAAATGATTTTCCGCAGCACGTCATCAACAGCGTGCATTAAACGCACGCTGCGAATACTACTTTTCATGGCGTGCACCCATATGTGCGTCGTTAATAGTGTAGCACTTGATACTATTAACGGCGTGCATTAAAAGCACGCTGCGGATATTAATATGGACGGCGTGCATTCAAAGCACGCTGCGGATAGTAACTTGATACTATTCACGGCGTGCTTTAAAAGCACGATACAGATATTATTATGAATGGCGTGCATTAAACGCACGCTGCGGATAGTAATATCCGTAGCCTGCATTTATGTGTGTTGTTAATAAATTATATAAACGACAGCGCACAATAAAGGCACGCCGTTAATAGTATTATTAACGGCGTGCAAGTTTATGTGTGCTGCAAAAAGTAAATCATTTTTTTTAAAAAAAATCGTGTTCAGAAATTAACGGCGTACATTAATCGTACGCAGTCAATAGTATTATTCACGGCATGCATATTATAAGCACGCTGCGGAAAATGAGGTCGAATTTTAAATTAGCGACGGCTTTAGTAAAACCGTCTCTAATTATAGAGTTGTGATGATTATAAGGTCACATTTAGCGACGGTTTACATGAAATCGTCGCCGATTTAAGGCCACATGTAGCGACGGTTTAAAACAAACCGTCGCCGATTCCAATCGGCGACGGTTAATGATAAACCGTCGCTAATTGATTCACATCGGCGACCGTTTAGTAATAAACCGTCGCTAAAAAATCGTAAATTCTTTATTTATAGCCAATCTCCGTTCCAATTTTCTTCACAACACTTAAAATTTTTCTCTACTTACTTGATTTCAGTTTCGATTTAAATACTTGTTTTTGTTTAATTTTTGGTTATTTTTTTAATTGTTAATTAAGATCATGAGTATTTTTTAATTGTTAATTAATATTATGAGTATTATTATTAGTTGTATTGTATTTTTATAAAAATGTATTAAATTATAAAAGTAATTTTTTTTTTAATTTACGCAAAATTTAGCGACGGTTTTGGAACTGTCGCGAAATTATAATACCGTCGCTACATTTTAAGGCCGTCGCTAAATTAGCAACGGTTTAACACCGTCGCCATTTTGCGACGGTTTGCCGAAAACCGTCGCTGCGACGGTTTGTCGAAAACTCTCGCTAATATTTTTTTGTTTTATGACTATTAACGTCGTATATGTGCACGCTGCAGAAAGTTGTATTAACAGCGTAGATATGCACGATGCCAATAGTTTAACTATCAACAGCATACTCTGCACGTAGTTATTAGACTAAACCACAGCGTAAATCGCACGTCGTCAATAGTGTCAAACTTAAGACGGCTTTCAACTTTACAGCGTGCGTCGCAGCATGCCAAGCACGCTGCGGATACCTTTCCGCGGCGCATATTGCACGCCGCGGAAACCCACTTTTCTGGTAGTGTCAATGTATAAACGGGCCATTCTCTTATAAGGATAAGTCCGCTCATACGGAATAAAATGTGCAGATTTCGAAAGCCGAGCAATAATGATCCAAATAGCATCACAGCCCTTAGGCGAACGAGGCAAATGAGTCACAAAATCCATAGCAATATGTTCCCAATTCCATTTCGGGATTTCAAGACTATGGAGCACCCGGTTTCATTCTCTCGGCTTTCACTTGCTGGCAGACAAGACATTTAGAAATAAACTCAGCAATGTCCTTCTTCATACGTTTCCACCAGAATTGAGGTCTCAATGTCAAATACATCTTTCGGCCTCCAGGGTGACTGTATTTGCTACAATGTGCTTCTCGAAGAAGGCCAGATTTCAAATCAGAATCATCAAGAACTACCAGCCGACCATTAAGGCGTAAAGAACCATCAGAAGAGATCTGGAATCCAGACTGATGTCCAGCAGATACAAATTCTTTCGAATTTTGGATCTGAGCATCGCTTTGTTGGGCCTTTCTTATTTTCGATATCAAATTCGGCTCAATTTGCAATGCTGAGACAGTGACAGAATTACAATTCGAGTGAAAAGTCCAACCAGAAGTACATATATCTTCATGTACCTTGGCGACATTGACAGAAGCTAGAACAGAATCATAAACATTCCGGCTCAGGGCATCCGCAGTAACATTCACCGATCCAGGGTGATATTGAATCTCACAATCAAAATCCTTCAGGATATCCATCCACCTGCGTTGCCTCATATTCATATCAGATTGAGAAAAGAGATATTTCAGACTCTTATGGTCCGAATAAATAACAAACTTTTCTCCGTACAAGTAATGGCGCCATATCTTCAGATCAAATACAATGGCAGCCAATTCGAGATCATGAATAGGATAACGTGTTTCATGAGATTTCAATTGACGAGACGCATAAGCAAACACTTTGCCATGTTGCATCATAACACAGCCCAAACCTTTACCGGACGCATCTGTACACACCACAAATCCTCCGGGACCTAAGGGAATAGTAAGTACAGGTGATGTGGTCAATCTCGTCTTCAATTCAAGAAAACTAGCTTCATATTCATCTGACCAAATGAATCGCTGATTCTTCTGTGTCAGTTGAGTAATAGGTTTAGCTATCTTCAAAAATCCTTCAATAAAACGGCGATAATATCCAACCAAACCCATGAAGTTACGAATCTCAGGAACATTCGTAGGTCTTGGCCAATTCAATACAGCTTCGACCTTCGTAGGATCAACAGATATGCTATGTCTCGAAATGACGTGGCCCAAAAATACCACTTTGTCCATCCAGAATTTACATTTAGACAATTTGGCATACAAATGACTAGTACGAAGAGTTTGAAGTACCAGTCTCAGATGTTCAGCATGCTCCTTCTTCGATTTTGAATAGACAAGAATATCATCAATAAATATAATAACGAATCGGTCAAGATAATCTAGAAAGACACGATTCATTAAATCCATAAAAATAGCAGGAGCATTCGTGAGACCAAAAGGCATAACCAGAAATTCATAATGGCCATACCTCGTACGAAAAGCAGTCTTGGGCACATCTTCGTCTCGAACACGTACTTGATGATACCCAGAACGAAGATCAATCTTCGAGTATACAGAGGTACCTTGAAGCTGATCAAACAAATCATCAATACGAGGAAGTGGGTATTTGTTTTTCACAGTAGCCCGATTCAGATGCCTATAATCGATACACATTCGCATAGTACCATCTTTCTTTCGAACAAATAAAACTGGAGCTCCCCAAGGCGATACACTCGATCGAATATATCCCTTATCGAGAAGATCCTGTAATTGCTCTTTCAGTTCTTCCCACCAAGATTTAGCTCGGTCTTTCAATTGATACAAAGCAAGTTTCAGTCTTCGAGCCTTGGAATACTCCACAATATTAAACAATTGCTCGATATCCTTTAACCAGGCTTCAGCTCTTTCAGCACTCTCGGTGCCAAAGAACCTCGGTGGTTTCAGATCCTGGAATCGAGCCATCACCACATCCATGGACAATCCTTCAAATTGCCCAACTATCCTCTCAGTACTGCTACTCGCAGTTTCATTTGTGTGATCCATCTACAAATTAATGACGAATATCACAAATCAATATCAATTTCATAACATCATCATCCCATATCATCAATCTCATCAGATACTTACTCGAATCAAATCAATTAGGAGCAAGTAAAACAAATAAATCAAACACATACGCACAATTCATTTGTGCCTATTCAAGTGTACACAAGATTCAATCGAGCATTCCCAGCTATGCTCTGATATCACTCTGTGTGGGGCCATTAGCTCCAAATCGTTATTACAACACAATCTGATTAGGGCTTAACTAATTACAGCGGAAAACTAGTTTAAAATTTCTTTACGACGAGCCCAAATCTTTTTATTTGAATACTAAAAATAGTATTTTATCTCATATCATAAAACACGCCCACACGTAATTAAAACCAATCACATACAAACATCTCATATTCTCGGGACATGCCCCGGAATATAGATACATATACTTATATACTGGGAACAAGACATAAACATAAAACCTCAGCCTAAGCTGTGGCTCCCTCCAGAAGTACCCTCTCCGGTCTCCTGATATCCTGGAATACCTGCCATTGTCCACACACGAAGACAACAACAGCCCCCCCCCCCCCCCCCTTGAGTGTGAGCAAAGCTCCGTATGAAACAACCAATCATATATACCACAGATATCTAAACAATGATATATGGTATACAATGCATGTATGTCGTAGAGGTATCAGGTCAAATGCCCATCCACTGAGCACATGTCAGAATCAACAAATCTTTGCTCGAGCTGGCACACCGGCCTCAATAAGGGATACTCGTATGATAGCGTCGACAAAGAGCCATCAAATCCCAAATCTCATATCCAATCATCGGGGCCACAAATTTCTATGCTTTACGGGTCATATAATACCAACATATCAATTGTGTTCACAAACCTCAAAATCCAATCAAATCATATCAGGGTATCCAAGGATCATAGCTCAACGTGCATGTCATGTATCGATGTATGCATCAAACGATGTATTTCAATCTCAATGTCATGTATGCCACATCAATCAACAAATAAGGCATATAGACACATATTCTCAATCCAAGCAATCACATCAATCCAACATATATCATATGATACAGATACCTGTCGTATGTTACCCGGTCGCAACATACCTCAATTCTTCGTTTCCAGTTGATGTAGCCTGAAGATATTGATATTACACTTTATCTACATCAATAACATACTCATTCCAATCAATAACATACTCCAAAATCATCAATATGAGTTTCAAATATCATTTGAAACTTCAAAATTTCTTATCAAATCAAAATCATGTCATAATTCAATTCCGACTTCGAATATGAGTTTCTTGTTGGTTATTCTACTACATATACGAAATTCAACTTCAAATACATGCTATTCCAGTACTTTGATATTTAGAGCAGCTGGAACCAGAAAAAAATTACCTCAGTCAAAAGTCCTCGACGCGACGATCACAAATATATAATTTGTTTCGCATTTAGACAACGTTTCGAAGTCGATTCGGACGAAAGAAAATCAAAATCTCTCAAATTCCCTCGAAATTGTTGAAATTAACTGACGGAGGAAGGAAAGAGAAGAATTTATCCTTATCCCACCGCCTCTCGCGCTCGGGTGGTAGAATTCTCACGCCCGAGCGCGAGTTATTCTGTACCCGAGTTTTGCTTGTACCGCGCTCGGGCGCGTCACAAATTACCGCTTGGGCGCGTCATGTTCTGCCCAAACCCACTTGTCATATACCCTGGCACTCGGGAGGTCATTTTCTACCGCCCGGGCGCCACAAGTTCTGTACAATTATTAACCTTTGTACTATATTGGCGTCCGGCTTCTCCACTCGAGATCTTACAACGTCAATTCATATTCAATATTCATTTTCTCAATTTCATTGTCATAATATACATCAAATGTATAATCACATAACAAATTCATTAATTATCGATAATCACATAAGATTTACGATAATACGATACACGGTCCTTACAAGGATACTTGGGAAACTGAGACCAAGATGAGGATTCGCTACCCGGAGTTATTCAATAAGTTTTTTTAATTTCGAGGACAAAATTCTTTATTAGGGGGAGGAATTTTAAGGTCTAGGAAATTCGAGCTACGTAACCTGATTGTATGCAATCTTGGATTTTACTAAAATACATGTTTAATTATTTTAATGCATGATTGTTGCATGAATATGTGTTTTATTGCGTGGTTTATTAAAGTTTCGTGCATAAGTGTTTTTAGCAGTTTTTCGCGCTCGAATGAGGAACGAAGACGGGGAAAAATTAAGGAAAAATATTTTATTAATAATAATTATTTTTAGCTATTTACTAAATGGTGTAATTAAGTGAGATTTGTTGGCTTCGAGTCGAAATTTTGAGGTCCATGGGTAAAATGGTCATTTAGGGATTCCAGCAGCAAAATGGTCAATTTTCACCCGGGTCGAGTTAGAAGTCCTGGCAGCGCCCTTAGCACAAAATTTCATGTTTAAATGTTTATGTTATCACGAACATGACTTTTTATAGAAATATGAAAAATAAGTCTTATGCTTAATTTTAAGGAAATTTACGTATATGCATGATTTTTATAAGTGATGAATATAATGATATGTTTTGAAGGATGGGAGTTGGTTGTGACTAATACGAACTCAAACAAGAAAATGAACATGTAAGGCAAAGGCTCAGTGGTCGGGTAAAACTGCCGCTCATGTCCTCGCCACCGGGTACCGCGGTTATACGTAGATGGATCCATCGAATAGAGCTGATACGAAAGTCACAACTAATGATCTGAATTCAAATAAGGAAAATGAACATGTATATGTTGATAGGTTGAGATATGTTATTGACACGTTATGCTTTGACACGCTATGTTTAAGTTCATGTTTGTAAGATCATGAAATGTATGTTAATTACAATACTTTTCATTGTTGCATGTCATGTGTATGTGCTTGTTATGACGATTCAGGTCTGTTGAGTCTTTAGCCTCACTAGGTGTGAATGATGCATGTGATCATATTGATGAGGAGAGTGTAGGAGCCGAAGACTGAGTAGGCGGGGCTAGATGTGCGCACACTAACCCGAGAACCATATTTTCCGCACATTATGTTTATGAGCTAGGAGTGAACATGGATATTTTTATACACTTTCTCTTTTATATATTGATGGTTGACAGGATTTTTCTTGTCGCTTATTTGCACTATTTTAAACAACAGCATCCGGTTTGATGGTGATATTTTCTTTTTAACTGTAGTATTTTTACCAGTAGTTGAATAGTTTTATTTTAAAATGTGTGATTTTCAATTGTTATTGCATGCATGCGTTTAAATGTAATTTTCGAAAGTTAGTTTTTTTAAAAAATAATTCTAATAGTATTTTAAGTAGTAGACGTTTCACTAATTCTTAAAAAATTACATTTAAATGCAAGCATGCAATAACAGCTGTCAATCACACATTTTAAAATAAAAGTATTCAACTTCTGGTAAAAATAATGCAATTAAAAAAATTTCATATCCTCAAACCCTAAACTGTCGTTTAAAATAATTCAAATATCAAACATGCAAAGTCCTGTCAAACCATCAACATATAAAAAGCGAAAGTGTATAAAAATATACATGTTTTCTCCTAACTCATAAGCATAATGTGCGGGAAAAAATATTGTCCTCGGGTTAACATACGCACATCCAGCCTCGCCTACTTAGTCTTCGGCACCTCCAGCTTCAATATCAATATGTTCACCCGCATCATTCACACCTAGTGAGTCTAAAGAGTCAACACGCCTGAATCGTAATAGCAAGTACATATATATAACATGCAAACGTGAAAAATATTGTAATTTAAATACATTTCATGATCTCAAAATCGTAAGCATAAACATGACATGTCAAATCATAAACGTGTCCATATCGCATCATATCAACATATACGTATTAAATTTTCTTTATTTGAATTCCGTTCATTAGTTGTGACTTTCGTATTAGCTCTAGTTGATGGATCCATCTACGTATAACCGCGGTACCTGGTAGCGGGGACATCAGCAACAGTATTACCCATCCACTGAGCATTGGCCTTACATATTCGTGTTCGTGATCATGTTCGTATTAGTCACAACCTACTTCCTTCCTTCAAAAAGATTTCATCGTGTTTATAACTCATAAAAATCATGCATATACATAAATCTTCTTCAAACCAAACATGCAACATATTTTTCGTATTTTCATAAAAATTCATGTCCATAATATCATATACATTTTAAACATGCAATTCTAGTGTTAAGGGCGCTGCTAGGACCACTAACCCGACTCGGGTGAAAAATGATCACTTTACCCTTGGAAACCCTAATTGACCACTTTACCCCAGGACATCAAAATTTCGCCCCGAAGCCAACCAAACTCCTTAAAACACCTCAAAACCTTATTATAATCATTCCCTAGACGTAAACTCGAGCCCATTCTGTAACTTCTACAATTCTTTTAAAACTTGAACCGAGGTCCCGGTTTTAGCCCAAATCAACCCGAAACTTAACCGAACTTTCCCAAATTTTAGTCACAACTTATTTACTCCCAACCAGCCCCTAAAAACCCCCAATTCCAGCCGTTTTGAACCCTTAAAACCCGCTGCCACTTGCTGGAATTTTCTGCACACATGCACCGAAAACCCTAGTGAACTAAACCTTCAAATTTTCGATCCTGGACCTAACCAACCCGAACAAGCCTTGAACCATTGTTACCTAGGACCGAGATCAGGTCGTGGACTCCCTCCTGTACCAGCCCTACCCACGACTACTTCCCATGCACTCAGCCGTACGTGAATCCCCCGAAAACAAGTCCAAACTCGACCCTACTCGACTCATGCACCTCGACCGACTCATAGGTCCTGACCAGTCATAGTTGAGCCCTTCTAGACCACGTCTCAGACCCCTTAGGGTGTGCACCGTGGCTAGCATCGGCTCCTCTACACCTGGTTCCCTGCCCATAGCCCGATCTAGCCCCATGCATCAACCTATGCCCGACATCTGATCGGCCCTCACTAAAATTCGACCAACTCTTGACTCTAGAACCTTGACTGTAAGGTTTAGGAAATTCGAACCACGTAACATGTTTGCATGAAATCTAAGGTTTTTATTTAAATTATGTGTTTAATTATATTTATGAGTTTAATGCATGTTTATTTCATGATATGTGGGTTAGTGCATGTTTATTTAACGTTTCATGCATTAGGGTTTTAAGTTGTATTTCGCGCTTGAACGAGGAACGGAGACCGGGGATAATCAGGAAAAATGTTTTTATTAAATAATTATTTTTTATTATTTAATATATGATGTAATTAAGTTTGATTTTTGAAAATGGGCCTTGGTTGGGTATTTTTACTCACCGGATAATATTTTTAACCGATACACAAATTTTACCGAGTCGGAGGACTTTTTGAGGGTTAGGGCAAGTATTGTCAAAAACAAAACTTTTTTTCGAGAGTATTTTTGGGCTTGACGGGTTTATTGTATTACTTAATGGGCTTAAAACCATTTTTATCACTTTATTTTCTTAATTAAGGGCACAATAACACCTTTTATATTAACCTAAACCTAGAAACTAAAAACCCTATACCTAGTACAAGTTTCGGCCGCCCACTCCGTCACTTCAGCAACCTCCCATTTTAAACCTTCAGCACCCACTCGAGTTATCCCCTTTTTTTTTTGCAAATTAATCCCTTTTCGTCTCTCCGGTGCTCGTCCTACGCGTAGATATTCAAGGTTTCGAGAGTGTAAACGCAAATACACGCCATAAATCTTTCTTTTTCTCATCATTCACGCTAATATATGCTGATACGTGTGTGTTTGCATGAAAAACGTTTAAATTCTTTGGTTGTATCCTTTTTGCATCGGTTATCATGAAATATACATATACTTGCTTGCAACTCACGGTTTTTCATGGCTTTTATGTAAGGGGCTGCCACGGCTGCGTGTTTAAAGGCTGAAAACATCTGGAGTCATGGTGTCAAGGGGCTGGAGTCGCTAGCTATTCGAGGGTTAGTGAAGGCCGAACTCTAGTTTCCTTGGTGGTTGGTTCAGGTATGACTAGATCAAACATTTTGCGCGAGCCGGTGGTGCAGGAACTGTTTTGAGCCTTGGACCAGACCTTGGTGGGTCTGAGCCATGGCATAGAATGGCTCCAACCCTACTGGTCTTGGTCTTGGGCCGGTCGAGTGAGTGGTGTTGAAGGAAGTCTCGGTTAGGACTCGTTTGATGGGCTCATGGGTGGTTGTGCATCACAGCTTGCATGGGGCTGAGGGATAGGGTCATTTCGGTCCAAGAGGGTCCAGAGGTGGTCTAAGAAGGGTTGGCTCTGGGCTGGTCCTAGTTGGTTTGGGCTAGAGTCAAGAATTCAATTCTAGGGTAATACTAGGGTTTCGTGATAGGTGCGCATAAAAATTTCAGCAATTTTCAGGCATTTTTTTGTAGGTCCTAAGGAGTCTGGAACAATTAATTTAGGGGCTGGTCATGTAAGTTCGAGTCATGGTAAGTTGGGAGAAGTTTAGTTAAGTTTCGGGTTGATTCGGGTTAAAACCAGGGCTCTGGTCAAAGTTTTAAAACGAATCGTTAAAGTTATGGAACATGTTGGAAACTAAATTCTGGAGTTTGACAAAACATAAATCAATCGATTAAATCAACTAATACGCGAAAGCAAATTTGGCAGTTGGACTTATCAACTGAAATCAGCTGACACAAACTGATCAGTTGAGAACTGATCAGTTAAAACATTCAGCCGAAAATATTAAAGCTTCTCAACTGAAGATACCTCGGGAAAGATCATTCAACAGACAGAAAGACATATCAGACAGCAACTGAATATGGAAAGTCGCACCTCGATCACTACAGCATAGAACAATGTGTTTCGGCTATTGCATTTAAGACGCCGTATCACAATCAATGTAGAGAACATTGCCCAAAGGAATAATGAAGAAGCAATCAACGAATACATAAATTCAAAGTTACCATTGAAAGATAAGTCTATAAATATGACTAAAGAGCAGTTGAAGAAAAACGACGATCTATCAATCTCAAACTTGCTATTACTCTGTCAAAATCTCAGCTCACTCTTATTAGATCTATTCGTAGCAATCAAAGCTACAAGTTGAGCAAACTAGCACTCTGTAATATTGATAATTCAATAAGTGCTCAGTTCAGTTACTCACATAGATCATTGTATTATACTAAGAGTTTCAGTTTAGGCAGTAGATAAGTCCTAACTGAAGTGGGTCTGTACAAGTGTTGTACTCGATCAAAGTCTTTTAGTGAATATCTTATCCTTGAGATAGAAGGGGTGACGTAGGAGTTATTCAAATCTTCGAACATCCAGAAACATATTGTGTTGTCTTTACTTCAGTTTTTCATTTTCAGTTAGATACTCTATCCTTTCAATCAGTTTACTTTCCGCAACTGCTTATTCAGTTTAACTGATTGTTATTGACCGACGGGATACTTAGTTCAGTTTGTAATATAACTGAACTACCTTTTTCGAAGAACATTTAAATTCGTAGAAGTGTTTATTCAACCCCCTTTCTAAACACTCCTTAGTCAATAACCGATCCTATCAAGTGGTATCAGAGCAGGGCATATCCTATCAAAAACTATCTATACTCAATTTGATCACTATGTCCTCATTCAATAAGATTCCTATGTTCTCCAGAGAAGATTTCGATGATTGGAAAATCAGAATGCAGGCTCATCTAGCTGCACAAGACGATGACATGTGGTACGTTATAACCGACGGACCCATGAAGATTTTGAAAGCAAACACAGCTGTTGCTATTACTGAAGGGGCACCTCACCGAATTGAAAAGCCCAGAGATGAGTGGACTACTGAGGACAAGAGAAAGGCAAATCTAGACAATGTTGCAAAAGACATATTGTATAAGACACTGGACAAAGTAACGTTCAGTAAAATCAAAATGTGCAAAACCGCCAAAGAAATTTGGGAGAAGTTAATTCAACTTTGCGAAGGCAATGAACAAACCAAAGAAAACAAACTTTCAGTTGTTGTGCAGAAGTTCGACAACATCAAAATGAAGATGGGAGAAACAATGCACGAATATGATGAAAGAACCAGCTGTATCATCAACGAACTGAATGCACTTGGAAAAGTGTATACAAATAAAGAAGTAGCGTTGAAAGTAATCAGAGGAATTCCCAAAGAATGGGATGTCAAAACTATGGCAATGAGGGAATCCAAAGATCTGAACAAAGTTGAACTTCATGATTTATTTGCTGACCTGAAAGCATATGAGTTTGAACTTCAAACTCGAGAAGGAGAACCATCTACCCCAGCAGCAATTACTACCTTGACTGCTGTTAGAAGTGAACCAACTGGTTCAGTTGAGAAAGCTGCTGATCAACTGAGCAATGATGCTATGTCACTATTCATTAAGAAATTTGGAAGATTCATGAGGAAAAATCAAGGAAATTTTCAGAAGAATTATCAAAGAAACAACTCCAGAGAAGAGTCTAATGTATGTTACAACTATGGCAAATCGGGTCACTTTATTGCTAACTGTCCCAAGCCTAAAAAGGACAATCAAGCTTCAACTGAAAGAAAGAAGAAAGTGTATGAGCATAAGAGGAGATCTAAGGACGACAAGAAGCCTTACAGAAAGAAACATGAAGTACTCCTAGCTGAAGATAGCAAAGCCAAATGGGCAGAAACTGACAGCGAAGAGTCAGAACCAGAAAGTTCTTGCAGTTCTAGTGAGGATGAGGAAGAAGTAAAATGTCTGATGGCTGATAACATAGAAGATCAATCAAGCTATCAGCAGGTATTTGATTTTAGTTCAACAGATTTTACAAGAGAAGAACTCATCTCAACTCTTCATGACATGGTCAGTGAGTATCAAAAGCTTGCTTTATCGTTTGAAAAAACCAGAGCAAAGCAAGATGATCCCAAAGACGATAAAACAAAAACTGATGAATCAGTTGATATGTTGAGTCTGAGAAGGGAGATTGCTGAACTCAGAAATGAAAGAAGCAGGGATCAATTAATTATTCAAAAATTGTTGCTTGAAAATTCAAAGCTCAATGAGCTTATTTAGACTTGGAACAAATCATCTAAAACTTTAACTAATATACAGAATTCTCATAAATCAGTTGATGATAAAACTGGTTTAGGATTCTGTAGTAAAGATGATTCGTCTTCCCAAGATACTCAACCAAAACTGAATATGAACAAAGGGAAATATATTCACTTTGTAAAAGCAGTTATGGTACAAGAACAAGCAGAGCCGAGTAAACTGATTGAACAGCCATCTCAGAATATGAATAAAGGCAAGAGATGTGGCATTGGGTATAATCCAAAGGGTGAGACTGACTCACGGAGTCAGCAACTAAAAACTCTCAGCAGAAAATATTCAAATGGCTACTCAAACTACTACAACAGTAAGTCAGTTCAGAAAAGATATCGGTTGAACAATCAGTTGAAAAAGGACAAAACACATGTTGTATCATCCACACACTATACACCAAGCACAAACAGACAAGGAAGGACCATATGGAATACAGCAACAGGACGGTCAGTTAGACTGATTCAAGTCTGGATTCCTAAATGACTAATCAACTTTGGACCCAAATAGAAAAGGGTACCAAAATCTTATTTTGTGTTTAATTGCAGATAGTAGGTACAAGCATTGGATCAATATGGTATTTGGACAGTGGATGTTCACGACATATGACAGGAGATTCAAATTTATTATCTCAACTGGTCAAATACACTGGTCCAAACATCAGTTTTGGAGATAACTCCAAAGGTAAAACTGTGGGTAAGGGTAAGCTTATCCATGGTAACTTCACCATTAATGATGTTTTATTAGTCGAGAATCTTAAGTATAATCTGATAAGCATTAGTCAGTTATGCGATAATGGATTCTCAGTTCAGTTTGACAAACACTCTTGTTCAGTCAAAAACTCAACTGAAGAGATTATTCTAACTGGCAAAAAGTGTGGAAACACTTACAAAGTCAGCTGGAATGATCAACCTTATACACCAGTATGCTTTATTGCCTCTAAATCATTTCAAAACTGGTTGTGGCATAAAAGATTAAATCATTAAATTTTAAATCTCTTGCCTATCTGAGTAAGCATGAACTTGTAACTGGTTTGCCCAAAATAAATTTTTCAAAAGAAAAACTTTGCTCAGTATGTCAGTATGGAAAACAAGTACGATCCTCTTTCAAAAACAAAGGCTGTAAATCTTCATCCCGATGCTTAGAATTATTGCACATGGATCTCTTTGGTCCAATACCAATCATAAGCTTAGGGGGAATGAAATACACCTTGGTGGTCGTAGATGACTTTTCAAGATTTACTTGGGTTATATTTCTCAAATCCAAAGACCATACGGCTGCACAACTGATTAAACTCTTCAAAAGACTTTTAAATGAAAAATCAGTTGGGATTGATCGAATCAGATCTGATCGAGGAACTGAATTCATCAATCAAACACTTTCAAGCTTTTTAGAAAATACTGGAATCAAGCATGAGCTCTCAGCAGCAAGAACACCTCAGCAAAACGGTGTAGCTGAGAGAAGGAATCGGACTCTTAAAGAAGCTGCTAGAACAATGCTTGCTGATTCTGGTATTTCTCAAAGATTTTGGGCAGAAGCAGTAAACACTGCATGCTACACTCAGAACAGATCAATGATTAATAAAAATCACATGAAAACACCATATGAGATCTGGCATGGAAGAAAAAGCATAATGACTTACTTCAAAATATTTGGCTGTAGATGTTTTATTCATAACAATGGTAAAAATTATCTAAAAGCATTCGATGTCAAATCTGCAGAAGGAATATTCCTTGGATATTCATCAGTTAGCATAGCTTACAGAGTATTTAATAAGAAAACCTTAAATGTTGAAGAATCTGCACATGTTGATTTCGATGAAACGGCACTAATTGATAAGCCAACTGATCAAGTTGAGCTAGCTGATCAATTTACAGATATCAGTCTGGAAGATGATGACTCAGACGAAAGTCGTAATAATCAAAATATCTTTCATACACCTGAACCTGAGATATTGGATCAACCAGCTGAATTGGAAGCAAATCTTGACAATCAGTTAGTGGAGCAAACTAATGTGAATCAGTTGACAACTGAATCAGCTCCAACTGAAACTGAGAACATTCAGTTACCTAACGAAGAATTTGCTGACGGTGAAGCAACAAATGCTGAACTTAGATGGAAAAAAATCACACCCTCCAGAACTGGTAATAGGTAACCCATCTGATCCAGTAAGAACAAGAAATCAGATGCTCAATTTATTTATTCATTCAGCTTTTGTATCTCAATTAGAACCAACAAAAACTGACGAAGCTCTTGCTGATCCTAATTGGATTAATGCAATGCAAGAAGAGCTAAATCAGTTTGTTCATAACAATGTCTGGAACTTAGTTCCAAGGCCAGTTTCTAAAACTGTCATAGGTACAAAATGGGTGTACAGAAACAAACTGAACGAAGATGGTTCAGTTGTGCGCAACAAAGCAAGGCTAGTGGCACAAGGATATAGACAAGAAGAAGGAATTGATTATAATGAAACATATGCACCAGTTGCAAGACTGGAGGCAATCAGAATATTTCTTGCCTATGCATCCTTCAAGAACTTTAAAGTTTATCAAATGGATGTGAAAAGTGCATTCCTAAATGGCCAATTACAGGAAGAAGTCTACGTTGAACAACCTCCAGGTTTTGTCAATCATAACTTCCCTGATCATGTCTATTATTTGAACAAAGCATTATATGGTCTCAAACAAGCTCTAAGAGCTTGGTATGAAACCCTTTCAAAATTCCTAACTGATCATGATTTTTCTGTTGGATCAGTTGATAAGACTTTGTTTAAATTTTCGAAAAATGATCATATCTTACTTGTTCAAATTTACGTTGATGACATTATTTTTGGGTCAACTAACTCCAAATTATGCAAGAAATTTTCCAAGTTGATGCAGGATAAGTTCGAGATGAGCATGATGGGTGAGCTGACATTCTTTCTTGGTTTACAAGTGAAGCAACTGGATTCAGGAACATTTATCAGTCAAACCAAATATACCAAGGAATTGCTGAAGAAATTTGGCATGGAATCTTGTTCAGCAGCAAGCACTCCAATGAGCTCATCAGTTAAATTAGACACTGATCAAGGGGGAATATCAGTTGAGACGACACTATACAGAGGTTTAATAGGTTCTTTATTGTACCTAACTGCTAGTCGTCCTGATATTATGTTTGCTGTATGTATATGTGCAAGATTTCAAGCTAATCCTAAGCAATCACATTTTTCTGCTGCCAAACGTATCTTGAAATATCTTAAAGGCACGGAAAATGTTGGATTATGGTACTCTAAAGACTCATCTTTCAATTTAGTTGGCTATTCAGATGCAGATTATGCAGGATGCAAGCTTGATCGGAAAAGTACAAGTGGATCATGTCAGTTTCTTGGAGACAGACTGATCTCTTGGTTTAGTAAAAAGCAAACATCCATAGCAACTTCCACAACTGAAGCAGAATATCTTGCTGCTGGAAGCTGTTGTGCCCAACTACTCTGGATTCAGCAACAACTGAAAGATTATGGTGTTGATGCAAAGGAATCACCAATATTCTGTGACAACACTAGTACAATTGCTATTACATACAATCCAGTTCTTCACTCCAGGACTAAGCATATAGATGTCAGACATCATTTCATCAGAGATCATGCACTGAAGAAGAACATCAGATTAGAATACGTCTCAACGGAACAACAAGCAGCAGACATCTTCACAAAACCATTACCAGAGGCTAAGTTTTCTTATTTCCGAAATATTCTTGGTTTAATTGATTTATCTTAAGATATTATTAGTAATATAACTTCGCTAACAGAATTAAGTGCAGAAAATAAGAACACAACAAATTGAGAATAATATTTCACTAAGAATACCAACGTTCCCAATTTACAGAAGAAATCATAGATCCAACTGTATCTAGTCATGCTCTAACCCAATCATTTAACTCATAAATTCGAACTCCAGCAAATGCCCTTGACTTTGAGATCTTATCAACAACATGCCACTCCTTCCATAGCATTGCTTCTAAAAGACATTTGTCTTCAACCAAATCATTAACATGCCTAACCTCAAAACGAGCAAGGTATTTCAGTGCTCTTGCCTCCTGAGCACGAGTAGGAATGACACCACTGTCACTCACCATCTTCAACTCATAAATCTTTTCCCAGGTTGTCAATACCTTCTGAAAAACATATCTTTCCATTTTTCTTTTAATTTCAGTTAAGCGAGGGGCTGACTGATCAGTCACATGAACGTGAGTGCTACTGCATGCATCAGAATCAGACATGTTGAAATAGTTTTGAACTGATGTGGAATCACATTTTTATCACTATCATCTCATTTATAAGAAAAAGGTGTTGAAGAAGTTGAAGAATCACAAGTCAATTAAAGCGTCTCTCACATTTACCGAGGACATTTAAGATATCAGTTGATCTTTGTCAACTGATAACAGTTTGAAATTTATTAGTTGTTTCATTATCAACTTATGAAAATTAGTTTCTCATCAGTTCATTTGTTTACTTATCAAAACTGATGACTGTTAGCATTTCATTAGATCATATAACAGATAATTGTGTGAAGAAATAAAACAAAACGATGCAATAAATATTTTATTCATCCATAAATATTTGAAAGGATTACATTATCATAAGTTTCCTTCACACTAGCTATCCACATATTCATCCAAACAGCTAGTGCTGAGGACGAAGTTTTGCAGAAACTGTGTGAAGAAGCGATGCTGTTAAGAGTCTCCAACTCCTTGCGCAGCATCAGCTCATAGAGATGGCCTTCCTTGAAGGCATCCACCTCTGCAGAAATCTTTAAGTGCTCTCGCACTTCTCTCAGTTGGGCCATCCGCCTGAACGAAGTAACCTTTCCTGAGTTGTACAGGAGCTCGAGCTCCTGTAATTCTTCCCAGTAGGGAAGACTAGCATAGAAAACTTTGTCTTCTATAGCAGCTTTCTGTGCTTCCAGTGAAAAAGGATCAACGTTTGAACTACTTGCTCCTGCCATTTATCTTTGAGTATTTTCTGTTGATGCTTGTGACTAACTTCTCTATTCTTATTTATAGGCCAGGTCAAAGAAGATGAAAGGACACTCCTCTAAAAGACGATTACACTACCAAGCCTTGGGATTTTCTTAATCAGGATTATTTTATTTAATGCATCTATTTAGGGGGAATGAAGGTTTAAGAAGTTAACTGAGAAGACAGTTGTTAGTGAATTCTCAACTGAAAGGAATCAGTTTTTTTCCTAACTGATCGTTCAATTGATTATTCAACTAATCTTCTCATGAAAGTTAAATAATTAAACCTATTATATTCCACATCAAATGACATGACTGTCTGCTAATTCATGATGAATTTCAGTTTATAACGTGTATACATTTTTAATCGCTCATTATTTTACACACACGATTACAGTACACGTACACATATTTTTACTCAAAATTTTACTGGACTGACACGTGTCCGAAAATTCAAACAGTCACAAACATTAGTACTATTCCCCGCTTCATTTCAGTTTTCCTTTACGAGCATCTTATCTTTCTAAAGAACTCTCATTTCTCTTAATTTTTATCTTGAGAAATATCATAGTTTCTAACACTTTCAAATGGCAAACCAGATTCCAGCACACCTTTTGAACGCCATGGCTATCAACTTCAACTCAATTATGTCCATTACAGACGCTGATGTAAAGAAAGAATTTCAGCAACTGGAATCAGCAGGCTTAAAACCCTTTTTGGGTCTCTACGCTCAGGAAATTTATCCCAAAGAGCTTCACGACTTCTATTCAACAGGATTCATCAATTCTGATGAAAACATTGTTGCTACCATCAATAACAAACTAATGATCATCTCTGAAGATTATTTTGGAGATTTGTTTTCACTACCTTCTGATGGGCTAGCACAAATTTCTGAGATCAAAGCATCGGAAATCGAAGAGATGCAAACTTTACTCTCTGCAGATGGACGGAAAATCAAAGTTTCCGATCCCAAGAAGGAGTTAAAGCACGAGGTGCAACTGCTGGCAGACATTGTAGCCAAAGGGCTTTTGGCGAAGGCTGGGTCCTTTGCTGCTCTGACTCTGGAAAAGTTTCAACTCATTACAGTAATCATGACTGGACGACGAATCAACTGGAAGCATCTTCTACTCACTATTTTGAAGAGCATGTTCTCTTCTGCTAAGCAATCCAAAGGTTTTGCTGTCCAGCTCAGTTATCTGCTGAAAACCCAAGGGTTAATTGCTGATGATTCTGACAGATTATCAAGATTTAAGGTGTTCAATGCTAAAAACATTCTACCATCAAAAACCAAATTAGATCTTTCTCCTGAGAAATTCATCAAGATCAAGAAGGAAATTGGGATGGAGCAGGCTGCTCCCAAATCAGTCAAAGTTGCCAAGAACTTAACAAAGAAGAAAGAGTCAAAACGCAAACTGACTCTCAGTGATCCTGATAGTCAGAAGATTCTACCTCTTCAAATTGTCAAGAAACCAAGGACACTGAAGACCAAATCAGTTGATCATGATAAACCCACATCCACTAATCAGGTAATGGATACAGGAGCTCAACAGCCAATCCAGGATGTTTTCTCAAAGGAAGTTTCAGTTGCATCATTAACTGAGGATCAGTTACCATTATCCTCATTTCTGCCAAACATCACTGCATCCAGCAAATCATCAAAACTTCCAGGGGTCAAAGCTCCACTGATTAGTATCTCACCTTACTCTTCTTTGCCGTTTGCCAGACCCACCGGAATAATACTCAGAGAAAATATTGACGCAACTACATCAGGATTAACTATCCCACACATTTTGAGTGACTCTAAGGGGAAGAGTAAACTTCAAGGAGAACCCAGACCCTCAAATGCAATTCAGACTCACATTGACCTCATCTGGCAAGAAGTCAATACATTTGCAGCAGAGAAGCACCAAGTTTTCGAGGAATGGGTAAATTTCAGAGTTAATGTTTTTGCTAAGGAACTGCGCAATAAATCCAAGTTGAAAAGATTTATTGATCTAGAACGACTAGTGTTAAAAACAGTTAAGGCTTCCTCTATTCAGCAAGCTTTGCAAAGGAAGAAATATTTCTTTAACTTATCTCGGGAACAAAAGTTGCAGCAAATAGTTGCTGAACTCAGGCAAAACTTTAATCCCTTTAGTCCAACTGCATTCAACGACAAAGCAGTCTATGCTCAATTGGAAACAGATCTGATAACACTGCAAGCAGAAATTAAAGACTGAGAAATAGGTCAAGAGCTGATCATCCCAGAGATGTCTCAAAAAATTGCTGAAGAAGCTCCAGCTGACCATTCAGTTGGAAACCTAGTCACGGATCTTGCTGGTTCTTCATCTCAACCAGAAGGTATTTCATCAATTGCTCCATCTTCATCCGAGACAGCACCTACAACTAATATTCCTAAGATGTATTCTGAGGCTGAGCTGAAATTGGGAAACATTGATGAAGTTATTCAGTCAGTCGTTCAGGAATTTTCTACAGTTGATCACTCTGCTGATCAAATCAATCCGGAGGACACTATTGCTTTAAAAGATTCTGTACAACCTGATCTATCTACTGATCCGGTTCACCCCACTAATGAGCCAAACACTTTAATCAATCATCCTTTAGAGGCACCAACTTCAGTTCTTTTATCATCTGCTGAACAGAACCCTTCTTCACCACCTCAGGATCTAGATGAAATCACTGCTGATGATATTCCAGTTCAAGGAGAAATAAATGAAACTGATATTTCAGTTCAAAATGTTATTGAATCAGTCTCAACTGATCAAAATTTGGTCATTTCTGAGCACATCTCTAAAGAACCAGGAACATCTTATCAGTCTCCTCCTTCATCTTCTTCAGATGTTGAACTTATCTTGGAAGAAGTTCAGCACTTACAGAATAATATGGAACAAATGATCTCTACCATCTCCAAAATTCAGAACACACAACTATCTCACACTCTAAAGCTGGACCATTCACATGCCTCCAACTTAGAGAAACTGAAGAAACTTCAAGACAATATGGACTCTCTTATCCAAACTGTAAAGGATCTGAAGAAGGGACTAGTCAACTCTTTCTCTACAAATCAGGATGTAAACAGTCAAAGAATTGGGCGACTGGAAACCTTCGTTTCAAAGCAGATAGAATTACTGCAGACTTCCTTCACTACTATGGCCACAAGTATCTCATCAGATGTAAAACTTCTATCCATCAATGTTAGAAATCTCTCAGATAAAATGGAGGTATTTGACAAAAAAGGGGAAAGCAGCTGAAGCAAATGATATCATTTGTCCAGTTATTTTATGATTCAGTTGTGCTGAAGAATTAGTTGAAGAATTAATCAGACTATTATTATCAACTGATATAATTTTCTCAGACTTTATATTATCTACAAGGAACCCAGCTATTCTATGATTCATTTGCGTAATCTATTATCAACAAAGAGCTTAGTTAAATCTCTTGGTTTTGTCAAACACCATAAAGGGGGAAATTGTTGGAAACTAAATTCTGGAGTTTGACAAAACATAAATCAATCGATTAAATCAACTAATACGCGAAAGCAAATTTGGCAGCTGGACTTATCAACTGAAATCAGCTGACACAAACTGATCAGTTGAGAACTGATCAGTTAAAACATTCAGCCGAAAATATTAAAGCTTCTCAACTGAAGATACCTCGGGAAAGATCATTCAACAGACAGAAAGACATATCAGACAGCAACTGAATATGGAAAGTCGCACCTCGATCACTACAGCATAGAACAATGTGTTTCGGCTATTGCATTTAAGACGCCGTATCACAATCAATGAAGAGAACATTTCCCAAAGGAATAATGAAGAAGCAATCAACGAATACATAAATTCAAAGTTACCGTTGAAAGATAAGTCTATAAATATGACTAAAGAGCAGTTGAAGAAAAACGACGATCTATCAATCTCAAACTTGCTATTACTCTGTCAAAATCTCAGCTCACTCTTATTAGATCTATTCGTAGCAATCAAGGCTACAAGTTGAGCAAACTAGCACTCTGTAATATTGATAATTCAATAAGTGCTAAGTTCAGTTACTCACATAGATCATTGTATTATACTAAGAGTTTCAGTTTAGGCAGTAGATAAGTCCTAACTGAAGTGGGTCTGTACAAGTGTTGTACTCGATCAAAGTCTTTTAGTGAATATCCTATCCTTGAGATAGAAGGGGTGACTTAGGAGTTATTCAAATCTCCGAACATCCAGAAACATATTGTGTTGTCTTTACTTCAGTTTTTCATTTTCAGTTAGATACTCTATCTTCCAATCAGTTTACTTTCCGCAACTGCTTATTCAGTTTAACTGATTGTTATTGACCGACGGGATACTTAGTTCAGTTTGTAATATAACTGAACTACCTTTTTCGAAGAACATTTAAATTCGTAGAAGTGTTTATTCAACCCCCCCTTCTAAACACTCCTTAGTCAATAACCGATCCTATCAGAACAGGCTCGAGTTTATGCCTAGGAAATGTTTATAAATATGTTTTGAGGTGTTCTTAGGAGTTTGGTTGACTTCAGGTCGAAATTTAGAGGTTCAGGGATAAAATGGTCAATTAGGACTTCTAGGGGCAAAATGTTCATTTTGCACCTAGGTTGAGTTAGCAGTCCTGATGGCGCCCTGATCACAATTTGAAATTTTTATGATATCACGCATATGACTTTTATGAAAATCTGACAATACGCTGCATGATTGATTTTAAGAAAATTTACGTATATACATGATTTTTATAAGTAATGAATATGCACTAGTAGAATTTTTGGTTTTTACTTCACCGCTAGTTACTTCGGCGATTGTTAATTATTAAGTAGGATATACCAATCAAATTCGGTAATAACATCGGAGAAGTAAAACATTATTTTTTACTTCACAATTTAAAAAACACGGGCTTCACTTCTAATTTTTTGTACATTTTATTTCGGCAGAGAAGTTTTGATAAAGTAAAAAATTTGAAATTTATATTTAGTAAAGTAAAAAAATGAACCATATTTTTAGTTATTCTCCCTTAAATTATCTCTTAATCCATCGAGATCCTCATTGAAAAAAAAATTGAGATTTGCGGATATATACTTATGGATTCATGGATAATTTATGAATAAAATGTATTTTAAGTTATATATATCTGTGTACATAAAGGTATTATATATACTTGTGGATTCATGGATAATTTATGAATAAAATGAATGTATTTTAAGTTATATATATGTGTATCTATGTACATAATGGTATTATTGTATATTAATTAAATTATTTTGATAAAATGAAAATTATGTTTTTACTTCACTACTTTATCAAATTAGTGTGGTAGTGATCAAGAATTACTTCGTTGAATTAGAATTGTGTTGCAATAAAATATGATTATTTACTTCAACACTAAATTAAATGATGAAGTAATAAAATAAAAAATAACTCTTCATATTAAAATTGTGTCGAAGTTAAAGAAAGAATTTACTTTACCACAACTCAATAATTGTGAAATCTCTCTATTAATTACTTCACTATAATACAAACAAATGAAGTTTTTTAAATCTACTACTTCGTCATTAAAGGAAAATTGTAAAGTAACAAAAGATCAAATACTTCAACAGAAAGAACAAAGCTGTTAGTGACGTTTTTAAAAAATCTTCAATTTTCACAAAAGGCCAATTTAAAACTTGACGATGGTTTTATAAATCCGTCGCCAATTTAGCGACAAATTAAAACACCGTCGCTAATTAGCGACAGTTCTTATAAAGCGTCACTAAATAGCGATGGCGAACATAAAATTGTCGCTATTAGCGATTGTTCTTTTAAATCGTCGCTAATTAGCGACGGTTAATTAAAGTCGCTAATATTGAAAGTTTTTAAAAAGTTATCGCTAATTAGCGACAGTTTAATTATCGACGGTTTTAGTTTAATCAGCGACGGTTTTTTCTAAAATCGCAGCAAATTGCCTATAAATTACTGCCTCTTTGCTCCATTTTTCTCTACACCACTTCATATCTTCGGTCCATTTTTCTCTCTTGAGTGATTTTAGTTTCGCTTTAGGTAAATTTTTTAGCTTCGGTTTTTAATTTATGATCATGAGTTTTATTTTTTTGTTCATTTATTTTATCACAAAGTTAAATCGTTTTTTAGATTATTTACACATTTAAAATTGTGATATTAGTTGAAAAGATTATTTTAAAATATTTACATATAATTATAAAACTAAATATTGTTTATTAAATTATAAAACTTATTTTTTTAAAAAAATAATATAATTAGCGACGATTTTAGCTAAAATCATCGCAAATTAGCGACAGTTTTGTAATATATCGTCGCTAATTAGTGACAGTATTAACTAAACTGTCGCTAATTAGTTAGCGACGGTCAAAAACCATCGCAATTAGTTGCCACATCCGTTGCTAATTTAGTTCAATGACACCGAACTTCACATCGATTACTTCACAAAAATACAAACATGTTAAGTTATACAACACATTTGCTTCATCATTCAATGTAAGTTATGCGGTTATATATAAGTTATTACTTCTGCACTTTACGAAATTGATGACGTAGAAGACGTTGTTTTACTTCGGCATCGGTTTAATTCCGGACCGTGTTCTCTCATTGAACCTGCCAACGACTTCGCTAATTTCTTGAATACGACTTTGGTGATAATACGAAGTAAAATGATACCCTATTACTTCACGTGCGTCTAGTTCGGCAATTATCTACATATGAATTCATTGAATATGCGAAGTAAATCAAGAAAATTCTACTAGTGATGATGACATGTTTTGAAGGAAGGGAGTTGGTTGTGTCTAAATATGATGATACGATAATACGATGACATGTAAGGCCAAGGCTCAGTGGATGTGTAATACTGTCACTGATGCCCCGCCTCCGGGTACCGTGGTTATACGTAGATGGATCCATCGACTAATACGATGATACAAAAGTCACAGATAATAAACGGAATTCAAATTAAAAAAATTGAATATGTATATGCTGATATGTTGATGCATGTTTTTGACACGTTTATGTTTATGTTACTTGAAACGTCTACTAATTTAAAATGCAGGTTTTTTTATAATGCTCACATTTCGAAATAAACACTTAAATATTTTTACATGTATGAAACCCTACTAAAAAATATATTGTTTAAATTAATCATAAATATTTAAAAATTAAAAATATAGCAGTTTAAAATGGCCAAGCTCATCCAACCAAATAAGCGTAAACATAATCGAGTAAAATCTCAATAATCATCAATGTGTCAAAACAAATGTAAAAATATTCATGTCCTCACTAATCTCATAAAATCATAATGTGTGGGAAAAATATGGTCCTCGGGTCGTGCAGGCATAT
Organism: Primulina eburnea; assembly: GCF_022965805.1. NCBI lineage: Eukaryota > Viridiplantae > Streptophyta > Magnoliopsida > Lamiales > Gesneriaceae > Primulina > Primulina eburnea. The sequence continues at coordinate 14,211,041 of NC_133117.1, forward strand.
CCAGTCCTGCCTACTCAGAATTTGACACCTCCAGTCCCCTCATCGACATGCTCACCTGCATCATTCACACTTAGTGACTCTAAAGACTCAACACACCTGTATCGGAATAACAAGTACATATACATAGCACACAACAGTTAAAAATACACTGTAATCAACTTACCTTTCATGAAGTTAAAAAGCATAATTGTAACGTGTCATATGAAATCATAACATGCCAAAACGTCTCATCGTATCATCATATTCGTAAACATTAACTTTAATTTAATTCAGTTCTTTAGTTGTGACATTCGTGTCAGCTTTATCGTTTCATCATTATACGATGGATCCATCTACATAAAGTCGTGGTACCTGACGGCTATCGGACATCACCGACAATATTACTCATCCACTGTGCCTAGGCCTCATCATTAGCATGTACATATACATCATGATAATTTACGTATGCATCGTTAGTCACAACTAATTCCCATCTTTCAAAACATCATCATTTTTATCACTTATCAAAATGGTGCACATACACAAATTTTTCTTAAAATCAAGTATGCAACATAATTTTCAAAATTTCATAAAAACAAAAAAATCATAAGCATGGGACATAAACATTTAAAAATAGTGCAAATTTGTGCTATGGACGCTGCCAGGACCAAAAACTCACTCCGGGTGCTAAATGACCATTTCGCCATTGGAAACCCAAAATGACTGTTTTACCCCTAGACCTCTAAATTTCGGCCCGAAGTTTACCAAACTCCTTAAAACATCCAAAAACATGTTTAAAAGTATTTCTTAGACATAAATTGAGCCCATTTCAAAACTTTATTGATTTGTTTTAAAACTTGAACTGGGATCCCCGTTTTAACCCGAATGAAGCCGAAACTTAACCAAATTTCTCCCAAATTTTTACCACACCTTATAAACACATATACAGCCTTAAAATCATCTAGACCAGTTCTAAACTTTCGAATAGGCCCTACAAGTTGCTGGGATTACTCCGCCATCCACACATGAAACCATAAATGCCATCCCTCAGCCCTAGCTCGAACGCCGCCCTTGCTAGACCCGAACCAAGCCACCTAGGACTTATACCAGACCCTACTGGGCCCAGATGACCTGGACTTGTAGCCCCATGCAGCCCACACGATGCACGCATCTACTTGCTCCACTCGAAGCAAAGCCAAGCCACACGAGTGCCCTTCACTCAAGCGGCCTCTAGCCTAAACTTAGCCATGTTCGAGCCTTTACAGACCATGGTTCAGACCCACCAGAGTCTGGTCCACGATCTGGAGTTGCCCTTGCACCATCGGTTCACGTCTAGCCATCGATCTCCACACAAACAAATCGAACCCTTAATAACTCGCTCGTATCCCTCCCTACTCGACAAGGCTTCGAATCTAGGAAACCCCTTCCTCCTTGACAATAACACACCCTCAGCAACACAACTCAGTAGCCCCCTTGCAAAAAAAAACGTGAGTACCCAACACATGAATACAAAAACCGTGCCAAATCTTGCAACAAACAAATTTTCATGCTAGCCTAAATGAACCCTCATGCATTTACATAAATAACAACAATAATATGGCGTAAATGAAGAGTAAAGATGATACAAGAATGCCTTGATGATTTAGGCTCACAAACTCGAAGCAACGCGCGTCGCGGAAGCACGTGAAAGAGCGGGGAAGAAATTTTCTTGAGAGAAAATGGAGGAACTGGAGAATGCTACTGATGGAGGCTTCGAAATTGTGCAGTAGCAAGGGGAGGGGCGGCCAAGGAGAGGGAATAGGGTTATGGTTTGCTAAGGTAGGTTTTAAATAGGTATTACATGCACCAATGGGCTTAATTTTATTTTTAAAGGATTAAAAAGGAATTTTGAGCTTATTAAGCTTTAAAACAAACTCATCAAGCCCAAAAACACTCTCGAAAAATATTTCGTTTAGGTATGTTTGGAAATATTGACCAAGCCCTCAAAAACTCCTCCGCTCCGATAAAATTTACGTAACGATTAAAAATATGCTCCAGCGTATAAAAATACCCAAAAAGACCCATTTTTTCAAAATTACACTTAAAACACCTTTTATTAATTAATTAAAATTTATCATTCAATAAAAAAATTCTTAATTTTCTCTGATCTCCGTTCCTCGTTCGAGCACGAAATGCAGCTTAAAAACCCTAATGCATGAACTTTTAAAATGATCGTGAAAAAAATTCTATGATGCAATAATTATGCATTACATGCATAAAAATAAATCAACACATAATTTAAATAAAACCCTAGATTGCATGCATTCAGGTTATGTAAATTTAAATTTCCTGGACCTTACATTACATTTATGTTCACGCTTTTAAAATCATGAATTTTTTCTGAAGTACAGTATTTTTCACTGTTGTATGTTATGTATATGTATTTGTTATAACGATTGTGGTGTGTTGAGTCTTTAGACTTACTAGGCGTGAATGATGCATGTGAGCATATTGATGAGGAGATTGGAGGCACCGAAGACTGAGTTGGCGGGGTTGGATGTGCGCATGCTAACCCGAGGACCACATTTTCTGCACATTAAGTTTTATGAGTTAGGTGTGTTATTGGATATTTTCATACTCTGTCATTTCTTTTATATGTTATTGGATCGACAGGATTTTGGAATATTTTTTTTACTGCAGTATTGGAATCCTCTTATTTTAAAATGTGAGTTTTACAACAGTTATTTCATGCATGCTTTTAAATGTATATCTCGAGATTTAGTTTTTTTTAAAAAAAATAATTTTCTAGTTGTATTTTAAGCAGTAGACTTTATAGTGCTGGCTCAATGGATACCAACACTTTAAAAATCTAGGTACTTAAGCTTGGAGGTCCTGAATTTAAGTATTGGGGGAGGCGAAAGAAACCATCTTCCAAGGGTGGGATATATTATGTGTGATGGTACATGGATATGGGCTAGGCTCATGCTGGACCATCCTAATGACCCATGACCAGCAGTGGTGCATGGGTATGGGCCGAGGCCCATGTTGGTTCAGCCTAATGGCTCATGATCGTTACAAAAAAAAGGCTCCTTTTTCGTACACATCCCTTAAAAGCTTAGATCTAGCAGACCTTGCAATGAAGCCATAAAAAAATGTTAGTACATGTCAAACATATGCAAATTTCGTAACAAAAATATGCAAAAACGATACAACATAATAAATCTAATAATTTATCAAGCATAAACACACAAATCAGAATATAATGATGTGAATGATGAGAAAATTGAGATTTTGGGCGTGCCTTTGTGTTTATACACTTGAAACCTTAGAGATAATTGCATAGAACTTGCATCGGAGAGACGAGGAGGGATTTCTTTGAAAAAAATCGAGGATTTGGGTGGCTTGCTGTTGGAATATTTTCAAAAAGGTTCTGCTGGAGTTGGGAGAAGGGGGTGGCCAAAACGGGGGAGTAGTTTAGGGTTTAATTGTAGTGTGTTAATAATATGTGCTAATGTGTCCTTAATTAAAAATAAAGAGGTTAAAAGGATTTTAGGCTCATTATGTAATAAAATAGTCTCATCAAGCTCTAAAACACTCCCGAAAAATATTTTGTTTATATCTGTTTTTTAAAATATTGTCCAAACCATCAAAAATTCCGCGACTCGCTAAGTTTTGCGTAATGATTAAAAATATGATCCAGCGAGTAAAAATAACCTGCCAATACCCATTTTCAAAAATCTCACTTGATTACACCATATATTAAATAATAAAAAAAAATTATTTAATAAAAATATTTTTCTTCAATTATCCTTGGCCTCCGTTCTTTGTTCGAGTTCGAAAAACTACAAAAAACTCTTATTATTGAAAAATTAATAATCATGCAATAAAACACATAACCATGCAATAATCATATATTAAATGTATAAAAATAATTAAAAATATATTTTAATAAAACTCTAAATTATATACAACCAAGTTACGTATTTCGAATTTCCTTTCACTTTACAAATAATCTATCAGCAGATAGAAATTATCTGCAGCATATTTAATAGTTAGCACTATTAATTAATGTTAACATTAAAAACGATTAAAATATTTTTTTGATTGATATACTAAGACATCCAACCCTTCCCAGATGCTAGTGCTGTCGGCTTGAGTTCACCACACTTTTCTCAATATCGGCGGCGCGTGCATTACGACTCCTTAGACCCCTAAACCGCTTTTGTCTAAAACCCTAACTATCATTTATAGATTTGTTCTTCTCTATAATTTGCGTGATGAATTTCGCTGAGGAGAATTTCGAGCTGAATGAAATTCAGAAACTCGAAGGCCACACCGATAGGGTTTGGAGCCTTGCCTGGAAACCGGCCACTGGGGTTGATGGAGTCCCCGCAGTATTATCTTCGTGTAGTGGAGACAAAACAGTCCGCATTTGGGAACAGAGCCCCGCCACTGGCTATTTTCAGTGCAAGGTCTTTAGTTTTCTGAATTTTAGTTGAATTTATCAGGTTTTTAGTTGCCCTATGTGCTAGAGAAAAAGGATTGTATAGTACTTCGTCTCTGGCTTAACGCGAATTTCGCACATCACAAGTGCTAAATTTTCGAAATTTCATCACGCTGTTTGATAACATGGACAAAAATATGAAAGAAATCTTTACCGGATTTTGGTGTTAACGATGATCTGGTGCAGGCTGTATTGGAGGAGACCCACACCAGGACTGTAAGATCATGTTCATGGTCACCGTCTGGTAAATTATTGGCCACGGCTAGCTTTGATGCCACCACAGCCATATGGGAGGATGTTGGAGGTGATTTCGAATGTGTGTCCACTTTAGAGGTATTTGTATCTGATGTGATCAAGTAAGAATCTTTTTGGTGGCGGAATTCTGTTGAGTAATTCGATGTAGTGACAATAATTATATTTGCTCTTTAATTTGTTATATTTTCTGAGATTGATGTATAAAATTGGTAAATTGATGTCCAGGGTCATGAAAACGAAGTTAAAAGTGTCTCTTGGAATGCATCTGGTTCATTGCTTGCGACTTGTGGGCGAGACAAATCAGTCTGGATATGGGAAATATTACCACATAATGAGTTCGAATGTGTTTCTGTGCTGCAAGGACATACACAGGATGTTAAAATGGTCCAATGGCATCCGACAATGGATATTCTGTTTTCATGTAGCTATGATAATAGCATTAAGGTACCGTGAATGTGAAATTAGAATTCTGTTTATGTTTAGGATATTTAAGCATCTGTTAATCCTTGTAAAGAGACCTGCTTCTTTGTGGCTGTTGGCTAGTCTTCTTTATATTTAATTTAAATTTAAATTAAAAAATGTATCAGACTCATTAAGCTGTTGTAGGTCTGGGTAGAGGATGGGGACAGTGATGATTGGCATTGTGCGCAAACTTTGAGTGAATTAAACAGGTAGTTTTTCACTCTCTATGTTTGTATAAGTCAACAGCCTTGAAATAATGGCAATTTGTGATCCATTATCTTTCTTGTTTGATACTTTTCGACTTTTTCATTATGCTATATCACCGGGCCCATTATATGAAGTATAAATAATTCCTAGTTTTAAATGCTCTTGATGTATGCAGTAATTATTTATTTAAATGAGCGAGTCATGTTCATAAGACTCAACAATTGTTTATATAAAAGTTTCAGTGAAGATGTCAGGTGTTAGTTTGTTCACTGATCATTCTACGGACCTTGCCAAAGATTGAACTGTTATACCAAATTACCAAGTATTTTGATTATCACTGACCTAATTCAAGTAACCAAATTGTCAATATGTCCAAGTACAGAGATCAAATCTGCTTGTTTTCTCTTTCCTTCTTTGTGGTTGACTTATGATCCGTGCTTTGTTCTGTGCTGTAAGCTTTTAGTTGTTTAATGCGCAATCTATACTTTTCGCATTGGATGTGTAAATGGAGATTATTTAAAATTCTCGTGAAATGTAACTCTTTTGTTTTCTGTCTTTTTAGCGGCCACACTTCTACAGTCTGGGCGTTATCTTTTAATGCTATTGGGGACAAAATGGTTTCCTGTAGGTATGCCCAAACTTTCATTTAATGCTTGCATATTTAATGACTGTGACATTCAGTTAACCACATGTAAGTCCAGTCTTATTAGTAGTGCCATAAAGAAATTTATGTTTCAATGACAGGAAAATAGAATAATTCTGATGTTAGGTATAATGCAGTAATTTTTTCTTTTTCAGTGATGATCTAACCATTAAAATATGGGCTACTGACATCATACAACTGCAGTCTGGAAATGGAAATGCCCCTTGGTGAGCAATGCATGAACATTTGTGTTCGATCCTTCTTTTTTGCAAGATTTTCTTTAAGTTTATTTTCAGGATTGTTCTTTATGTTTCTTGATTTGGATGACAAAGAAGGTTTGAAGTCATATCTTAAAAATATATTTTCCTTTTTAAAGCTTGAATCAAATAGTTTCATGTTTCATTTAATTTACTCTTCCCTACAAATTCCCAATCAAGAAAATGTTAATGAAGACAAATATGAAATTAATGGATATTGATTATACAACCATTAACATGGTGAATTCTATGATGATTATTAAGTCTATTTTATATATTTTTTCTTTTTATGAAATATGAGAATGTTGGTCGATTCTTATGGGGGCAACACATGCCATTGTTTTACACTTCCGCTTAACAATATTCATCAAGCACCGCAGTTCCACTCTTCTATATGCTTGATCATTTATTGATTATTTTTTATAAGATTTTGTTATAAGATAACAACATTATTTATTATTTAACAATTAAAGGCTCCCGGTTTTTGAAATATTCTTTATGAATTATGTTTAATCAGGTTGCTGGAATCCAAATCATAGTATATAGTTGGATGATAATTTTACGTTTTTCTCTTTGCCAGGACACATATTTCTACTCTCTCAGGTTATCACGACCGAACAGTTTTTTCTGTCCATTGGTCAAGGTAGCATATACTTCTCTATTTCTACTCTCGTTCTCTTGTTTTAAAAAATTGGGTAATGTTCGCATTTCAGTTTGTCATATCTTTTATTTCCTTTTTGAGCTGTGAATATGACAGGGAGGGAGTAATTTGCACTGGATCTGCTGATGATGCTATCCGTTTATTTGTTGGAAGTGAAGGCGGCCAGGTATTAACAAAATACTTGTTCACTGGATTGGTTTTCTACTTTTCATTTTTTGGCATACGCATTTTACAACGGCCCGAAAATTCATGTTTGAAAATTTGCGGAAAAATTCGAAAATTTTCTCTTTAAATAAATAACAGGTCTCATTCATGATTAAATTGATAAATAAAGTTAAAGGTTCAAAAATAGCAGCGGAAGAATTTAATGTTTGCAAATTAACAATTTAAAATAATTCAACAAGAGATAAAATGTTTGAGCATTAAAAATAAAATGACAAGTGCTAAAACTGAGGTCCTCGGGTGCCACTACTGCCGACCCAAGTTAGCTCACTGGTCCCCACCCTCGGTCCCGACATCATCAGTACCTACAACAATCAAGTCTAGTGAGTCTAAAGACTCAACATGCATATATCGTAAATAACGAGTAAATAATATAGTAAAATTTGCATGGGATAAAATATCATGTCCTGAGGCATAATCGTGAAAATAATTTATCATGAGCAATTATAATACGTGCATAGCTGAACTGAAAAACTCATGGTAAAAATGTTTGCTCCTTGGAGCCCTGTACTGAAATAGCATGTAATAATTTTCTGGTGAGATTATGGTCTATGCAAGTGGTCTCTGAACTGAACTGAACTGAACTGACCGATACTGGGGACCGGATTTACGTCTGATCAGACTACTGCCACAGTACTGGGTGAAACAACTGAACTAACCGGTAACTGGTGATCGGACCGATACTGGGGACCGGATTTATTACTGATAGTAAAGTGACCACAAGCAATATCGCATAAATCTCAAAATGAATATTTTTGCACGTAATATAATTAAATAACATCATTAAATATGAACAATTTCGATCTTCTTGCATTAAAATCATGTACTTGCGGTAATTAAAATACCTATATGACTTGATTGAATAGTGAAAGAAGATATAAACATGCCTTGGTTTGTTCTGACAGAAAACAAACGAAATAACGACGCGACGGAGACGGAGTGCTCTTCACTTTCTCACTTTTTCTCTTAATTCCTTTAAACCAAGCATGCACCATAATTATTATAATAGCGTAAAAATCGTAAACGTGATGCATGAACATTAAAAAAAAAATATCATGATTTGTGCTCAGGGCGCTGCCACGACCAAAATCTCACCCCGGGTGCAAAATGACTTTTTTGCCCCTGGAAACCCAAAAATTATCGTTTCAACCCTGGACCTCTAAAATTGACCCGAAACTTATCAAACTCCTTAAAATGTCCCAAAACATTTTTAAAAGGTTTTCTGAACGTAAACCCGAGCTCAATTCTCCGCTTATCTAATTCGTATTAAAACTCGGTTCGGGGTCCCGATTTTAATCCGAATCGATCCCAAAATTTACCCAAATCTTCTACAAATTTTACCATATCATAAGAACACTTAATAGACCCTAAAACACTGTCATTAGGCATCCCAAACCCACGGCAAAATTTCAGAACCTACTAAAATTCTCGGTCCTCTCATATTATGCCACCTCACATGCACCTATCCCTCAAAAGCTCTCGCCTCAAGCTCCCCCTTCGCTCCAGCCACATACCAGCCTACCAAGGACCTAGACCAGACCCCAAGCCACCTAACCGCACTAAGCTCTCAGCCCCATGCACGCATCTAGCCGCTAAAACCCGAGACTTCACCACCAACCTCCTACCGAGACCAAATCATTCCTTCCCGATTGCAACCCTTACGCACGACCAGCCCCATGACAGCCGTAACCCACGACCCTAGCCACGTAATAACCTTAGTTTGGCAGTCCCCTTGCAACAAAGGAACAGAAAACGTGAGCAAAGCAACATCAAATGCAAAACAGTGGGCCAAAACCGATGGATTCTTTATGTTCTTGACTAGATAAAAGTATTTCATGAACACATGCATACACATAAGTATTATCAGCGTGAATGATGCGAAAACAAAGTAACAAACGTGCCTTGGTGATTTGAAGAGCAAGATCAAGACAATGGAACCCGGATGAACTTTCTTGCCAACACAAGCCAACGCCGAAGCTTTCAGCTGTTGGGTGATGAAACCGATGGCTTTGAAATTCTAATGGGGGTGTCGGCTGTGGTGGGGTTTAGGTTTAGGTTAATGAGCACTTTAGATAGTAATTAAATAGGTAAGTAATAGATAATGAGCTTTAAAATAACCATTAAAAGTTTGAAAGTTAATTAAGCCCAATAAATTTAAAAGTAAGCCCATTAACTCCAAACGCACTCCCGAAAAATATTAGCCGAACCCTTAAAAAGTCTCCCGAATCGATAAAATTTGCGTACCGATAAAAATTAAAATCTTGCGGGTAAAAATACCCAAAAATTCTCATTTTTGAAAAATACACTTAAAAACGCTTCAACTTAATTTATAAAATAAATCATGTAATAAAATGATTTTTCTGAAAATTCTCCGGTCTCCGTTCCTCGTTCGGGCGTGAAATGCAACTTAGAAATCTTTAATGCACTATCATGCATGAATTATGTATAAAATGCATAAAAAGAATTAAACACAAATTAATAAAAATAACATGCATTGTATGCTTTAAAAGAATTTAATAAAAATATCAAAGAAGTTTAATGACTTGCATGCATGCCAGCTTTTTAAAATATATTTACTAACATGCTAAATTACCCCTTCTTAAATAAGTCTTTATTAACTTATCTCAATACTTCATCTCCAGTCCGGCCTCACTTATTTAACTGAAAAGATAACAATTAAACTACTGCGTAAAATAAATAAATTTAAAGAAAAGAATTTAAATACTCATACAATAAAAATCATTTTAATTTTAAATACTAGAATTATGCATGGCTTATACGCCGTCCAATTTACGGGTTCTACACATTTTCATGATGAGATTGCATAAGATCTTTCATAATCTTCTGCTCACATTTCGATTGCGTAAGACCTTTCACCATCCTGCACTCCAATACATCGTATCTCCTTGGTGTAAATTCCAATTTTTTTTCCTGTACCTCTGGGCTGTTTTCTTCTGAGAACTGTATAAGATGTTGCCTGCTATTTGCCAACCTAATTATTTGCCAAAGCTTCCGTTGATATTAGGCCCTTTTGTGGCCACTCCTTTAGCATGCAGTAGATGACTTTCTAGTTGATCAAAGAAAAACTGAATCGGATTGAGTGCTAATGGAATAGGTAAGGCTAGATGATATCCCTAGTTGCATGAATGAGTTTTCAAATTTACTGCAAAACCAATATTGTGGAAAATTAACTCAAGGAAAAGTTGGATTGCCTTGAATGGCTTTGACATAATTGTCTCTGTTAAGCCCATATGTCCAATCATGTGAGCTTTGATTTAATACTTTACCATGCTCTGGTTTCATGTCATACCTGGATGGCACTTACATTGAATTTATTCTTATTAAATATACCTGAAGGGTGTGCTCTAATAACTACTGGCGAACGTGTCTAACTTGTATGATTTTAGTGAGCAACCTCTTGAGACTCTGGTCTATGCACTTTACTTCTTAATATTATTTATTCAAGTTCATCTTTACTTTGAAGCCAGTGCCTTTAGTGTTTATTTCTGAGTAAAGAAGTATTTTATGAATGAGCAATTGGATTATTTACAGGTTTTGAATTCATTGGTCTTCTTTAGGTAAAGCATTCGATATTTATGTAAAGCATTAGCTGTAATGCCATTCCTCTGGTTTCTTAAGTAATGTATATACTTTGTGTTCTTTTACAGTAGCAACACTTTTCTCATCCTCCCCCCTCCACTTAACAAAAAGGAAGATAATTCACGAACTAAAAGTATTGGTATAAAGCACATCCCAAAGCTATGGGTCCCATGTTTTTGTACTGGTATTGCTTGTTATGACTGGACGATAGAATTGGTAGTTTCAATCGGACACTCTGATTTGTTTACCAATAGATGTACGTTCCTTTAATACATTCATTTTGTTTTCGCGTGGTACTACAGGTTGGTGGATCTACATACAAACTGCTATTGAAGAAAGAGAAAGCTCATGACATGGATGTGAATGCTGTGCAGTGGAGTTCCTGGGTAAATTTAAAAGTGGATTGGATATTTGTCTATACATGAGTATTCAACCACTCACTCTTATTTAGGCATTAGTGCCATAAATAATTAAATATTAGTTTCCCGAATTGAAATCCCTATAGTTGGTTATTAGTAATGTGATTTTTACATTTGGCATACACTTGTTGGTCGTTCCAAACTATTTGAAGATCATGAGTTTAGAAATTGTTAACTGAAAATCCTGTTCGTGTACCAGGGCCTATAGTAGACCACTTTTGAACTACCGGACATATATTATAGTTTTCTGTGATCTCCATCATCTAAACTTTGGTGTTTGCTCACCCCGATCTCTTTTTATGTAGATAATTTACTCCGATATTTTCTTTATCTCATAATGAAACAGGAAAACAAGTGTCTGGCCTCTGCAAGTGATGATGGCACTGTCAAAATATGGGAGTTAACGACTACTTCACCTGGTCAGACAAAACTGCTTCCATAGTCCTATACATGTTTCAATCAGCAAATGCATTTGCATAATTTATGTGTGCATGAGGTTTTTGTAAGTTAATACCTCAGGATAGGAACATCAAAATCGGTGTAAATTTTTTTCCAATAAAATATTTTAGATTTCTGGACATAATCATATGATGTCACCCTGACCTAATTTTCTTTCCTGCGAGATGCTACCGTCAACTGAAGAATCCCAAATCCTACTCTGTTTCAGGGATTGATTAGTTAACTTCCTTGACTTGATCTTCTTTGATTTCCCCTTCCCTATCGTTGCTTCTTTTTTTCTACTATTTTCTATACATAATTATATATAATCATCCAATGCAATTACACTGTATATAATATTATATAAGGCGCGAATAAATATATAAATGCTGCAACTATCAAAATAGTTATTAAAAATTCATCATCATATTAATATTAACGATTCATACATTTAGAAATACATGAGCTAACTTAGTCGCTGGTGGTGGCTGTGGTTGGTGGTTCGAGGCCGGGGGTTGTGACTGGCTAGGCTGGTGGGGCTATTATGTTTTGGAACCCAGCCCGTACTCATTCCTACCGACTGAGAAAAAGGCGGTGTGGTCGGCGGTCAAAGGCGGTGTTGTTGACGGTCGCCATTTTGAACATTCGATGCCATTTATTAAGACCAAAGATATGTATTTGTAAGAATTATCCTAAAAATACGGATGCTACGGTAAAGAGCAAGTATTTTCACAGCAGGATATACAATTTTAGAAGAAACACAAAACCTCTAGGCTATCATCATCAACCATTCTTCATTGCAGTTGAATTTACTCTTCCTCTCTCTCTCACCAAGGCCGCTCTTGCGGAAACAACAGCGTTGTTCGCCAGCATGGAGTCAAATGCCTTGCAATCAATCCAATCTTTGAGCAAACCCTCCTGTCCCCCCATATCTCCGGTACCTGAGCCCGACCCACCACCTCCACTCTGTTTCTCTTCAATCTCTCCCACGCTGATACTTCATCTAACTTCGTGTCCTTTGGTTCTGTCTTTGGATTCTGCGGAAGCATGGTAGGTAATATGAATCGATAATTGAAGGAAGCAGATTTGTTCTCACTCCAATTGTTTTTATCTACTCCATTTCTAGAATGCTTCTCCTATTTATAGGGGTCGTTTTCTTTTGAAGCGTCTCAATTTACAAAGGTTGATTCCATCCTACCTGTAGGTGCACTACCCCATGATAGAATCAAAGGTCCAAATGTAGCCACACATACATGAGGTCTACTAATTTTTTTAAAATCATATATGTGTGTGAATCTTGTCCATCCAAACCATATGGAGCAGTGCTCCCACATGTAGCATCGACTTAACCGTTTACAAGGTAAGTGACAACCCGGGGTGTATTTTGCTGTGTGATTCAGATTCTTGTTCCTGTGTTTTCGTTTCACATGTATCGTAGCATCGACTTAACCGTTTACAAGGTAAGTGACAACCCGGGGTGTATTTTGCTGTGTGATTCAGATTCTTGTTCCTGTGTTTTCGTTGTCACATGTATCAGTAGATCCGTATCCAGTGGTTTAGATCAACTATACTGGGCCAAACGCTATATTAAATACCATCAGATGTCCAGGTCCCATATATATTCTACGTAGGACCCATATTTGTTTTAATGCATCCAACGACATTTGGTGGAATGTTTCTCACTACAATCAGAGGAAGCCACTTGAGTAAATGACATCATTTATTTTTTGGGAAAGGGATTGGGATTTTTGGTGGATGTATTGTGAAGTCGATATTGGTGTGAGGAACTTTGGTTCGTTTTCTTGGGATGAAATCGAGATGTTGATTTTGTTGAAATTGGATGTTGAGCCAGGAGAAGATATTTTGTTGAGGTAGACTCACTTTGGTGTCTTCCATTCAAAAAATTTAATCTTTCCATTTTCAAATTGATATGATTCATTCGTTCGTAGAATTTGCTCAATCAATGAGATTTTTGGAACATCTCTGACAGCCAACAAACAACCTCAACGAATAGTAAACTTTGAATATGAATATTCAATTCTTTATAAATTGTCTGATTGATCTTCATCAAATTACATTTTTCAAATTCAACTCCTTATGCTTGACTCTCTCAACAAGAACACGTGATCCAATATTTGTGTAACTCTCAATGATTCAGGGATACATCTAGCTGTGAGTTTACAACTACATGTGATTCAAAATAGCATTTGTTTCTATTCAAGCTTACTCTAATTATCCCCATTGTTTTTTTTCAACCCATCGATCAAGAAACTTATAATTTAAGTCTGATTGCACTCATCGGATCAGGATAAAAGCGTCTAGTAACATCGTCTCATGATCTCCTTGGTATCACTGATAGTGCCCGCAAGAATATTAAGTTATGGTTAGCGTACAGTACGGTTCCTTCAACTTATATATAAGGTCCAAAAAATTAAGACGACGTAATCCAACTGCATGCAAATCCAGGAAATATGAAAATGAGTAATTAATTTATTTTAATTACTAATTAATTATGTGACATACATGCTTATATGATTTTATTATCATTATGCCTAAAACAGTATTTGTAAGGATTATTCAAGTTGCGATCGAGGAATGGAGACCGAAGGCTGGAAAACGTAAAATGGTTTTATTAAATAATTAATTTTAATATGAGTGTTGCTCTTTCATATTTTGAAAATAAGGAGTTTTGAGGTGATTTTATACGTCAGGACGTAAATTTTATCGATGTTGGTTTTTCAACAAAAATACTAACTTTTTAGTAACCCGGTTATTAAATTCACAAACTTATTTTACCAAAACTATTTTAATATTTTAATTAAATCCTAATTAAGACTAATGGGCATAAATTATGAGCTTATTAGGCCTCAAGTTTTGTTAGTATATAATTAGCTATATAATTTGTTAATCACCAAAAACGCTACACACAATTGCACGCCACTTTTGAGAATTGACACCCCAATATTTTACAAACCTCACGGCACAACTCACAATTGTAGAATAATTTTCGGTATTCAATCGTCTCCTCGTCCCGTTTTTCGTCGTCATTTATTCGTGCGTTTAAAACGCAAAGGCACGTCATACATCTCATTTTCTCGTCTATCATATCGTAGTATTATTTTTAATTACGTTGTATGAAAAGCATGTTGCCCTTGTGATTATTTTCGAAATATTGCATGCATATATGTACAACTTATGATTTAAGGTTCCAAAAACTTGTTTATTGTGTTCCTACGAGGCTGTCATGGCTAGGATTTGATCAAGGGATGTTTTTCACGATTTTAAGGGTTCTAGGACATCACCACACACGTTAAACAACAAGCAAACCAAGCTGGAGTCGATTTTTGCTGTCATGGTTCGGGTTTTGCATACAAGGGGCTGGCTTGGTCTGGGCTTGTGGTCAGGGCGAGCCAGGGACATGGTTCAGTCTAGGGGTGAGCCTTAACCAGGTTGGGGCTCAAGTCGTGTGGGTGGGGAGGAGTCCTACTCAACTAGGACTCCTACCTGAGAGAAGGGGGTATCGCTCAGACTTGCACGGCTTGTGCAAGGTCGTGGGCTCAGTCCAGGGCTTAGGGGCTGGGCTAGGGTGACTCTTTAGGGTCCTAGGAAAGCGTGTGAGTGGTTGGTTCAGGGGCTGGGCTCGCTGGTAGAGGCCTAGACACCCAACAAGAGTCCTTGCATAGATGGGGTTCTAGGCTAGAAAAATGCTTGGGGTTGTGGGCTTCGTTTTCTGGGTTTGGGATGGTTTCTAAGGGATCTAAGGGTCTAGTAGGGTGCACTAGGGAGTTGGTCAGGGTTTGGTTCGGGTTGGATCGAGGGTGGCTCGACAAAATCGGGACATGGCTCGGGTGGGACTTTTGTAGGTCACTTTAGGGTTTCCTAAACTAAAATAAATCGAAACGCGGCTCACGGGGGTCGAGTCGTGGTTCACGAGGGCTAAAATAATATAAAAAGACTAAGTTTTGAATTTAAGAATTTTATATTAAAGTTTGGGATTTTTCGGGATTAAAACACCGTCAAAACGATTAATCACGAATTAATTAAAAAGCCTAGGTTTTAAGCTAAATAAAATTATGGGAATTTTAATTTAAGCTTAAATAATTGTTTGGAACATGTTAGAGTCAAGAAATCAAGAAAAAGTCAAAATTATAAAATGTCAAGTCCAGGGGTAAAACGGTCTTTTTAGACCTAAAAATTATTAAGCGGCATAGCAGTTCTCTAAATGCTGTTTTTATGATATTATGATTATTTTTAAAGGTTAATGAAATTTTACATGATTAAATTATGATTTTTAAATGCCTATTAGATTTTTATGATTTAGTGTTGACATTTAAATGGTATGTTGCATGCTTGGTTTCAAAAACAAAATTTATATATTATGCATTATTTTTATAAAGTGATGAGAATACAAAACATTGAAGGAAGTGAATTAATTGTGATTATTACGATGTTATGTTGGAGATATCGTGATGGTTATGGTCCCAGTAGTAGCCCGACGATCGTACTTTCATTGAGGATATGAGGTTTGAGCTAAGAATGAGAATATCGTGAGGGGAGAAGGCCCCAGAGGGAGCTCATTTATGGGAAAAGGCCCCAGAGGGAGTCCCGACGATCGTATTTTCATTCGATGAGGATAGGCCAATGCTCAGTTGACGGGTGAGAGTGTCGCTGATGTCCCCGTCGCCCAGTACTGTGGTTACATATAGATGGGTCCATCGATTTTTGAGGTTTGAGGAAAGTTACAACTAACGATCTGAATTCAATAAAGGAAAAGGAAAATATTTATGATCATGTTAAAAGGTTTTATGTTATGTCATGTTGAAGAAAAAGGAAAAAGTTAAAGTTTATGTATGCATGTCATGAAATGTTAATTTTTTTAAAAAAAGTATTTTCACTGTTGCATGCTATTTTATACGTATTATTTGTTATAAAGATTATGGTGTGTTCAGTTTTTTCACTCGTTAGGTGTGATGGATGCATGTGAGTTTGAGGGAGGTCTTGATGGATGATTTGACTGGACATATGACGTTTTCAAGGAAATTGGAGAGCAATGCGGGGGCCTTTTGGAGATAAGTAAAGACACTAGTCTCCTTCGTGACTTAGCTGCTGCAAAGATTAAGGTCAAAGGAAAAAGAGACGGCTTCATTTCAAATCGCATCCAATTGAATACAAGAGGGGTTTTTAAGGACCTGAATATCACTGTCGACACCTTCGATCGTAAGGCTTACGACCTTTACGATAAACAGACTTATGCTCAAGCGCTGATCAACGGGAAAAGGATTTTGTCTGGAGGAGATCATAAGATCACTTGCAGAGAAAAACTGGATATGGGAGAAACAAGCGATGTGAATCGAAATGTCGAGGTGGAGGACATTGGGTGCTCAAGCAAAGCAGTGGAAAATCACAGAGCAACAACGGAAAAGGCGGCCATTCCAAAGGATAGAAAGGTTGATAAAATTTTGCAGCGGATCTCACCAAAGAAACTAGACGATTTTACTAGCTCTCCTATCCATTCTTTGTCATCCGGAAATGGGGATGACAAGAATCTTTCTAAGCCAGTCGAGGAACTTATTCCAACTACTATTCCAGTAGTGCGGATCGACTCTCCAACCTTCAACAATTCAATCTTTCAGACTAAGGGGGAAGTTCGGGTAGGGGAGACAGTTGTTGTTAACGATCAGGAGGACTTGAACAACATAGGAGATTGCGAGTTTGACGATTCAGATGACCTCGATCTTCAGCAAACTGAGGATGAACAATGGGAAGAGGGGTTTGCATCATCGGATTCGGGTAGCATCTAGAAGCAGAATTGAAGATCAATCATGACTATGTAGACCCGGATTTACAGAAGCTGTTGCAGACAGAAGAGGAAAACCAGTTCGATAGCCAGGTGCCGTTTCAAGGTAACTCTGATCCAATTGGGGGTGAGGTACTTTCTTGTTTCCCTTACTCGAATTCCAAGCTTCCTTTTTTATCTTCATTCTTTTTTTCCTGCGTCCTTTTTGGCTTTGGGTCAGTCTAGTGGGTTTTTGGGAGGGGGTCAATCAAATGTTCATGAAAAGTTGGGGTCCGAGAGATTACTCCAGCAACGGTTGGACGATGGAGAAGGAAGCAGGGCTGTACTATCTCCTCAGAAAGAATGTAAAATTTTAAGTTGTGAAAAGGAAGCGAACAAGTCTATGGGTAAGCTTAGCAGGGAGTTGGTTAGGTTGCAGAGTGGGGTTAATTATGAGAAAAGAATGGCTTCAAAGGGTCCCAGTCGTCATTTATGAAGATTTGCTCTTGGAACATTAGAGGGGGTGGTTCTTCTCGTCGAAGGGAATTGGTAAGAACGTTGGTACGAAAGGAAAACCCGGACATTGCAGTCTTCTTAGAAACGAAGTGTGCTGCAGTTGATAAACGATTTGTCTCCAGTCTTTGGAAGTCTAGATTTGTTGATTGGGTGTGTTTACCAGCTGTTGGAAGATCGGGGGGGATCTTATTCTTGTGGGATCCTAGAGTGATCGAGGTTTGCGATAATTTGATTGGCAATTACTCGGTATCAGTTCAAATCAAGCGCATGGATGGCATATTGTGGTGGTTTTCTGCTGTATATGGCCCTTGCAAACCGCGGCAGAGAGAGTTACTTTGGGAGGAAATAGCAGGGTTGAATTCAATTTGTGGAGATAGATGGTGTGTGGGGGGCGATTTCAACGTGGTTCGCAATTTGAATGAGAAGATGAATAGCAGTTCTCTCACAACAAGTATGCCATGCTTCGATGCTCTTATTGAGGAGTTGAGTCTTCACGATCCTCCTTTATTAAATGCGAAGTACACTTGGTCCAACTTCAGAGTTAATCCAATTTGCAGCAGATTAGACAGGTTCTTGTTATTGGAGGGATGGTTAGCTATCTTTCCAACGATCAGACAGCTGGTGCTTCCTAGAATTACTTCTGACCATCATCCGATTGTTTTGGACACTAAGAGACTCAAATGGGGACCTTCACCGTTCCGCTTTGAGAACATATGGTTGTCGCACAAAAATTTTCATCACTCGCTGGGATCGTGGTGGAATTCTGGAAATTTTCAGGGATGGGCAGGTTACAGATTTATGAGGAAATTAAAAGAAACAAAAAAAAAAAAATCGCAACGTGGAATAAGGAGTTCTTCGGTGATGTTAATATCAGAATTAAAGAACTGCAATTCAAGGTATCACAATTTGATGAGAAGGAGGAAGCAGGACAATGGTCGGGTGAATTGCAGGAGCTACGTAGGGATGCAAGAAGCGAGTTGGAACTATTAATTATACGAAAATTGCAAATGGAAAGTCAAAAAGCTAATGTCAAGTGGCTGACTGATGGGGACCAAAATACCAAGTTCTTCCATTCATTGCTGAAAAACAGAAAAAATAAAGCCTTGATAGAAAAAATCGAGATGGATGACGGGTCGCTAGTTACAGAAGAAACAGAGATTGAGAAGACCATTATTGAATATTATAAGACACTATTCGGAAAATCGGAGAGCGATGGAACGGGCTTGGAGGGACTGGAATGGATGTCCTTAATCTCCGAGGATGCTACGAATCTGGAACTGCCTTTCTCCGAGCAAGAGATTAAACATGCGGTGTTTCAGTGTGATGGAAATAAGGCACCAGGACCTGATGGATTCAGTATGGCTTTCTTTCAAAAATGTTGGGATACGGTTAAGGGTGATTTACTGCTCGTTTTTGCGGATTTTTTCAGAGATGGCATAGTGAATGGGATAACAAACGAAACTTACCTGTGTCTCATCCCAAAAAAACAACAGGCAATGAAGATCAAAGATTTTAGACCAATTAGTTTAATAACAAGCTTGTACAAAATATTGGCTAAAGTCCTGGCAAACAAATTGAAAAAAGTGTTGGAAAAAACGGTGGCGGAAAATCAATGTGCTTTCATTAGAGGAAGACAAATAATGGATTGTTGCCTCATAGCAAATGAAGTCGTCGAGGAATACAGAAGGAAGATGAAGCAGGGATGGATCTTGAAAGTTGACTTTGAAAAAGCTTACGACAATGTTGATTGGAGATTCTTAGATTTTGTATTGGAAAAGAAGGGATTTGGAGGCACGTGGAGGAAATGGATAAAGGGTTGTGTCTCGAACGTATCATATTCTATATTCATTAATGGGAGACCGAGAGGTAAGTTCAAAGGAGAGAGAGGTCTCAGACAAGGGGATCCATTATCCCCGTTCCTATTTAACTTAGTGATTGACAGCCTAGGAAGGATGGTCGATCAAGCAATATCCACAAGCACGGTCAGAGGCCTCGAGGTTGGGAGAGACAAAGTTCAAGTCTCTCACATTCAATTTGCGGATGACACGCTATTCCTTGTGCAAATAGAAAAACACTTGATGGCAGTAGTGGATATCCTTAATTTGTTTTGCGCAAAATCTGGGCTGAAGATAAATTTCGAGAAGAGCTCACTGATTGGATTGAATCAAACGGAACGAAGAGTTGAGAACGCTGCCACAACAATCGGTTGTAAGACAGAAAAATGTCCAATAAGATACCTTGGAGTGCCTTTAGGAGGGAACCCAACAAAATTGGAATTTTGGTTGCCGGTGCTTTCCAAAATGTCGACTAAACTTGCGGGATGGAAAAAGAGTTTCCTTTCCAGAGGTGGGCGTTTAACATTGATTCAATCGGTTCTAAGTGCTTCACCTACATATTTCATGTCTTTATTCAAGGTTCCAAATCGAGTTGCGTTGCTTATGGAAAAAATTTTGAGGAATTTCTTATGGGACGGACCCGATGGGGATTCACACTGCCATGTCATCAACTGGAAGCAGGTTAGCAAACCAAAAGAGAAGGGGGGATTAGGATTGGGTAACATACTCCTAAGGAACAAAGCATTACTAGGGAAATGGTGGTGGAGAAGTGCGGTTGAGGAGAGTCCGATGTGGAAACGAGTTGTGGGCAGCATTTACGGGGTTCAAAGTAACGGATGGGATTTAAGAGAGGCAAGGAACTCGACGTTTAGAAGCCCATGGAAGTATATCTCTCGGACTCATTCACTTTGTTGGCACTTGATTGGCTCGGTTATTAAGGGCGGGAATTTATTGAGGTTTTGGGAGGATAGATGGGTGGGTTTGTGTCCTTTTCAAGATTGTTTTCCTCTTCTTTATCTTCTTTAGAGTCTAAAAACAAACCAGTTCATTTTTTTTACTCGGTCACAGATAGTCAGGGTCCTTCTCAATTTCAGTGTGAGATGAGTTTTAGAAGAGGGTTAAATGATGCTGAATTGGTGGAGTTCACTACTCTAAATGGGGTGCTGCATTCGGTTAGTTTGAGTGTGGGGGTTAGGGATATAAGGGTTTGGTTAGGGGATTCTTCGGGTCTTTTTTCAGTCAATTCCCTTTATTCTTCTTTTTTCAACGAAAACTCGAATCATTTTTTCCCATTCGTCGCTACAATTTGGAAAGTACCAATCCCACACAAGGTGAAAGTGTTCTCGTGGACGGTCGCGTTGGGAAAATTGCAAACGTCAGACAGAGTGCAAAAAAGGAATCCAAATTTCGCTTTATGTCCTCAGTGGTGTGTATTGTGCAAAAAAGAACTTGAAAATCAGGATCACATCTTGGTTCACTGTTGCTACACAAGAAGTATTTGGATAAAGATCATGCAGCACTTGGGATTCGAATGGACTTTTCCTCTAAAATCAGGAGATATGTATCTTATGGAACATAACTACCTTAAAAGGAAAAGACCTAAATCATTTCTGGCTAATCATTATTCATTGCTTATTTTGGTCGATATGGTTGGAACGCAACAGCAGACTATTCAATGACATAGAAGAGAATTCGGACAATCTGTGGGAATCAATTAAGATCAGAGTGGCAAGATGGACAGTGGAGACACCGGCATTTAAACATCTGATTTTATCGGATATAGTTAGGGATTGGCGTTTCATATCATGTTGATTGTTAACTAGTCACAAGCTAGTCCTTTTATATTTACTAGTACTTTTTTCGTGGATGGCTTGTCCACTCCCTACTGTAATCTTAACTTATTATTATCAATAAACTAGTTTCTTTTCAAAAAAAAAAAATTTTTTTTTAGATGTTTAGTACGAGCTATATTTTTCAAATTTATTGCTTTTTAGGTTTGGTAAAACAATTGACGATTTCATGTTTTGACGTTCCCTTTTGGTATTTCAAATTCTAGTTGGTTGACGATTATTTTTTTAAGTGGTGCAAAATATTTTATAAAAATATTTTCGTGGATGTGTGGGTTCGGCCTAGTGGGTAGGTTTTTTTTTTTTAAAAAAAAATTGTAGTACTTATAAAACAACAAAAAAGGACAAGACGTTTCAGTTGATATCAGAGCAAAGGTCCTGTAAAGGGTGTGCCACCATCAGCTTCGTTAAGATCAGTCGTCAAACCTCAAAGTTGTAAGTTTTACATGCTTTATATGATTCAATATGATATAATCTGCATGACGATATGAGTACTATGTTTACATGTTTGCTCACTTTTGAGTACTTATGCTTTACATGCTTAAATTGCTAAATGAGTTAGGAAATGTCGGGAGAGTCTATGCTCCTCCTGGAGCTTTACTCCCCATCTCATAAATTGACATGTGTCTTTTTTTTTAAAAAAAAAAACTCATTTGCACTTTTTTTTTTCTTTTTCTTCATTCCTCTCTCATTCTCTTTTTTCGTTTTTCCCTTGCTTAATCTTGATTTGTCATTTATTTAAAACTCATTTCATTATTATTTATTTTATTTTATTTTATTAATATTTCATGCTTGAAACCATAATATCCCTAATAATGATCCCAAAAAAAAAAAATACATCATAATAAACTTTAAAAATTACAAGGAATTTACATTACTAGAAAAAAAAAATTCTAACTCATCATAAATTTTCTGAGTTATAACCATACACAAAAAATGACCATCGTTTCTATCAAATTTTATTATTTGTTTATTAAAATTCATAATTTTAAAATCAGATATTTTAAAATTAGTAGTGATAATATATTTGTATTCATTAATACTACACAAAAAAGCAAATTTATTTAATTTCAATTCTATTTAATTTTTTTGAGGGAAAATTTATGTAAGTTTTTGTGTTTATATATGTTTTACTTTCATTTTTAAAACAAAATTTATTTTATTTAAAACTTTTTTATTTGGATTAAAAACTAATATTTGAGTCCATCAGAAAAAAAAATTATTATGTGAAGTCCAAAACTACTCTAACTCCATCCTTAAAAAAAAAACTATCACTCCTAAAATATTCTTATTATTTTTAAACTTATCCTCTTATTTTAAAGGAGTAAAAATTAATATTAATTTTTAAAATTATTTAAAACAATTCATAAGTCATAATTTTTTTTTATTTCTTTAAAATATATATTTTTAGTAATAATTGTTTCCAATTTAGTTTAGATAATTAAAAATAAAATATATGAAGAATTTTTTGGAATATTTAAATTCTAGCATTTAGATTTTGAAAATTTTAATTAATATATATAATACTATTAATAGTCAAAGTATGATAAAAAAAGATATATGATTAGATGTAAGAATGAATAATAAAATTAGATCTTAAAAAAACAGAATTAAAAAAGAGGAGAAAAAAACAAAAAAGTTAGGTGAAAAAGATAAATAAGAAAAGAAAGAAAAAGAATTGAGGATTACACCAGAAAAAAATATAAAAAAGAAAGAAAAATATAATAGAATAAGACATGTGTCCATTGTTAAGGGAAGTGGGAGTAATGCTCCAGGAGGAGCATAGACTCTCCCGGATATGTCACATGATTAGAGAATTTAGATTTAAATGCATGTTGGTTACGTTAGAATTTGGAAAACGTTCAGATAAAATGCCTCCTAGACGTGCCCCTGTTAATGAAAACCAAACAGAGAACAGTGTGAATCATCAAGGAAATGCACCACCACCACCACCACCAGGGGATCCTGCTACTCATGCATTAGAGGGGACGGCTCGTCACTTCGAGCAGCAGTTACAGCAGTAGCAGCTCCAACAACAGTAGTTACAGTAGCAGCTGCAGCAGATGCAGCAGGCACCTAGGCCGCATCATGATATATTTGAGCAGTTCCGGAGGCTAGGGCCGAAAGAATTCTCTGGCACCACCGATCCTTTTGCTACAAAGGGTTGGATTCGTTCACTCGAGGTACACTTTCGCTATCTAAATAGGTGAGATGCTGATCGTGTGAGCTGTACCACTTATCTGTTTAGAGATGATGCTTTTTTATGGTGGGAAGGAGCCGAGCACGGTGTTAACCTTGCTACACTTAATTGGGCTCAATTCAAAACGTTATTCTACGAGAAGTGTTTTACTGCTGACGTTAGAGGACACATGAAGAGAGAGTTTATGAGCCTCCGTTAGGGAGACTCGACTACTGCTGAATTTGTGAAGAAGTTTGATAGAGGTTGTCATTTTGTACCCCTTATTGCGAGGGATGCTGAAGAGAAGCTTAGATACTTTATGGATGGTCTACGACCTACCATACGGAATAATGTTATGATGATGCGACCTTTGGATTATACTACTGCCGTTACTTATGCTTTCCAGTCTGAACAGTATTTGAGGGACATCGAGTTTGAGTTACTGCGCAAGAGGCAACACATCAAAATAATAATCAGCCTAACAAGAAGCCATATGCGGGTCCTCCTAGACCTCAAGGGCCTCAAAAGCCCCAAGGTCAATTCAAGAAACAAGCACCACAAAGGCCACAAAATCCTGGAGCGCCAAAGTCTTCGGAGAGGCAACCATGCAAAGAGTGCAATCGCTTACATCTTGGCAAATGTGAATGGGGGTTATTCAAGTGTTTCTACTGCAAGGAGAATGGGCACAAAGCTATTGATTGTACGAAGAGAAAAGCGTGTACTGTGGGACGAGCTTATGTTCTGAATGCTGAAGAAGCTGAAGAGGAAGCAGACACTACGCTCATCACGGGTAATATAGTCATTTAACATTTTATATTGCTTATTATTGCATGAAATGTTAAATTAGTTATTAGAATTGAATTGGGAACAAGATTTAACCTAGTGGAAATTAGGTTGCATGTCCTACTTAGTTGGATTTAAATTATGATTTTAGAAACCATAGAAAATGATGTTAATTTTGTGCCTGATTTTATGGAAAGAATGATTCGATTTCAAATAAAAAGTTTGAGGGCGAAGAATTTAAAGAAAATCATAACTAAGAGATTTTAAGGGTTTCTAAAATTTCGGGGTCTAATGTGCAATTTTCGAAAATTTGAGGACTAAAAGTAATGATCGATAAGGGGCTAAGGCGCAATAACCGAAAGCTAAGGGACCTAAATGAAATTACCGAATTCTGAAGGACCATTAATCCAATGTTCGGAATTTAAGGGATTAAGATAAGAAATTTCGAAAAATATAAAGGCCATAATGCAAATATCCGAAATTTTGGGGACTAAATTGCAAATTTCAAAAAATTGGAAGGCTAAAATATAATTTTTCAAGAAATGCTTAAGTTCAACACGAATTCTTCTTATAACTTTGGAATTAATGATAGTAAATCCTTAAGTTTCAACACGAAAAGATTTAAAAGACAATTTCGCCGCAGGGAGGATAATCATTCTAGGTGTAGCTACCTATGCATTACCAGATTCAGGAGCTACACATTCATTCATATCTGAAACCTTCTGTAGACAATTAAATTTGTTGACCATGAAAATATGGAAAGTACAAAATAATATTAAATATAAAAAAAATTTCTATTTATTGAGATATTAGATTCCTACAAAAAATAAATAGTTAATTGATATTTTAATATATTTTGTGTGCAAATCAAGATTTTAAATCAAAGTGGCAATCTTGTACAAAAGAGAAGAAAATACTAACATTTTAGCATTAAAATCCAATTTTGCAGAAGATGGAAAAGAATACTAATATGTTTAGTATTTGAAATCAAATATTGTGATTAACGGAAAGAAATCAACAAATAAATCATGAGAGGCCAATCAAATTACGAAACGTCACCAAATGAAATGGGAAAGAATTTGCATCCTTCGTCTATAAATAGGGAGGCGGATGGTCAAGAAAAACACAACACAGAAGGCAAAGAAGTAGAGAAGAATTCAAAACATAAATTCTCTCAACTCAAGTTCTTCAAACTTAAGAAGATCAGCGAAGTTCAAGGTGTGATTCGTGTTCTTCCTCAAATTAATCCAAATTTAAAAGGATCTTGTTCTTCATCAAATTGAAGATCAATAAATTCAAAGCACGATTCAAGGTGTTCATCACGTTCTTCTCAAATTCTGAAGATTAATTCAATATCAAGGTTTTGACCCATTGAATTAACGTTATTGAAGAATCAAACCACCTTCCACGAAAATCAAATACTCAAAAAATTCAAATTCTATAGGAGATCGTCATTGAAGAGAATAATCAAGGGATCAATTAGATACTGGATCCACAAAACTTTATTTAATTTCAAATAATTCGAATTGTATCGTTATTTCTTTTGCGATTTTACGAAATAAAGAAATTTGCGTTACAAATTTCTGGCACGCCCAGTGGGACATCTCTACCCTTCATCTATTCTCTTCCACAAAAACATCAGAAACAACATGTCAGTCGATGATAAGATCTCAAACACGGGGGTTTCTTATACGAAGTCAATAGGAAGCCTTGGAGTCATTACAAGGAGTATGTCCAAAAAGATGCAAGTATCCTCTGGAGTAGCTCAATTCAATGAAACCACCCAAATGGATTAAGGTGAATATTCATTATTCATTCATCGATCATCATCGACCTGCTTGTACACCTCAAATATGGCACCCGTGATGGTGACGAGCGCCACAACTTTGGAAGAGCAAGTAGCGAATCTGACGAAAGCCATCGAAGGACTCGTGAGACATGTTCAAGAACAAGACTCTCAAATTACAAAATTTATGGACAAGATAGATCATGCCGACACAAGCCACACGAAACGAAAACATCATGAAACTAACGATGACGTTGAATCGTCATCAGAAGAAAGAGAAAAGGTTCTAGCAAATAAATTTTATGTCTCATCCGATGGAACAATCCCTATCGACCAGCTAAAAGAGTTCATTATGGGGACTATCAAGGATAAATTTGATGGATTCTCAAAGACTTCTTTAGCTTATGCCAAGCCATATTCGCAAAGAACTGATAATTTAAGAATGCCGATTGGCTATCAACCTCCAAAATTTCAGCAATTTGACGGTAAAGGGAACCCGAAGCAACATGTCATTACAAGAAAAAAGACAAAAGACAATGGTTTTTAACCGTTGTCGTAAGTCAAATAAAACCGTTGTTAAAGGCACCGTGGTTAAAGGGTATGCTCAAAGACAACAGTTTTTAACCGTTGTCGTAAACTCTAAAGACGACGGTTAAAAACCGTTGTCGTAGGTCTTGTAAAACCGTTGTTAAACAAAATCATGTAGCAAGAAAATAAACAAGTGCGCCGATATTTATAAACAATGTGCGCATTTGCGACAGTTTAAGCTCAAACTGTCGCTTGTAGCGACGGCTTTTGAAAAACCGTCGCTATTTTCAACAGTTTTAACAGTCATTTAGAACTGTCGCGGGTTTTAAATTAGCGACGGTTTATACCGTCATGAATTTGAATTTTCGAGGGTGTATATTGAAACCAATAGCGACCGTTTGATAACACCGTCGCTAATTTGAAATAGCGACGGTTTTTTAACACCGTCGCTAAATGCCGATTTTTTCAAAAAATTTAGAACAATCACAACGGTTCTTGACCAAAAAAAATTAAAAAACGACAACGTTTTACAAAACCATTGTCGTAGTTCTTCAAAAACCACATGAAAGACAACGGTTTGTGCAAACCGTTGTCTTTGACCCTTTACAAAAATACATATAGACAACGGTTTTTAAAAAGCGTTGTATCCCAAAAAAACTCTCATAGGTTATAGCCCAAAAAAACTCTTATAGGCAACGGTTTTTAAAAATCATTGTTGTAGCGCAAAAAAACACGCTCATAGACAACGGTTTTTAAAAACCGTAGTTGTAGCAAAAAAAAAAACACGCTCCTAGACAACATTTTTTAAAAACCGTTGTCGTAGACACATCAAAGACAACGTTTTTTAAAAACCCTTGTCGTAGACACATCAAAGACAATGGCTTTTTAAAAACCGTTGTCTTTAAGCGCGTTTTTATAGGATACGACAACGGTTTTTGTTAAAACCGTTGTTAAATGAAAAAACACAACAGTTTTAATAAAAACCGTTGTCAAAATGAAAAAACACAACAGTTTTAATAAAAGCCGTTGTCTTTGATGTGTTGTTGAATGTGTATTTTCTTGTAGTGTGTGGCTCACTTTATTGAAACCTGTAATAACACTGGCACATGTGGAGACCATCTGGTAAAGAAATTTGTCCGTTCACTAAAAGGAAACACATTTGATTGGTACATTGATTTGGAGGCATACTCGATTGATAGATGGAACCAATTAAAACAAGTATTTCTCAATAGTTTCTACAACACCCGGCGAGTAGTCAGTATGGTTGAGCTAACAAACTCACGAAAATGGAAAGAAGAGCCTGTCATTGACTGTGACACCTTGACCCAATTTAATTAAAATACAGCGGAATTTAAAATTTTCAATTGAAGGATGGAAGGATTACAATTTCATAACATAAAATCATTTACAAAATATTTGCAACCAAAATAAATACATGATCATTCAAATGATATAACAACAAAAATAACATATCATTCCTATGATCATGTCCCAAAATGTCGACAAAATAACATCTTCTTCCTTCCTTCCAACTCTATATACATATGACCCCGGTCCACAATCACTGTCCTGGTCCGTCGCTCTTAGCTGCATCACATGAAATAACTGAAATGAGTATAAAACTCAGCAAGTGGAACTCTTACATATCAATGAACATATCATACTCTGAAAATCATAGCTTTTAAAAACATAAATACAATCAACTCTGAAATAAATATCATAACAATAGCATAGCAATAGGATGGTATTTCTCTTTACTCTGGTTGGATTGATATCAATAGTAACTCTGTCTGTGGTGCTCGTATCCCATCGATATAAATCGACACTCTGAGGGATATAAGCCTATGGTCGTTGATCAACTAATTGCATGCAATCTCTGACTATGTATCTATCAATCCAATAAAACATTTGAAACTCTCTCTATGGCATTTAAACAAACACTTTGCATACTCTTTCTTTTCTCTTGTATTCCCTTTTCATAATTGAGACATTAAATTGTCTCCAATATACATAACAATGAAATCAATACATACTCAAGAATCAAATGAAGGGAATAGCATATTAAAACCTTTGGAATACCATACATATATTATCATGTGAGCACAAAGGATGAAATTCCACTTACAACCACTAGAAACCTTGAATCTAACTCCTTGGTACACCACCTACAACAATATTCCATAAATAGAACCATCGTCAACTCAATATCCAAGAACCCAAGTCAAATAATCCATTAAACCAACTCATAAAACAAACCCACATCATCTCTTCTCCAAAACCAAGAAATAATACAACCAAAAGCTTACCTTAGCTTCTTAGAACCAAGAAGAACTTCAATCTCAACTCCAATCACCAACTAAAAGCTTGAATCGAAGATAGGAAGTGAAAGAAAATGAGGAAAACCCTTGTCTCTAGAGAGAAATATCGAAAAGAAGGAGAAAGGAATGAGTAAAGTGAAGTCAACCACCCCAAAAA
This sequence comes from Primulina eburnea, assembly GCF_022965805.1. Lineage (NCBI taxonomy): Eukaryota > Viridiplantae > Streptophyta > Magnoliopsida > Lamiales > Gesneriaceae > Primulina > Primulina eburnea. Next base: position 14,240,392 of record NC_133117.1, read on the forward strand.
GCACTTACAAATCTCGAACATGCGCGACCGCGGGTGCGCTACTCCTTGTACCACGGGTGCGGTAAGCTCACGGCACTCCACCAAAAATTCTGAAATCGACGACCGCGGGTGCGGTCCTGCAATCACCGCGGGTGCGGTGTCGCTACGGGAAAAACACCAAAATCCAAGAATTACGACTGCGGGTGCGGTCCTTACACTGAGCGCGGGTGCGGTTTGGTCACGGCCAAGACAAAATCTAAGGAAACCAAAATCGAACCAAAACACTGAAACGACGCAACTACCATCAACTAACAATATCAACCACACCTCAAGACAATAATAACCAACAATACTATGGCCCATAATCACAACTCTTAACATCACAACTAAACTTAAACTTAATCAATAAATCCATAACATACGAAAACTTAAACCGTACCGTTCACCAGGCTCGGCTATTACAATCTCCCCTCCTTAGAGGAATTTCGTCCTCGAAATTGACGTCACTGCACGAACAACTAAGGATACTTCTCTCTCATCTCATCCTCCGGTTCCCACGTGGCCTCTTCGATCAAATGATTCCTGCAAAGAACTTTAACGATGCCGATCTCTTTGTTCCTCAAAACTTTAACTTTGCGGTCCAGAATCTGAACCGGAATCTCTTGGTACGTCAAATTCGGCGTCAAGTCCAATGGCTCGTGGCGAAAAACATGGGAAGGATTTGCAATATACTTCCTGAGCATCGATACGTGAAAAACATTGTGGACTCTATCAAGATCTGGCGGTAGGGCTAACCTATAGGCTCGATCACCAACTCTGTCCAAGATCTCAAAGGGGCCAATAAATCTCGGACTCAACTTGCCCTTCTTGCCAAACCGCATCACACCCTTGAGGGGTGCTATCTTCAGAAACACGTGATCGCCAACCTCAAACTGTAAAGGCCTACGACGAACATCTGCATAGCTCTTCTGTCTCGACTGCGCAGTCTTCATCCTCTCTCGAATAACAGCAACAACATCGGCCGTCTGTTGGACCAACTCTGGTCCCAACATCTTCCTCTCACCAACCTCATCCCAATACAAGGGAGATCTACACTTCCTGCCATAAAGTGCTTCGTACGGTGCCATGTCAATCGTCGCCTGGTAACTGTTATTGTACGTGAACTCAACAAGAGGCAACTTAGACTCCCAGCTACCAGAACAATCTAATAGTACAAGCTCTGAGCATATCCTCTAGAATCTGAATAACTCTCTCTGATTGACCGTCGCTCTGAGGGTGATATGCTGTACTGAAAGCTAACCGTGAACCCATAGCTCTGTACAAACTCTTCCAAAACTCTGAGGTAAATCTAGGGTCACGATCAGACACGATTGACACAGGAACACCATGAAGTCTAACAATCTCTGCTATATAATCCTCGGCATACTGGTTCATGGAATACGTCGTCTTGACTGGAACAAAGTGCGCTGACTTGGTCAATCGATCGACAATAACCCCAATGGAATTGACACCCTTCTGCGTCTTGGGAAGACCAGTCACGAAATCCATCGTAATATGCTCCCACTTCCATTGAGGAATCGGCAATGACAACAATGTCCCAGCAGGTCTCTGGTGCTCGATCTTCACCTGCTGACAATTTAGGCACTGAGAAATAAATACGACAATATCCTTCTTCATACCTGGCCACCAATAGAGTCTACGAAGATCCTGATACATCTTGGTGCTGCCTGGATGTATCGAATATGGCGCGGTATGAGCCTCAGCCAAAATGTCTCGCCGAATATCATCACCAACAGGAAAATAAATACGGCCTCTAAAAGTCACCAAACCATCTCCATTCAATCCAAACTCTGAGTTACCTCTCTCCTCTGCTCTAGCCCTCAACTCTGTCAACTGAACATCATCAGTCTGCTCTCTACGGATTATGTCCGTCAAAGTAGCCCGAATGACCAACGCTGAAAAGCGAGCAATGGTTCCAGGGACTACCAAAGAAATCTCCTCTCGCTGCAAGTCCAACAACAACGGCTTCTGAATCATCGAACTCAATGAAGAACTCGATATACAGCTCAAAGCGTCTGCTACAACATTCGCTTTTCCTAGGTGGTAACTGATAGTCACATCATAGTCTTTGACAAGCTCTAACCACCTCCTCTGCCGCATGTTGAGCTCCTTCTGAGAGAACAAATACTACAAACTCTTGTGGTTTGTGAAAATCTCACACTTTTCGCCATATAAGTAGTGTCTCTATATCTTCAGGGCGAAAACCACAGCTGCCAGCTCCAAATCGTGCGTAGGATAATTCTTCTCATAGTCTTTCAACTGGCGAGAAGCATAGGCTATGACCTTTCCACGCTGCATCAACACTGCACCAAGACCCTTCTTCGATGCGTCGGTATAAACAACAAAATCCTCTGAACCACTGGGCAATGCAAGAACAGGAGCTGTCGTCAACTTATCCTTCAACTCTTGAAATGCAATCTGACAATCATTGGACCACTCGAACTTCACAGTCTTTCTCGTCAGATTGGTTAATGGCAGGGCAATTTTAGAAAAATCTGAAATGAAACGACGATAATAACCTGCCAAACCAAGAAAACTGCGTACCTCTGAAACAGTGGTAGGAATAGGCCACCTCTGAATCGCCTCTATCTTCACTGGGTCAACAGCTATGCCATCCTTCGAAACAACATGGCCTAGAAAAGAAATCTGCTCCAACCAGAATTCACACTTCTTCAACTTAGCAAACAGTCTCCTCTCTCTCAACAACTGAAGAAGAACCACTCTAAGATGCTCTGCATGAAGTTCTCTGGTCTTGGAATAGATCAAGATGTCGTCGATGAAAACAATGACGAAGCTATCCAAATACGGCTTGAACACACGGTTCATCAGGTCCATAAAGACTGAAGGAGCATTGGTCAGACCAAAAGACATCACAAGAAACTCATAATGACCGTACCTGGTCCGGAACGCTGTCTTAGGGATATCAGACTCCCTAACCTTCAACTGATAATAGCCAGATCGAAGATCAATCTTCGAAAACACAGTGGCACCCTGAAGTTGGTCAAATAGATCGTCAATCCGTGGCAACGGATACTTATTATTGACACTCACTTTGTTGAGCTCCCTATAGTCGATACACAGCCGCAAAGACCCATCTTTCTTCTTGACAAACAGAACCGGAGCTCCCCAAGGCGAAGAACTCGGTCGAATAAAACCCTTGTCTAAAAGATCCTGCAACTGCGTCTTCAACTCCTTCATCTCAGTAGGAGCCATCCTATACGGAGCCTTAGAAATAGGAACCGTACCTGGAGCTAGATCAATCACAAACTCAACATCCCTATCCGGCGGCAAACCCGGCACATCATCCTCAAACACATCAGCAAACTCCCTCACAACATCGACATCATCAATATTCAACTTAATCATTCTATCCACATCCACAATAGAAGCCAGAAATACATCACAACCTCTACACATCAACTTCTTAGCCTCAAGACAAGAAATAAAAGGAAGGACCAGCGAAGTACCTGCACTGGCGAGCATACCTTCCCTATTGCCATCATCTGCAAAAGTCACCGTCTTAGCAACGCAATCAATCACTGCACGATAGGTCGATAGCCAATCCATACCAAGAATAACATCAAAGGCAACCATCGGGATAACAATCAAATCAGCAAAAACAATTCGCTTCTCAATACGAACAGGGCACGCATATACAATAGACGTCGGGCACAACACATCCCCCGAAGGCAAAACAACATTGAACTGGAGGGGAATAACAGAAGGAACTATATCCAACGATCTCAAAAACAATTCAGACATAAAAGAATGAGTAGCACCAGTATCAATCAAAGTCGTAGCTACTCTGCCTGAAATTAAAATAGCGCTAGAGATCACAGAAGAATCATGGTTTATACCTTCCTTGGTCATCGTAAAGATGCGACCCTGCACCTTATCCTTGCTCGCTCCCCTTGGACAATCTTTAGCAATATGGCAAGCTGTGCCACAACGGTAACAAGTATGAGTGCCAAATCTGCACTCTCCTCGATGATGTCTGCTGCATTTAGGACACAGCGGCTTCTCAGGATCAACTGAAACTAGCGGTGGTCTAGGACTCGATTCCATCTTGCCCTTCCCTTTGAAACGATCCTTGCCTTTCTGATTCAAGCCCTGACCTCTCTGAACAATAGCTTGATGCCTCTCCTGCCTCTCTCTGGCGATATCCTTCTCGTCTTGTTCGGCCAATAACGCCTTTGACACAATCTCTTTGAATGTCACAGCCTTCGACATGTTGATATCTCTTCTGATCTCTGCTCTAAGGCCTCGAATGAAATGAGCACCTTTGTCCTTGTCGTTTGAAGCAATATACGGAGCAAACAGGCAACCCTCCTCGAACTTGAGAATGTACTCATCAACGTTCATGCCTCCCTGTCGAAGCTCCAAGAACTCAGTCACCTTCCTAGCTTGAAGTGCGTCGGGAAAGTACTTGTCATAGAACAGGTCTGTGAACTCTTGCCACTTCAAAGCTGAAACATCGACACCAACCTTAGTGGCATTCCACCAGATACGTGCAGCTTTAACCAACATGAATACTGCAAAGCTGATTCTGTCTTTATCCTCATACTGGAGATGGTCGAAGATTGCTTCAAGCGCCTTGACCCACTCGACAGCCACTAACGGATCAGTGCTACCTGCGAATTCTGGTTGATCCATTCTCTTAAAAGCAGAAAAGACGGCATCAGTGCCAACTGCCTGAGCTACTTGGCCTCTCACTTGACCTCTACCCTGTCCTGTTCCTTGCAATCGAAGCAGCTGCTGAATTTGCTCGCTATGGACTTTGGCCTGCTCCTTAAGCAACTTGCCGAACTCGTCGACAACTCTCGAGGAAGAACTATCCTCACCCTCTACGGCTTTCCTCTTAGGAGGCATACTCTACAATGTGCTCACAAAACACCAATCAATAGATAACAATGAATAGATGCAAAAGAAAACATACCCGGACAGTTGAAAGTAGACGAAGTCATATGCATTGGTCCGAAGAACGGTGCTCTGATACCACTTAATGTGACACCTCGACCCAATTTAATTAAAATACAGCGGAATTTAAAATTTTCAATTGAAGGATGGAAGGATTACAATTTCATAACATAAAATCATTTACAAAATATTTGCAACCAAAATAAATACATGATCATTCAAATGATATAACAACAAAAATAACATATCATTCCTATGATCATGTCCCAAAATGTCGACAAAATAACATCTTCTTCCTTCCTTCCAACTCTATATGCATATGACCCCGGTCCACAATCACTGTCCTGGTCCGTCGCTCTTAGCTGCATCACATGAAATAACTGAAATGAGTATAAAACTCAGCAAGTGGAACTCTTACATATCAATGAACATATCATACTCTGAAAATCATAGCTTTTAAAAACATAAATACCATCAACTCTGAAATAAATATCATAACAATAGCATAGCAATAGGATGGTATTTCTCTTTACTCTGGTTGGATTGATATCAATAGTAACTCTGTCTGTGGTGCTCGTATCCCATCGATATAAATCGACACTCTGAGGGATATAAGCCTATGGTCGTTGATCAACTAATTGCATGCAATCTCTGACTATGTATCTATCAATCCAATAAAACATTTGAAACTCTCTCTATGGTATTTAAACAAACACTTTGCATACTCTTTCTTTTCTCTTGTATTCCCTTTTCATAATTGAGACATTAATTGTCTCCAATATACATACCAATGAAATCAATACATACTCAAGAATCAAATGAAGGGAATAGCATATTAAAACTTTTGGAATACCATACATATATTATCATGTGAGCACAAAGGATGAAATTCCACTTACAACCACTAGAAACCTTGAATCTAACTCCTTGGTACACCACCGACCGATTGTCCGAATCCTCTGCCATCGAAATGTGCATCCAAGGCATGCACTGGGGCTTCGATATATTCTTCAAGGAATCTAGCCAAAAAAATTTGAAGAATTGGCTACAAGAGCTCATGATATGGAGCTAAGCATGGCTGCAAGTGGGACAGATGGGCCTCCGATTCAAGAACATCATAAAACTAAAGAAAAAGAACGTTCCAAGGAAGGAGGCAAGTCTTTCGCCAGGACCCCGATCAAAGAATCTATGCCAATAATGCAACCTTGGTCAAGGTAAAAGGAAGCACAAGTGACAAGAGCAACCCAAAGAAAGAAATCTCACAAGAAATTGAGCGGAAAAGATTGACTTTAAAAGAGATGCAAGCAAAGCAATATATATCATTTTCTTGATTATGATGTTTCTGGAATATTCGATGATTTGGTTAAAGAAAACTTGATTGAGTTGCCGGAAATGAAGCGTAATGAAGAAGCTGAGCGAGTGCACGACCCAAAATACTGCAAATACCATCGATTGATTGGACAACCTATTCATGATTGCTTTATATTCAAGGATAAGGTAATGCAGTTGGCTCTCCAAGGGAAAATCGCACTTGAAGAAGATAATGCAACCGCGAATAGAGTCGAAGTCCAATGGAATGACGATGAAACGCATGACCATGATGATATGTCTTGCTACATGTAGTGACCCGTTCCAGAATCACCTACTAATGAAGAACTAAGCATGCACTTAACTTAATTAATAATAATCAGAGATAACAGCGGAAAACTGACACCAAACGATAGTTATACAACCCAATCGAAAATCCAGAACAACTCAACTAAACTGAAATATACGGTACAACCATATCGAATCAAAAAGATACCGAAGAACTAAACCAACCAGCTACTCAACGTCCTCCTCCTCCTCCTCCTGAGCTGTCCAACCTGAGGCCTGCCCCGAGGGAATGGGGTGTCCAAGATAAACAAAACCGAGGACGTGAGCGATAAGAACGCCCAGTACAAAAGCATGAGTATACAAACCTATATGAAATGCACATGCTATGATATGATACCAGGGTAGTCAAGAAACAGGAGTAACAAAGGATCTCAAAATGCTCAGTCTAGATGCGCCAAGTGGATAGTGCCGCGCGGTACTCCTCTGGGTCACTGCATCCACTACAAGAACAGACGTGGACCTAAAATGTCCCGGATCACCGAAGCCCTCCCGACCCGTCGGCCACTGTGTACTCTCAGTGTCCATGCGTCCACAAGACAAGACAGGGCTGAGCGGCCCCACAAGATATAGCTTATCTCGAAAGAGATACAGCTCAACAGTAAAGGCTATCTCGAAGGAGATACGGCTCAACATGAAATGCAACATGCATCATAAAACGTGACATAATAGCATGCATCATATGACATATATCAATGCACCACATAATCGTGCAACACATATAAGGATGTATACTCGACCAGGATATCTCGGATAGTACTTTCGTACCTCTATCTCAGCAAGCCTAGCCTTACGCAACACCGCTAATCAGGTCTAGAACAAGCCTACGCATCAAAAGCATACCCAATGAACAATACTACCATGCTCGACTAGCAAAACCAGTACTACCAAAGGTTTAGGGTTTACCTTCGTCCGTCGACAGCCCTTTGATGTCGATTGCCTCGTAACTCAGGCGTCGCTACGCTACCAATCCTGGCAGCTCTTGGCTATCGCTCGACCAACAACTAACCCTAGAAACCTTCCAAACCTCTCAACTAGGAGACACAACTTCAAGAATTTGCAATCCAAAATGAGGAATTCCGAGCACTATTTATAGGCTATGTTCGGATCCACCGAACACACTTCGGAACGTCCGAACTCCTACGTGTCCATCGGCTCTTGACACCTCATGATCGGATCCACCGAACCTACACTTCGGATCATCCGAACTTGCATGCAAACTGACGTGTCGATCAACTCTTGACACCTCATGATCGGATCCACCGAACCCACTTCGGATCGTCCGAACTCTTCGGTGCTACCGAACCATCTTCGGTCCGTCCGATCATGACCATGGTCAAAATTACACATTAAACCTTCTTAATTACCATTAATCCGTTAATTACCCAATTTGGAATTCAGGCTACTACATTCTCCCCCCCTTAAAAAGATTTCGTCCTCGAAATCAAGTTTAGAGGATGAACAAAAAGGAGTAACAACCTTGTTATTATATCTCAATTGTTGCTAAACACAACTGATATTTAGATTACAACGGAAAACACACACACATCCATATTACAACCATAGTACAACTCAAAAGAGCTCTGGATGCTCCGAACGCATACGACTCTCTAGCTCCCAAGTGGCTTCTTCAGTGCCTCTGCGCTGCCACTGAACTAAGACAAGAGGAATGATCTTATTCCGCAATACCTTGTCTTTGCGATCGAGAATCCGCACTGGTCGTTCCACGTAAGACAAATCCGAATTTAGTTGAACTTCAGAGGGATGCAAGATGTGAGACTCATCTGCTACATATCGTCTCAACAAAGATACGTGGAACACATCATGAATCCCAGACAGATACGGAGGTAATGCTAATCTGTAAGCCAAATCTCCCACACATTCCAGAATCTCAAAAGGACCAATAAATCTCGGAGATAGCTTACCCTTGAGACCAAATCTCAAAATCCTGCGAAAAGGCGAAACTCGGAGAAACACTTTCTCACCTGGCTGAAAATAAAGAGGTCGCCGCTTGGTGTTCGCATAACTAGCCTGTCGATCCTGAGCGATCTTAATCCGTTTCTTGATTACTGCAACCTTATCAATAGCCTGCTGGACTAACTCCGGTCCCTCAACATGTCGTTCCCCAACTTCATCCCAAAATAATGGAGTACGACAACGTCGCCCATACAATGCCTCAAATGGTGCCATACCAATACTACGATGATAGCTGTTGTTGTACGCGAACTCAATCAAAGGCAAATGATCCTGCCAAGCGGTTCCGAAATCCATCACACAAGCTCGCATCATATCCTCAAGTGTACGGATAGTCCTCTCCGTCTGACCGTCGGTCTCTGGATGATAAGCTGTACTCAAACTTAATGAAGTGCCCAATGCTGCCTGGAAACTACCCCAAAATCGTGAGGCAAAACGAGGATCTCTGTCACTAACAATACTGACTGGCACCCCATGCAAACGTACAATCTCTTGAATGTACAATCGAGCCATACGATCGAAAGTGAAATCACGGTTATATGGCAGAAAATGAGCAGACTTGGTGAGTCGATCCACCACTACCCAAATAGCATCACTATTCCTCGAAGACAATGGTAAGTGAGTAATGAAGTCCATCGCGATATGCTCCCACTTCCATTCAGGAATAGGTAAGTTCAGCAATAATCCTCCCGGTCGACGGTGCTCTGTCTTAACCTGCTGACAAACAAGACACTTGGAAACAAACTGATAAACGCTGCGCTTCATCCCTTTCCACCAAAATCGTGTCCTCAAATCTTTATACATCTTGTTGCTTCCTGGATGGACACTCAACTTGCTTCGATGGGCCTGAGATAAAATCTCTTCCCTCAAAGTATCATCTTCTGGTACTACAACCCGATTAGACAAACACAGAAGACCATTAGACTGATAATGGAAATTACTATCTCCACCAGCCAACCGAGCTAATCTCTGAGTCTTGAGATCAGACATCTGTGCATCTCGAATCCGAGCGAACAAAGCTGGCTCAGATAAAATGGTAGCAACACGAATGCTCTCCATACCTTTCCGATGTTTGAAATTAAATCCCAATGAACAACAATCCTGGATAGTACTAATCATAGCACTGGTCTGAAGTGCAGAGATTCTCACCTTGCGACTAAGAGCATCGGCTGTAAGATTCGCAGAACCTGGATGGTATTTGATCTCGCAGTCATAATCTTTCAGTAGATCCATCCAACGACGTTGTCTCATGTTCAACTCAGCCTGAGTGAACAGATACTTCAGACTCTTATGATCAGTAAAAATTTCAAACTTAACCCCGTACAAGTAATGACGCCAGATCTTCAGCGCGAACACAATAGCAGCTAATTCTAGATCATGAATAGGGTACTTCTCCTCGTGAGGTTTCAGCTGCCTAGAAGCGTAAGCGATCACATGACCATTCTGCGTCAACACACACCCTAAGCCTTGAAAAGAGGCATCGGTGTAAACACTGAAACCATCAGATCCTGACGGTAACGCCAAAACAGGTGCAGAAGTCAGAAGTCGACGAAGCTCTCTGAAACTATCTTCGCACTCAGATGACCACTCAAATGGAACATCCTTCCGAGTAAGCTGCGACAATGGTCTAGCTACCTGAGAGAAATTCACGATGAAGCGACGATAATACCCTGCCAGACCTAGAAAACTACGGATCTCAGCCACCGTCGTAGGACGTGACCAATTCAACACTGCTTCGATCTTGCTGGGATCCACAGAAATTCCTTCCTTGGAAATCACATGACCAAGGAATACTACACGATCAATCCAGAACTCGCACTTACTCAGCTTAGCATACAATTGCTTCTCGCGAAGAATCTGCAACACAATCCTCAAGTGCTGGATATGCTCTTCCACACTGTGAGAATAAATCAAGATATCGTCGATGAAAACCACAACAAACTGATCCAGAAAATCCCGAAAGACTCGATTCATCAGATCCATGAACACTGCTGGCGCATTCGTTAATCCAAATGGCATAACTACAAACTCGTAATGCCCATATCGAGTACGAAATGCAGTCTTGGAAATATCATCATCTCTAACTCTCATCTGATGATAACCCGATCGCAAGTCAATCTTGGAGTAAACAGAGGTACCCTGAAGCTGATCGAACAAGTCATCAATACGAGGTAATGGATACTTGTTTTTGATCGTCACACGATTCAGCTGGCGATAATCAATACACAATCGCATCGATCCATCCTTTTTCTTGACAAACAAGACTGGAGCTCCCCAAGGTGAAACACTCGGGCGAATATAACCTTTATCAAGAAGATCCTGCAATTGCTGCTTCAATTCTCTCATCTCTGACGGAGCAAGACGATAGGGGGCACGAGAAATCGGTGCAGTCCCTGGCATTAACTCAATGCCAAATTCCACCTCTCTAACCGGAGGAAAACCAGGAATCTCATCTGGGAAGACATCAGGAAATTCACAAACCACTGGAATATCCTCTATACCAACACTACCTGTGGACGAATCAATCGCATAGATGAGGTAGCCTTCCCCGCCCGACTCTAAAGCACGACAGGCTTTCAGAGCAGATACCACTGGCATCGGAGGTCGCGCTCCCTCACCATAGAAAAACCAACTAGAGCTCTCAGTCGTACGAAACTGAACAAGCTTCTGGTAACAATCCACGGTAGCTCGGTAGGTAGTCAATAGGTCTATACCTAGAATACAATCAAAATCTTCCATCTCCAGGATCATAAGATTCGCAATCAATTCGTTACCCTCAAAATCTAAGGGACAACCCATCACTAGACGCTTAGCTAACACCGAATGACCCATCGGGGTAGAAACGGAAAGAATGACGTCTAGAGAAACATACGGTAACTTATGACGCTTAACAAATCATGCAGAAATGAATGAATGCGATGCTCCGGTATCAATAAGAACAAAAGCAGGAATACCGCATAAACAGAAAGTACCTGCTATGACTCTCTCTGTCTCATCTGCAGCCTGATCCTGGTTTAACGCAAAAACCTGACCTTGGGCACGAGGTCGAAGATTCGAACTACCCACAGCCTGACCCTGCCTCCTCTGCTGCACAGTCGTCTGAGATCCGGAACCAGATCCTGCTCCACCCCGCAACTGAGGACAATTCTTCTTAATATGACCCATCTCTCCGCACTGAAAACAAGCTCCCGCGGCTGATCGGCATTGCTCCGATGGATGGTTCTTCCCACAATGCACACAAGAAACCTTCTTCTTACCAAAGCGGAAAACACCGCTAGACCGTGATCCAGATCCAGAAGAAGAAGAACCTGACTTCTTGAAAGACTGAGATCGAGGGCTCAAAGTACTCGGAGGTCTGAAAGAAAGAATAGCCCTACCATGTTGGAGACTGATCTCTGCCTGGCGACACCGGTTCACTAATCCATCATACGAAGTAGGATTATCACAGACAGTGACTCGATCAAAAATCTCCTGGTTAAGACCCTGGAGGAAATGGTCATACTTGGCCTCAGAACTGCCACTGATATGAGGGGCAAAAGGTAACAACTCAAAGAACTTCTGCTGATATTCATCAACAGACATACTCTCCTGCTTAAGATTCAGGAGCTCAATCGTCTTTGCCTGGCGAAGGGCTGGAGGAAAATACAGCTGCATGAAAGCTGCACGGAAATCGGCCCAAGTCACCCTACCCTGGGACTGGACTATCGGCGCAGAAGTCGATCGCCACCACTTGCGCGCACGGCCCTCGAGAAGAAAACTAAGGGTCTCCATCCTCTGCTCCTCGGTGCACTGGAATGCACGGAAACAACTCTCCATGCGCTCTAACCAATCCTCAGCATCATCGGGAGTCTCACCGCCGACTAAAGGCTTAGGCCCCATCTGAATGAAACGGTGCAAATCAAAACGCCTAGGACCATCCCGACGATGACGATGTTCACGATGACGCCTACGATCGTCCTGGTCACCCCAACGACCTACACTTCCCTGACTACTCTCATCACCAAAGTGGTCAGCCATCGCTACAAGATAGAATGGGGAAAATGGTAAAATGGTCAACGAAAATCCCAAAACAGAATCTATAACCCAAAATCGTAAGCATGCTCTGATACCATAAATGTAGTGACCCGTTCCAGAATCACCTACTAATGAAGAACTAAGCATGCACTTAACTTAATTAATAATAATCAGAGATAACAGCGGAAAACTGACACCAAACGATAGTTATACAACCCAATCGAAAATCCAGAACAACTCAACTAAACTGAAATATACGGTACAACCATATCGAATCAAAAAGATACCGAAGAACTAAACCAACCAGCTACTCAACGTCCTCCTCCTCCTCCTCCTGAGCTGTCCAACCTGAGGCCTGCCCCGAGGGAATGGGGTGTCCAAGATAAACAAAACCGAGGACGTGAGCGATAAGAACGCCCAGTACAAAAGCATGAGTATACAAACCTATATGAAATGCACATGCTATGATATGATACCAGGGTAGTCAAGAAACAGGAGTAACAAAGGATCTCAAAATGCTCAGTCTAGAGGCGCCAAGTGGATAGTGCCGCGCGGTACTCCTCTGGGTCACTGCATCCACTACAAGAACAGACGTGGACCTAAAATGTCCCGGATCACCGAAGCCCTCCCGACCCGTCGGCCACTGTGTACTCTCGGTGTCCATGCGTCCACAAGACAAGACAGGGCTGAGCGGCCCCACAAGATATAGCTTATCTCGAAAGAGATACAGCTCAACAGTAAAGGCTATCTCGAAGGAGATACGGCTCAACATGAAATGCAACATGCATCATAAAACGTGACATAATAGCATGCATCATATGACATATATCAATGCACCACATAATCATGCAACACATATAAGGATGTATACTCGACCAGGATATCTCGGATAGTACTTTCGTACCTCTATCTCAGCAAGCCTAGCCTTACGCAACACCGCTAATCAGGTCTAGAACAAGCCTACGCATCAAAAGCATACCCAATGAACAATACTACCATGCTCGACTAGCAAAACCAGTACTACCAAAGGTTTAGGGTTTACCTTCGTCCGTCGACAGCCCTTTGATGTCGATTGCCTCGTAACTCAGGCGTCGCTACGCTACCAATCCTGGCAGCTCTTGGCTATCGCTCGACCAACAACTAACCCTAGAAACCTTCCAAACCTCTCAACTAGGAGACACAACTTCAAGAATTTGCAATCCAAAATGAGGAATTCCGAGCACTATTTATAGGCTATGTTCGGATCCACCGAACACACTTCGGAACGTCCGAACTCCTACGTGTCCATCGGCTCTTGACACCTCATGATCGGATCCACCGAACCTACACTTCGGATCATCCGAACTTGCATGCAAACTGACGTGTCGATCAACTCTTGACACCTCATGATCGGATCCACCGAACCCACTTCGGATCGTCCGAACTCTTCGGTGCTACCGAACCATCTTCGGTCCGTCCGATCATGACCATGGTCAAAATTACACATTAAACCTTCTTAATTACCATTAATCCGTTAATTACCCAATTTGGAATTCAGGCTACTACACTACATGACAAATTTACAAGGAAATTCCTTCGACGAAGTTTGTCAGTCTGAAATAGAAAAGGATTGTGTGTCAACCTTGGCATTTACTGACGAAGATCTGTCATTCGGTTCTGGATTTCAGAATCGGCCATTATTCATAACAGGCTATAGTCGTGAGCAAAAGGTGAATAGAATATTGATTGATGGAGGTTCAGCAGTCAACATCATGCCCTTGCGCACAATGAAAGAATTAAACATTCCCATGGAGTAACTTACAAACAGTCGTCTTATGATCCAAGGATTCAATCAAGGGGGGCAAAAAGCTCTTGGGGCCATAAGACTAGAATTAGTAATGAACACTATGACCTCAAGTGCATTATTTCATGTCATAGATGTGAAAACGTCCTACAACTTGCTGCTCGGTAGACCATGGCTTCATGAAAATGGTGTTGCTCCATCTACATGGCATCAATGTTTCAAATACTCCCGAGACGCGGTGGTTAAGAAGGTTCTTGGAGATGAGAGACCATTTACTGAAGCTGAATCACATTTTGCTGATGCTAAGTATTGCTTTGAACATAAAAAGACAGACATCGAAGAAGATTTACCTTGTCAAGAATCCAAAAATCAGGACGATGAAACTTCGGTAGTCCCTAAAGACCAGTCGAATGGTGAATTACTCCTCCAAAAGACAGATCCCTTAATACTCCCCCTTACAAAGCTTGACGGATTCGTTCGCCCAACTCAAGGTATCAAAGTAGAACATGGGGACTGCTCATACCTACAAAGCATTAACAGTGTGTTTGGAAGCTAGGATTTGAGAGGATTTCGTGGGATTTGGAATTGGATTTGGAATTGGATTTGGAAATTCAAATATTTGAAATTCCATTTGGTGTTTGGTTTAAAATTTAAAAATGATATTTATACATCCATTTCTTGTTTGGAGAAAAAAAGATTCGAATTTGAAATTTTAAAATTTTACTAAAACTACCCTTAGAAACCATATAATCATAAATAACTAAAAAAAGTTTAGAAATTAATAATTCTTCTCTATTATTTGTATTTGTAAATTCAAAAATTAATTATTATTTATTAATCATAGTGCACATAAAATAATAATTAAAAAATCATCAAACAACTTCAAACTTTAACATGAAATTAATTATTAAACGTAAAAAGATGCTTTGGTAAACTACTATAATTTTTATTATATTTGTCAGTAAATAACACAAGAAACTTATAAAATTTAAACGAAATCTTTCAACTTCTAAAAAAAGTTAAAAGGAAAAAAAGTCTAACCATTTAAAAACTTTTGGTGGAGAATGATATGTTGGATAAAAAAGTAATTTTATGTTATTAAAATCCAAATCCCACCAAATCTTATCAAATTTGATGGGATTTGGATATACTTGTTGAAATTCCATGAAATCCTAAGCAAATCCGAATTTTTTTTTTGAACATCTTGCCAAACAGTATAAATAGGATTTTGAAATCCAAATCCCATGAAATCCTCCCAAATCCTGGTTGCCAAACACACTGTAAGGGTTTTGATCCAAAAGCTTACAAACTTTTCGTTAAGGCTGGCTATAATCCAAAGGAGAATCTTGTATTAGGTAAACTTTCCTCGGTAGTTTCTAACAAACAGGGGCATGGACTGACTATTACTCCAAAGATGCTGAAAGAAAATGGATATCCCGTTCAAAAAAACCCGAACAGGCCTTGGGTTTGTCCCACCAAGCCCTGTCTGCATCGCCATCAAAATGCTGAAGATGGATTCTCGTCAACGAACAATGCCTGTTATGAAAAACAACGGGTGTCTGTCTTCGATAGGCTAGGCCGATGCAAAAGGTGGAAAATTAGGAGCAACAACCGTAAAAAATTAAACATATCTAATCATTTGAGGAAATCAAATAAACAACAAGACCCAAGAAGATTGCTGTAGAACCCGTAAATTAGACTACGTATAAGCCATGCATAATTCTAGTATTTAAATTAAAAGGATTTTATTGCATGAGTATTTAAATTTAATTATTTTACGTAGTAGTTTAATTTTTATCATTTCAGCTATTTCAGTGAGGCCGGACTGGAGTTGGAGTTTAGAGTTAAAATTTAAGATTCAGAAAACATTTTCAGAATTTATTTTAGCTAGCAAGTAAGTTAATTTAAGTTAAAAGGAGGTTTAGGGAATTATTTATACAACTTGAGGTGAGTAGAAAATAAATTCATTTAAGTTCCATAATTAAGAGATTAATTCACTAAATTAATTAAGGGATAGGTAAGGCTCTTAGGCACTGTTTGGTATACGGGATAAGGGTGAGATTGATAAATAATCCGGCTTATCACACGTTTGGTACGTTTTTAAAAAGCCCATGATAATATCATGGGCCCTTGATAATACATTTTTAGAAAGATAAAACATCCTTAGTAAGAGGTGTGATAGTTTTAATTTAATGATAAAATATACTACAAATTACTTAATTACCCCCATTTATTTAAATGCATTTAAGTTAATGTTAAATGTTATTAAATACATACATATATACAAATATATAGATACATATATATATACACACACAAATAGCCCCTTCGATCTGAAAAAGATTATAAAAAAAATAAAGAAAAAGGCAAAAATCAAATTTGACCGATGATCACCTTCGAAAAAAGAAAAGAAATTGTTTAAATAATTTCCAAAATAAGACAAAAGAAACGAAAATTATTCTTTAGGACCAATAGCGTAATTTAAGAAATGAGATATGTAATTACAAGATCTTGATAACAATGAAATATAAGTTTTTGTGATAGGGTTAATTTTGTCATTACATGTCAATATATAAATTTAATCACTCTTGTTAAAATCATACCAAACATTCAACATATTATCTTATCATTATATTTATCCTTGATTTATCATTATACTGTATATCTCTTACTTATCATATCCTATGTACCAAACTGTTCTTTAAGGTATTAAAATTTAATCACTAAACAATATTTCCCTTCACTTTTATTTCATATTTTCGGCCCCATTAGTTGCTAGATCATTTTTTGCCAACTCAACACCTTAGACCCTTTCTTTGTTATTTAACAAGTAGGATAATCTTTTTATTTTTGGAGCACCATTTAATTAATATTAGATCATATCCAAGCCTTGTATAACATGTAGAAATCGGTCATGCTTTTCCCCCCAAGAAGACTTGATCAACAATTTCAAAATTCAAATGAGAAGTAGACTTAGTCTTGCCATTTGAATCCCTTTATTAGTGGATCTTCCCCTCACTCTCCTAACCATCATTCTCCATCCCTCACCACCGAATTCAGAGCCAATTCTGAGTGTAAGAACCGTGGGTTTCATAGCTTAAAACAAGAGAGAAAATCAGTAGCAAACAAGGTAGCAAAAGCGCTCCACCTCCTCTGCGTCGAGTCGTCTTATTCTTTCGTTTTTCTTTCAAAACGAAACCAGGCATGCATATATTCTTCCTTGACTCTTCAATCAAGTCCTACTATCATTATTTTTATATTTCATGATCATCATTTCATGCAAAAACCGAAATATATCAAACATTTTTCAGAAAATAAAGGGTGCAGAATTTCGGCTTTCATGATGCTCTTCACGGTTTCTTTTGTTTTGATGGTTTCAGTTATTGGTTCGATTCCAGGCTCCCAAGGCGACATTTAGACATGTAATAGGATGCATTAGGACCATGTTGGTCCATTCATTTAACCCCATGCACGCTGGAAGACGAGAAGATGACAGCAAATTCCCATTTGTGTCCATATGAGTTTCGAAAAAATTCAGGTTGCTGTCAAAGGGAAAAGTTTCTGATCATGGCTGCCCAAAAGGCCTATAGCCATGGTTAGATCACTTTCCTAGCATGTCTAAGACGTGACTAAGTCGCCCTTTTGGTGGCTTGGTCCATGGTGAATCTATTTTCAAATAAAACAACAAGAACAGCCCCTTCCCCCTTTCAGCTTCCTCTTGGTACAACATGTGTATTTCGAAAATGGTGGAATGGTGTGGATCTTGGTTGGCCTATGGCCCTTAGCCACGGTTCATACCATACCCCTAGATGTCTAGATCGTGTCATGGTCAATCAAATGGCCATTGGAACGATTCGTGACAGCAAAACAAAAGCAATGCATCCTACGTGCAGAATTTGTTCTCGGTTGGAACGTTCAGTTGTTTGCTGGTGTGATGCGAATGGTGGCTGGCCTAGGGCCCTTAGCCATGGTTCAAATCATTCCTTAGGATTTTGGTAAGAGGTTCTGGTCGGTGGTTCAAGCCCCAATGGCCGGTAGTCTCAAAAACGACATAAAGAAACGCTAGCATGCTGCTGTATTTTTGTGGACAGCAACTTGATGCTGCGGTACAGTGTCTCGTTTGAGTTCTCGGTTGGCTTTTAGCCTATGGACTTGGACTGGACAGTGCTTCATTGAGTTGGGAATGTCATGTTTTTGACCGTTCGTGATTCGGATCATTTTTGAGGTCATACAAGAAATTACGGCGCGATGTGCCAAATTGACTATCGAAAGAGCGTTTCATGTTTTGCCCTCCATTCACCAAAATTTCGACTTGCATCATTTTAGGAGCATTATTTCATCATTTTAAGCGTATTTTAATCATGACTAAATGATGGGTCGATGTTGGTTCGGGTTGGCACGGAGTCATGATTAAATACGAAGTTGTTAGGCGCAATTGTCTCAGTTTTCGGATTTAATTGCATAGTTTGGCCAAGTATAAGTTATTGCATATTTTTCATGGCCTATTTAGGTTGCAGCGAGCCTGGGAGCGATCCAATCCAATCAGTAAAATTATTACAGGATATTTAATTATGTGAATTATTATATTACGTGCAAAAATATTCATTTTTTTTAGATTTATGCGATATTGCTTGTGGTCACTTTACTATCATGATTAAATCCGGTCGTCAGTTACCGATTATGGGAGCATTATTAAATCCGGTGGCCAGTTACCGGTCCGGTCGCCAGTTACCGGTCAGTTCAGTTGTTTCACCCAGTATATTGTGGCAGTAGTCTGATCAGACGTACATTATTAAATCCGGTCGCCAGTTACCGGTAAGTTCAGTACAGTGCAGGGACCACTTGCGTAGACCATAATCTCACCAGAAAATTATTAGAAGTTATTTCATGACAGGGCTCCAAGGAGCAACCATTTTCATTTATGATTTTTCAGTTCATTGATGCACGTATTATAATTAATCATGACACGACAGTTTTACGATTTGCCTCATGACATGATATTTTCACTTACATGCAACTTTACTATTTATTTACTTGTTATTTACGATATATGCATGTTGAGTCTTTAGACTCACTAGACTTGATTGTTGTAGGTACTGATGATGTCGGGACCGAGGGCGGGGACCAGTGAGCTAGCTTGGGTCGGCAGTAGTGGAACCCGAGGACCTCATTTACAGCACTTGCCATTTTTTTATGCTCAAATATTTTATCAGTTGTTGGATACTTTAACTTATTATTTTGGCGAGTAATAATTTCTTCCGCTGCTATTTTGAACATTTAAACTTGATTTATCAGTTGATTTTGTGAATGAGGCAATTTTGATTATTTTAAAAAAAAAATCAAATTTTTCCGCAAATTTACAAACATGAATTTTCGGGCTGTTATAATTGCGGAGTCTGATTCCATCCCGCATGAAGCAAGAAACCACCTTGATCATATCATGCGATAAAGTTTTGAAGGCTAAGATAAAGACTGTGGTTTACACACGAGTCCAAAAAAACGAAGATGATATAGAGAGTGTACCTTCATGTATTAACATTGTTTGCGACATTCCCCATGACATCTTTCAAAAGATCGAAGTTCAACCATTCGAATAAAACCTCAGAATAATGCCCGATATTGCACAAATCAACAATGTGGAAAATGTGATGAAGAAATATGAAAACCTTATGAACATCGAGCACTTATACGAAGACTTGGCGACAATATGCCACATTACCTCAAAGGAAGGAGAGGCTCCGTTGGAGGAAGATGCTGAAAACTCCGCTCCTGAACTCGAAGGAGGAGTTAAAACCACGATAGACGAGTTAAAAGAAATTAACTTGGGTAGTCTGGATAACCCTCGACCAATCTACCTCAGTGCCTTGCTGTCTATTGACGAAGAGGAAGCATATGTTGAGCTCCTGCACAAATATAAGAACATATTTGCACGGTCTTATAAAGAAATGCTCGGACTGGATCCAAAGGTGGCGGTCCATCATTTGGCTGTCAAGAGAGGAACTCGACCTATCAAACAAGCACAACGAAGGTTTCGTCCTGATTTAATTCCACTCATTGAAAATGAGGTCAACAAGATCATCGAAGTCAGATTCATTCGTGAAGTCAAGTACCCTATATGGATATCTAGCATAGTCCCTGTAAGGAAAAAGAATGGACAAATCCGAATTTGTGTTGACTTTATAGATCTCAATGAAGCGTGCCATAAAGATGAATTCCCATTGCCCATAACCGTACTCATGATTGACGCTACCATGGGTCACGAAGCTCTGTCTTTCATGGACGGATCATCTGTATATAATCAAATTTGCATGGCGCCGGAAGATGAAGAGCTAACTGAATTCCGTACTCTGAAAGGTATATACTGTTACAAAGTGATGCCATTTGGATTAAAGAATGTCGCTGCTACTTATCAAAGAGCAATGCAAAGGATATTTGATGACATGCTCCAAAAAAGCGTTGAATGTTAGGTTGATGATGTGGTTGTCAAGTCAAAATCTAGGAAGAGACATCTTGAAGACTTAAAGGGAATTTTTGAGCATCTGAGGAAGTACCAACTTAAGATGAATACACTGAAATGTGCATTCGGTGTCACATCAAGAAAATTCTCAGGATTTATGGTTCGACAGCGAGGGATCGAAATTGAGCAAGCCAAAATTGACGTGATCTTAAAAATGCCTGAACATCGAAATATCCACGAGCTAAAAAGCTTACAAGGGAAATTAGCGTATATCCGAAGGTTCATATCAAATCTGGCTAGTCGATTAAACCATTTAGCCACTTCATGAAAAAGGGATTTCATTCGAGTATGATGAATCTTGCAAAAGTGCTTTCGAAAACATCAAGTCTTACTTGATGAAGCCTCCTGTGCTGGCTGCTCCAATTCCCGGACGTCCATTAATTCTCTATGTCACTGCTCAGGAATGTTCTGTTGGAGCTTTATTGGCCCAAGATAATGACGACGGGAAGGAAAGTGCATTATATTATTTGAGTAGAATGATGACGTCAAATGAATTGAACTACTCGCCAATAGAAAAGTTATGCTTAGCCCTTATATTCGTCATTCAAAAGCTAAAACACTACTTTCAAGCCCACATTGTTCGTCTTGTTTCAAAAGCGAACCCATTAAAATACATTATGTCAAGACCAGTTC
This sequence comes from Primulina eburnea, assembly GCF_022965805.1. Classification (NCBI taxonomy): domain Eukaryota; kingdom Viridiplantae; phylum Streptophyta; class Magnoliopsida; order Lamiales; family Gesneriaceae; genus Primulina; species Primulina eburnea. Next base: position 14,261,922 of record NC_133117.1, read on the forward strand.
TTTCTGACAGGCTCGCAAGGTGGTATCTTCAACTGCAGCAATTAGAAATTATATATATTCCTCAAAAGGCTGTGAAGGGGCAAGCCTTAGCTGACTTCCTAGCAGATCACCCAATCCTTGCCGATTGGGAGTTATCTAAGGACTTTCTAGATGAAGAAGTTCTTGTGATAGAATTTGCTTCCCCTTGGAAGATGTACTTTGACGGAGCTGCGCATAAAGAAGGGGCCGGCGCTGGAATTGTATTTGTCACATCTGAAGGGTAGGTGTTGCCGTACTCATTTGCTTTGACTCGAAACTGCTCAAATAATGTTGCTGAATATCAAGCTCTAATCCTTGGACTTGAAATGACAGTCAACATGAAACAACTACGTCTTCAAGTGTACGGAGATTCCCAACTAGTGGTCAATCAACTACTTGGATCATACGAAGTCAAGAAGCCCGAATTACTCCCATATTGAAATTATGTTATGAAGCTTACGAGATGGCTTGGTGACGTAGAAATCGAGCATGTTCCGAGAAATAATAATAAGCAAGCCGATGTTCTTGCCAAACTCGCTTCCACACTTGCCATGCCAAATGATGAGGCTCATGTACCAATTTGCAAGAGTTGGGTCATACCACCATTATTTGACGGTGAAAGCAATGAAGAAATGGAAGATGATAGTTATATTGTCGAAGTACTCGAGATTGAGAAGGAAGATTGGCGTCAAACGTTTGTTGATTACCTGAAGTACGAAAAGCTACCAAAAGACCCACGTCAAAGGATAGACATTCGACGACGTGCGGCTCCTTTTATCTACTTCAAGGGCACTTTGTCTAGACGTTCGTTTGATGGAGTATTCTTACGTTGTTTAGGAGATGAAGAAGCCACCCAAGCCGTCGAGGAAGTACATTCCGGAATTTGCGGCGCTCATCAGTCAGGCCCAAAGTTACATTTTCGGGTAAAAATAATGGGTTATTACTGGCTAACAATGGTAAGAGATTGCATGGATTATGTACAAAGATGTCAAGACAGTCAATACAATGCAAATTTCATTCACCAATCACCTGAGCCACTACATCCTACAGTAGCCTCTTGGCCGTTTGATGCATGGGGCTTAGACGTAGTAGGGCCCATGACTAAGTCATTTGAAGGACATCTGTATATCTTAGCAGCAACATACTACTTTTCTAAATGGGCTGAAGTAGTGCCTTTGAAAGAAGTGAAGAAAGAAAACATAGAAAATTTTATCTAAACCCACATTATCTACCGCTACGGGTTTCCTCGATATATGATCACTGATAATGGAAAGCCCTTTAGTTTAATTTACAAACTCTGTGAGAAGTTCGGTTCTAAACAAAGAAAGTCGTCCATGTATTATGCTGCTGCTAATGGCCTAGCAGAAGCTTTCAACAAGACATTATGTAACCTGTTGAAAATATAACTTCTAAATCAAAAAGGGAATGGCATGAGAGAATTGGAGAGGCTTTATGGGCATACATGACTACTTATAGAACGCCTACTCAAGCGACGCTGTATGCATTAGTGTATGGTGTGGAAGCTGTCGTTCTCCTTGAACAACAAATTTCATCACTGAGAATGGCCGTGCAAGAATGCTTGACAGAGGAAGAGAATGCATGTCTGCGCCTTGAAGAATTGGAAGCCCTCGATGAGAAAAGACTTGAAGCACAAGAAAGACTTGAGTGTGATCAAGACCGTCTCTCTCGGGCATTTAAAAAGAAAGTGCGATCACGCTCATTCCAAGTTGGTGATTTGGTGCTCGCAGTGAGAAGATCTATCATCATCACCCATCGAACTGGGAACAAAATTCACATCCAAATGGGATGGCCCCTATGTTGTCAGAGAAGTATATACCAATGGTGCATACAAACTAGTGGCTTAAGATGGTTTAAGAAACTAGTGGCTTAAGATGGTTTAAGAATCGGCCCCATAAACGGGAAATTATTGAAACGTTACTATGCTTAAAAAAATAAAAAAGAAAAGACATCGAAAAAAAATCGAAAAAAATAAAAAAAAACAGAGACATCGAAAAAAAGGGAAAAAAAAAACTCCTAGCCCGCATGAGTATAAACTGTGCACGTCACCTCCCAAAATAAATTATCAAATTTTGAACTACGTTGTGACTTGATCCCTCTGTTGGGTATGTAGGCAACTTAGATATTTTCTAAGTACAGTCTCATTAATTTGTTGTTTTGTTTTCACATGGAATAACAAATTTATTCAATATATTCAGTGAAAAGTAAGCACGATAAATAAAACAGAGACAAATAAATTTTTAAGTGTTTTCAAACTAATGCTCATCATATAAAGCAGCAAGGAAATAGAGTGTCCTAATCAAATGCTAAACAAAAAGATTGAACTTCTTCAAATCTTCTATGGCAGCTTCTAGACGGGTCTTCGATGCGTTCAAATTCTCAATGGCTTCGTCATCCAATGGAGAGATATCTCCAATCCCAATGATCTCTGCTTCAATCATATGAACCTCTGCTTGAGCACTGAAAAAAAATCGTTGTTGTCTCTTCAAGGAAGAAGATAAGAGTTTCTTTCACTTCTTTAAATCACCAAGCTCCTTAACAGTGCGCTCCAAATCCTCCTGAGTGGATTTGACTTGGCTTGGTTCTTTGATCTCTTTTGTCTTGGCTTTATCAAGACGATCTTTTGCTTCAATTAATTGTTGTGCAAGAGCCTCCTTAGCAGCCTCTTCGGGAGATCTCGGCCAAGCTTCACCAAAAGCAGCAGATTTGTCAAAAAGGGATCCTAACAACTCTTCCAAACTAAAAAAATCAAAACCATTGAGGCTCTTCCTTGTACCAAGCACCAAGAACACATCGTATTTGAGAGAAGAAATGCAATCCATTGATGTGTTTGTTATCTTCTCACGAAGGTCCATCCAAAATCTCTGAAGGAAGTCCTTTTGATGATCAAATAAAAATTTTCCTCCGTCAAGCACAGCAAGTGCAACAGGTTTAGGAACGACGCTGAGCATTGTTGAAATTGAACTCTTCTTGGATATCGTGTCACCAGCTGAAAGGATTGCAACTGATTTTTGACTATCTTGCGAACCTCGAATATCATCGTTCAACAATTTGTGCTCCAACTAAAAGGAAAAAAATGCGGAGTTAGAAAACATTTTATGAAGACTATTATGCTAAAATAAGATAGGAATGGAGCACACCTCTCCCACAAAGCTTCCCGTGTGTTGCTCGTCCCCAGTTGCACAGTCGATATCAATGACTTTTTGATTTGAAGTGTCAGAGTCCTTTTTGGTTCTTTTCCAATGGCAGTCTGCATTGCAACTCTCACTGTCTTCAAGATTTTTTCTCTTGTTAGATTCAGGAAGCTCAATGGCACGAACATTGTGTTCCTTAAGAAAAGTATTCGAGGGCATATGTAGATGAGCCTCCCCAAAAAAGTCATCCCCATTATCACACGCTTTGCCCTTGCGAGTTTTCATATGAGACGGTGAGAGACATAATATTTTCTTCCAAGTAATTCCCATGAACTGCAGCCCACCGATTCTTGTACTCATCGGAGCAAAATTTCTTCGCATGTGGGGGTATAGAAGGAAACCGCACCTTAGACATGGAGTTGGATAAAACACACAAACGCCAATAAAGAAGTGTTGCATGTTTTCTTAATTGCTTGCAAGTACACAACATCAAGTTGTAATAAAATGTATTTTCGAGTACATGTGTCGATCCCACGAGGAGTATGTATATAAATATATATTAATGCTTGTAATTAAAATAGTCTCGATTTTATTTAGAAAAATCAATTAAAAGATTTGTTTGCAAGAATAACTAAATTGAAATGAATTTTTAAATAAAATAAAATACTAAACTTTAGCAAATAACAATGGAATAAAAGATCTAGAGGTCCGATTTCACTCAACTATCCACCATGTGTAATTTCTTGTAGTTATGTTATAAAAATCCTTCTTATTCATTAGCCAAGAATCCTACAGTTGTCTACTCCCTCACTAGAGTGTTAAATAGATATTCGTTATCTAAACTTTGATTGCAATGTTCCCATCAACAATCTACAAATAAATAACACATCAAGCACTAAATTCTCTATAAGCTTCAATAGCATTATAGGCTCTCCCAAACTCTATAAATACCATTGATGTATTTTTTCCTTTTCTTGTTTATAATTTCTTCTTCCAAGTGATAAATTATAAACATAGAAATCATTCAACTTATGGCCAATAAATTGAAAGCATTAAGATTAGAACAATACAAATGAACAATATGAAGAACTTAAATAACTTAGTTCATAGGTTCCAACACATGGTTTCTAGTTTTGTGCCATCATTCCTCTAGAAATAAAAATTAGTTCATAATAACACAAGCAAAACAATAAAACATAGTTCTAAAACAAGACATATCAAATGAAAAATAAAATAAAGAAGAACTTAGAACAAGATTTTGAAGTGCTGTTTCCGTCCCCGGATTTGTGCAAAAGATTTCTCAAGAACTAAAATAAATTGAGTCTTCAATCATTTCCAGCAGCCTCCACTCCTTATTTGGATCCCCAATACCCTAGATGGTAAGTAAATGATGCCTTTTTATAGTCCAGACAAGTCTCAAATCGTAGCACACCATTTTCATAGACTTTCATGCGCAGCCAACAAAGTTACACATTTTTCGGACTCTGTTTTTCGAAGACCGTGGATGCGCTGCTATATAGACCGCGGGTGCGCTGCTGTTTCGGGGAAAAATTTCATTTTCGAACTTCAGTGACCGCGGGTGCGGTAGAACAAGGACCGCGGGTGCCGTACAGCTTCGGCAGATTTTCTGAAATTCGATTTTCCTTGACCGCAGGTGAGGTCTCTTTGTTAGCGTGGGTGCGCTGGAGCTTCGGCAATTTTTATCTTTTGCACTTTCCAATTCAACACTTTACTACTTTAAACTCTCATTCTAAGCTTCCAAACTAAAACAACAAAAAATCACATAAAACCTGCTCAAGAATCACAAAATTCTAAGTTAAAAATAAGTAATAAAAGTACAATAAATTGCACTTATCAAACTCCCCCAAACTTAATATTTTGCTAGTCTCGAGCAAAACAAAACAACACAAACAAACAAGTCATGAAATATTTTAAAGAACTTGGCCTCAAGATAAATTAACAACTCTTCATGCATTCACAAGTCAAATCAATCCAACCACTTTCATTAGGATAAAATCATGCAATCGGTTAATTTTCTTAACTTATAATTTCTTCAACTCATATTTCAAAACATTCTCAATCGATTTAAGTTTTTACAAACACAAATCAAGAGGTCCTTTATAGTAAAGATTGGGTTCAAAGCTATATTCATTCAAGAAAGCAATACCCAATAAATACTTGATGCAATGAGGTGTGTGTAAAATTGTTTAGATTCATACTCAATGGAAGTGTTTATCGATTGTCCATAGGCTAAATCCTCCCAAACACTCTCCACTAGTATATTGGACAACTATGACTTGGTCAATAGGATTTGCAATGCTTGTAATGTTAGGCCTTGGCTCATGGGTACAAATGAAGATTAGGACTTCAAATAAGGGAGTAAGTTGAATTTTTTTCTCTTTTGCAAACTCCATTTCTTTCTTTCATATCCATTTTTTTTATTCATTTCATCTCTTTTTTCTCCCATTTTTCCCCAACTTCTTCAATGTAACATCATTCATTTTTCTTTTCTTTTGTAGGAGAATTTTCATTTTTTTGATCCTTTGAATTCTTACTCCCTCGAGAAGGTAGGAAATTAATGTTTAAGATATTCAACGGGGTAGTAAATGTGGGATATTTGAAAGGATATCGAATGGGGGTCTTTTACACATATTAACGTGTGTCATTCGAATTCGTATAAGCTCAAAGAGGTGACAAATGATAAATTATTTTTATTTGGTAGCTTGAAAGGCTCAATCGATCCAAAAAATTACCTAAATCATTCCTAAATCATAGTTTATCCGTATTTCGCCTCGAGTGTTGTTTATATAGTTCTAGAAAAAATCTCAATTCACTAACACAAAGTAGAATCTAATCATCGTGAAAAGTGATGTCTCAATGCATCAACCAAATACATATATATTCACAAGAAAAGAGCTTGGCTTCCAAGAAATTTCAAGAACACAATTATTTTCTCATATAGGCTGAAGAGGGCATCAATTGAATATTTATGAACAATATAAATAGGCCCAAATAAAATCAAAAATCGCCTCAATCATATATGTGTTTGCAAAAATTTAATTCAATATCAAATGAAAATCGCAAAGTTGTATAGAAATTATAAGTCTCAAACTTACCAAATCTCATGATTGTTCTCTAAATTTTTCAAATTGATTGATTATCATGAATGAGATACATGACCTTTTTTTTTTTCTCAATGCACAAATTTTCTTTTCTCATCATTGGCCATAAAAAATTTCATGACTAAGACATTACAAACACACAAGCAAACAACTCAAAAGGAAATAAAACACCAAATAAAACTAAATAAAAAAAATAAATACACAAAATAAAATAAATAAATAACATCTCCCCCAAACTTAAATATGTGCATCGTCCTCGATGTAAATGATCATGAAAGTTAGACGAATACACATACCTCGGGCAACCACTGTCAGTGGTCATCGCCATCCTCATCATCTGGGGCATCTTGTCGTGGTTGGAACTCTGGCGGGTGGTATATGGGTGGCCACTGTGGAGGAGGTGGAAATGGATTACCAGAGGTTGAAGCTGATGGAAATTGCTGAGCCAAGACAGACGTAACATTCATCATATATCCCATAAATGTATCGGTCCTAAACCGAAACTCATCCATGTCTTGGCGTTGATTTCTCATTTCTTCTTCCAAATGGGTCAACCTATCTCTCATATTTCCTTGTTGTGGTTGTGGTTCTTGAGCTTGAGCCTGGGCACGTTTTTCTGCAGCTCTTCTGTTGAATTCCCTTTCATCTCGACGTGCCTCAGCTTGTTCACCTCTCACTGCCCTATGTGGTTGAACTACCACAATGGCATTTTTCGGCTTTAACAATTCTTCATTCACTGCCCAAGTCACTCCCGCATTCTGGCATAATGCAGTGATAAAAGAAGGGTGGAGGGTCCACAAGGAGAGTTACTTTTTGCATAATCAAGCATCGAACTCTGAAGCAATTGACCTAAATCAATTGTCTTCCCCGTCATGATGCAAAAAGTCAGGATTTCCCTCTCCTTCATGACGGTGGTGGTATGCTCGGTAGGCATAATCCTTGTTGCGACTCTGATTGTTGCACTCCCAAGAGCAGGTTGTCCACAAGTAGTATAATTCGATGAGTTCGAATATCGTATCACGAGGAAGCTAAGGTAATTACAAGTCCACTACAATGTCTTTTTATTTATTTTTTCTTTTTTGAATCTTTAATTGGTAATTTTTAATTGTTCAAATTTTAATTTAAGTAGTTGAGATTAAAGGATCCACTATTGGTATTTTAATAAAGTTAACATTAACGAACAATATTGAAATCCACTTAATAAAATGGTTCCAATATATTAAATAATCATATTTATATTATGTTATATATTATTATCTTATAAGTATATAATATATACTAAAACTTATAAATGTGGTCAAGTATTTATTGTGCTATATATATATTTGTAAACACTAAATCAAGGTTCCCACTTTAAATGGTTGATAAAACCAAACTAACATTTAAATGGTACCAAGAAATTAATATTATGATATATTCATATATAATAAATCAAGGCATCCACTTTAAATGGTTGGTAAAACCAAACTAACATTTAAATGGTTCCAAGAATTTAATGTAACATATAGCAACAATAAATCAAAACTCCCACTTATAAGTAGGGTATAAAAATACTTAAAGAAATAAATATAACATAAACAATAAATAATGATTAAATAATATAAAACATAGATTCTTACCTTTTAGTAACCTTAATATCATGCCAAGAGTTTCACCTTTTCATCTCAACTTTAGGAAGTTAGCTATTCATTATTCAAAGTGTAAAACTTTGAATATGAAATTATCATGCTAATTATATTTAAATGAAGAAATAAAGGAAAAATATAGAGAGAAATATTATGAACTCAAAGGTTTGTTCATAGAATGAGGGATATCTCAATATATTACAATGCACCCCTATTTATAGCCAAATTTGGGGAGACAACCACAAATAAAATATTATTGTTTTACACAAAAGTCTTCATTGGTGTTCATAGATATTATATTATATTACACATTACTTTTGAAAATCTTCTTCTCCGAATTTGCTTCTTCACATAAAAAGAAACATGTGGATAATTGAGTTGTCTAGTTGTGGTATTTTTTTCAAACCATTTGACCAAATAATTTGAGAGATATGGTCAAAATACTAGAGCATGGTAAAACTGCCACTCCTTTGGTAACTTTATTTGTTGCTTAATTTGATCCCACTTGTGAGAAGATTTTTATCTCATGCTTGCCATCAATATTGTAGATATTAACATCAACTTTCTACAGGTCCAAGAATCATCTTAATCTCATTTGAAACTCCAAGTTTATTCTTGTTTTATCGAACCTGTAAAAAATAGTAAAAACTTGTAATTACACAACAACTTATATTTTATACAATTTATTATAAAACATATAATATTTAAACATTTAATAAAACAAAAACTATATATTTATATTATAAAACATTTAATTAATGTACAATTTTTATGTTTATCACACCTCCCAACCAGCTTATTGCTAGTCCCTAGCAATTTAAGCGTTAATAGCAATAGAACATATTGATTAATTTAAATAGAAATGTAATCAGAACTATCTAAGTGTTTAAATTAAATTTGAAAACTGTCAAAGTTATATCAAGATCATCATAATTATAATTTATGAAATAATTTGAGATGATCAATTCAAAGCTTATTTCAGGTAGTTAAATGGACACGGCTTTCAGAAATTCCTAGTAAGAGTCTCAACTCCATATCCTCACAGGTTAATAAATGTTTCAATTTATGGCAACGATTTCTCTCATGGAGTTGGAATACAGATAAATGCTCAGAAAATGGTTTACAGAATGCAGACAGACAGACGAGCCAAACTAATCAAAAGATAGAAAATCCATTGATTCAAAATCTAGTTGTTCTTATTATATATTTTTTTCCTGATATTTTTTTTTTCATAACATCATGGAATCAGACTAAGTTTATGCTTCTTGACCATATATTTATTTAATTTGTACAATAAATTTCTCTCTTTCTTTTTTATTTATTTTTTTTTATGAGAGATATATGGGTCGTAGCATATAACTTAAAAATTACATAGATCTTCAATATCTTTCTTTTTGTATTTTTCTCCTCTTTTTTTTTTCAGGAAATATCATTTTTTTTCAAAATAAGAACTCAAGATCTAAACAATAGATAGTCTCTCTCATGATCAATAAAGGCTCGAAATCTGTTTTCTCAGTCCTCTCCACTCACTCACAAAATATGTGTGAGTTTAAAATTTTAGGCACTCTTATAAGGTATATCTTGGGCCATATACTTTAATGCCTGATTTTATCACAATGGTTAATCACTCAAAAAGATTTCATAAATCATATTTTTATATTGATCAGAATATTAAAATTGACTTTTTTTTCAAATAAAAATTAAACATCCTTGGATAGATTAATAGATTTTCTAATTTAAACCTTTCAAATATGTAATGTATGATATTTTCTTTTTTTTTTTTTTAACTTTTTTTTTTTAATAATTTCTCTCGCGGGGGCGGTCAAAAGTGACCGCCGTAGTGAGGCATTTTCGATGACAAATTTTTTGAAACTTACGAGTCCTCGCTGGGGCGGTTACTTGTGGCCGCCCGAGCGAGAGGATCTCGAAAAATTTTTTTTAAAAAGGAACGCTCGCTGGGGCGGTCAAAAGCGACCGCCCTAGCGAGGCGTTTGCGGCGATTATGATGATTTTAAAAAGCGATGGCTCGCTGGGGCGGTCAGTTGTGACCGCCCTAGCGAGACATTCTCGGAAAATACTGAGCTAAAAGTAAAAACAATGAATGCCATGCTATGCAACTACCTAAATGCAAATGATTCAATTAATTAACAAAGAAACAGAATAAAAAGGAGAAGAAGAAGTTCTCAATTTACAGTCTAGAGCTCGACTTGTCACCCATGTCCTTAATGACTGTCATGGAGCCGAGTGACTCCAATTTGTGGCTCAAATGTGCCACCGATATAATGCTTCAGTCTTTGAGCGTTCACAGTGAACGTCCCCTCCTTGCCATCATGCAATACCACTGCACCTGATGGGAACACCTGGGCTATAGTGAAAGGTCCTGACCACCTTGACTTTAGCTTGCCTGGAAAGAGGCGTAAGCGAGAATTGTATAACAACACCGCCTCACCCACTTGAAATTCCCTTCGTACGATGTGTTTATCATGGGCTCGTTTGGTGCGTTCCTTGTAAGATAGTGCCAGATCATAAGCTTTTCCTCGAAACTCATCCAACTGATTCAACTGCAGCAATCGTTTCTCACCTGCAAGAGCAAAATCAAAGTTTAGTGCATTGGTCGCCCAATATGCTCTATGCTCTAATTCTACTGGTAGATGACATGCTTTACCAAAAAGCAACCTATATGGTGTAGTCCCTATAGGTGTTTTAAAAGCAGTACGATAAGCCCACAAAGCATCATCTAACCGAACAGACCAGTCCTTCCTATTCACATTGACCGTCTTCTCTAGAATCCTCTTAATCTCTCGATTGGACACTTCAACTTGTCCACTAGTTTGGGGATGGTATGGAGTGGAAACCTTGTGGGTGACACCATATTTGCCCAGCAGTTTATCAAAAATTTTGTTGCAAAAATGGGTGCCACCATCACTTATGATTGCACGTGGTGCACCAAATCGATTAAAAATGTGTTTCTTCAAAAATTTTAACACCACTTGTGCATCATTAGTGGCACAAGCCTCCGCCTCCACCCATTTCGAAACATACTCCACTGCCACTAAAATAAATTTCTTCGCAAAAGACGCAGGAAAAGGACCCATAAAATCAATCCCCCACACATCAAATATTTCACACTCAATAATGTTATTTAAAGGCATCTCATGATGGTTGGAAATATTACCTGTGCGTTGGCATCTATCACAATTGAGAACATACAAACGAGCATCCTTAAAAAGAGTTGGCCAATAGAAGCCACATTCAAGTACCTTAGACGCCGTCCGTATGGGTCCAAAGTGACCACCTACCTCACGGTCATGGCAATGGTTCAGAATTTGATTGGTTTCCTCCTCCGCCACACATCTTCTTATCATAGAATCTGCACAGATCTTAAACAAAAACGGTTCCTCCCAAAAATAATATTTCACGGCTGAAAAGAATTTCTTTCTTTGGTGAAATAATAAATTAGGTGGAGGTGTGCCAGTGACAAGAAAATTTGCAAAATCGGCTTACCAAGGGCATGCATTTACCTCAAGCAATTGTTCATCAGGAAACCAGTCATCTATATCATCGTCACTGCCCTTAATTCTAACATGCTCAAGCCTAGATAGGTGGTCAGCAACTACATTTTCCACACCCTTTTTATCTCGAATCTCGAGATCAAATTCTTGTAGTAATAAAATCCACCTAATTAATCTAGGTTTCGCATCCTTCTTAGCAAGCAAGTATTTCAGGGCAGAATGATCGGTATACACAGTTACTTTAGACAGAACAAGGTATGAATGAAATTTGTCGAAAGCAAATACTATAGCAAGCAATTCCTTTTCAGTAGTAGCGTAATTCAATTGAGCATCATTTAAAGTCTTACTTGCATAGTAGATGGTATGAAATACCTTGTTCTTCCTTTGACCCAGCACCGCACCCACAGCTGTATCACTCGCATCGCACATCACCTCAAACGGTAACTCCCAATCAGGGACAGTCAGAACAGGTGCTGTCACCAAGCTCTCCTTGAGTATCTCGAATGCCTGCAGACAAGTAGAATCAAAATTAAATTCAACATCTTTTATCAACCTGTTGTGGGGACCCGGACGCTAATCCATTCCTTAATTATCTTTAGGAATATTTAATCATTCATAATAAACAGGGTCTAAATTTTTTTTTTTCTAAAATACACAGCGGAAACATAATGTAATTAAATTCAAATTACATAACATACATAATATACCATTATTGTAGGATCTACCATAATTCAACTAGGTTCAACTATATATCAGTACTGAATCCTAAGTTGCTTCTGAAGCCCGGATCTCCACGCTATCTAGTCCAGCCTCATTCTCTTCACGACCCTGATTCTAGCCCACCTGTTGCCATGCACACATACAAACAAGACAACAGCCGGATAACTCCGGTGAGATATAAATATCCCAGTATAAATCATGTATACATGCAATCATATAAATCATATAAGAGCATATAACCAAAAATCATATCCTATATCAACATCATGATATAAATCAATAACAAGAATAAATCATATTCTAAACATGTACCCTAATCAGGAACATAATTCAATATCTAGAATAAATCCTATTCTCGGCATGTACCAATATCAGGAACATAAATCAATATCAAGAATAATTCCTATTCTAAACATGTACCAATATCAGGAACATAATCAATCTCAAGAATAACTTCTATTCTAAACATGGACCAACATCTGGAACATGATCAGTATCAAGAATAATTTCTATTCTAAATATGTACCAATATCAGGAACATAATCAATCTCAAGAATAACTTCTATTCTAAACATGGACCAACATCTGGAACATGATCAGTATGAAGAATAATTTCTATTCTAAATATGTACCAATATCAGGAACATAAAAGGACATGAACCATATTCAGGAACATAATCAACATCAATCAATATCAATCAATATACCTGTCACTCAAGCTCGTGACTCTACGTTTTAGACTAGACTCAATCCTAGTCTAGGGATCCCGGTTTCCAGATGTGGTATTCCTATATCGAATTCCGTAAAGGATGGAACCATAATCTCTATTACTCGATATAACCAGTGCCCTGGTATTCCTATATCGAATTCCGTAATAGAAGAATTCCAATACCCTTTACTCGATATAACCAAATATGGTGTTCCTATATCGAATTCCGTAATAGATTCCATTACTCGATATAACCAAACATCCAGTGTCCTGACCTAACCGTCAAAGACTGTAGCTCTATCGCTAATATCCTATCTTGAGACATCGTGCAATGTGCCGTGGCGATACCACCACTATCCGGCACTTCTGTCACAAGATAACTCGTCTAATACCTGTCATCTAATATCAAGAGAACAAGTACATCAATCAACTTAATACAAATATCAATGCAATAAGGTAAAGTATGTGATTTAGGGAAACTCGAGTCAAACCTCCCTCGAGTTGTGCAATCCCAACTCAACATTAATTTACACCTTTCGTTTATAGTCTCGGTCTAAAGCAATCGAAGTTCTGAACTCAAGACTGTCTCTGTAAATCTGAAACGATATATCAAGAATCATAATATCAATATTTTATTCTCAATTCAACTCTGAATCTGATTAATCTGAATTAACTCAAATCAGCGGCATAACGGCACAATCTCAGTTTCCCGTCAATACCATATCACCAGATATTAATTACAAATCATAACCCATATTCGATATAATTTGTAATCAGTCTATAATCCAAATCTATTCAATTTCCATTAATATAATCTGAAAAATCATAACAATTTCATAATCAATCTGTTCTTCGATCTGACTTCGATTCTACGATGTCTAGTATTCCCAGAACACATAATATTGATCAAATAATAATTCTTCCAATATCATAATTTCAAATGATAACAGAACTCAATAAAACTTACGTCCAGTTGTAGCTCGTGTCGAGAGGAGTACAGTACTATGTTCGGATCGAAAATCGGATAAACGGATTTGCCAAAATCACAACGTATGGTACGAATAAATTGAGGAAACTTTCCTCTGAATTCTAGATCATGTCTTGGTGGAAATGAAGGGAATTTACAATTTATATATATATATCTCATGCATGGTGTGCCAAGTGTCCTCCAATTCCCATAATTGCACTTTAGACCTTGAAGTCTTTATTATTTGCAATTTGGTCCTCACAACTCTTTTTAATTCCATTTCAATCTTACTTAATGACAAAAATCGTGGAATTTAATTCATCATTCCAAAATTCGTAAATTAAATAATCTCGGATTAACATGATATAATCTCGGTTTAAAATAATATCATTTCTATAATCTCGGACCTTACAAAAGAGGATAAAGGTTTAGCAATTTTTGAAAAATCTTTGATGAAGCGCCTATAAAAACCAGCATGCCCGAGGAAACTTCTAACTCCTTTTATTGATGAAGGTGGGGGTAAGTTTTTGATTACCTCCACCTTGGCTTTGTCGACCTCAATTCCATTCTCCGATACCTTGTGTCCTAACACAATCCCCTCTTGAACCATAAAATGACACTTCTCCCAATTCAACACCAAGTTGCTCTCCTCACATCTAACTAACACCAAGTTCAAATTTTCTAGAAATTCATTAAATGAGGAGCCAAAAATAGAGAAGTCATCCATAAAAATTTCAAGGAAATTCTCAGTCATGTCATGAAAGATAGCGGTCATGCTTCTTTGAAATGTGGCAGGTGCATTGCATAAACCGAAGGGCATACGCCTAAACGCAAAAGTACCATAAGGACAAGTGAAAGTTGTTTTCTCTTGGTCCTCTGGTGCAATTGTGATTTGATTGTATCCCGAATATCCATCTAAAAAGCAATAGAATTCATGACCCGCTAATCGTTCAATCATTTGATCGATAAATGGCAAGGGAAAGTGATCTTTACGGGTTGCATCATTCAGTTTCCTATAATCTATGCACACACGCCAACCCGTAAGAGTTCTAGTGGGAATCAACTCATTTTTTTCATTGGTAATAACAGTAATCCCACCCTTTTTAGGCACACATTGTACAGGACTTACCCACGCACTATCAGAGATAGGATAGATAATACCTGCATCCAGAAGTTTAATTGTTTCAGCTTTTACTACCTCTTGCATCTTTGGATTGAGTCTCCTTTGTGGTTGTGCTAGAGGTGAGTACTTATCTTCCATCAGAATTTTATGCATGCAGATCGAAGGACTTATCCCTTTTATGTCCGAAACCTTCCAAGGGAATGCTCCTTTATGTTCCTTAAGGACCCCCATGAGCTTACTCTCCATATCATCTGTCAAAGAAGAGGAAATAATAACAGGAAATTTATTATCTTCTCCTAAATATACGTACTTGAGATGTGGAGGTAGTGGTTTGAGCTCCAAAGTAGGTGGCTCCTCTAGGCTTGGCTTCTGAGGCATTAAATCTTTTCTGTCTCCCAATTCCTCTAGTCTAAGCCTCACTTGCTTTCTCCAAGGTGGAATGGCATTCAAATGAGCTACCATCTCCATCTTTTCCTCGTCTAGCTCGTCCTCCTGCTTTTCAGTAGTGAGAGTGGCCTCCAATGGTTCTTTCAATCCATCCTGCACAAAATCACAAACAATAGAATCCAAAACATCAATACGAAAGCAACTATCATTGTGCATTGTGTGCTTGAGAGTATTGAAAACATCAAAAATAATTTCTTCTTCTCCAACTCTCAGTCTCAACTTCCCCTCTTCAACATCAATTAGCGCTTTCCCTGTAGCCAGAAATGGTGTCCCTAGGATTAAAGGCATCTCTAAATCTTCCTCCATGTCTAGTATCACGAAATCTGCAAGGAAAATGAACTTATCCACTTTCACCAAAACATCTTCGATAATCCCACGTGGATACTTGACAGATCTGTCAGCCAGCTGCAACGACATCCTAGTTGGCTTGGGTTCCCCTAATCCCAGTCTCCTAAACACAGAAAAAGGCATCAGATTTATACTCGCACCAAGATCACATAGAGCTTTATGAAAATTAATATCACCAATAATGCAAGGTATAGAGAAACTCCCTGGATCTTTTTGCTTAGGAGGCATCTTGTTTTGAACTAAAGCGGAGCAATTTTCCGTCAAATTCACCGTCATATGATCTTCTAGCCTCCGCTTATTTGCTAAGATATCTTTCAAGAATTTTGCATAACTTGGCATATTCAATAAGGCATCAGCAAAAGGAATGTTAATATGCAATTTTTTAAATACCTCAAGAAATTTACCAAATTGTGCATCTAATTTAGCTTTCTTCATCGCTGCAGGAAAAGGTGGAGGGATAACAATTTTATTTTGTGCAATAGGTGTAGATGTAGAGTTAGAAGACTTACCTCCTCGAGTTTCTATCTCATCCTTGCCATGCTTGGTCTTTTCCTCATGAGACTCGAGTGCTTTTCCACTCCGCAATTCCACAGCCTTCACATGCTCTCTTGGGTTAGTTTCCGTGTTGCTTGGCAAAGCTCCTTGCTCCCTATTAGAAATCAACTTTGCTAATTGTCCAATCTGATTCTCTAACCCCTTTATGGATGCATCTTGATTCTGAAATCTCGTCTCTGTTGCAGAAATAAATTTAGTCATCATTTGCTCTAAATTGGACTTCTCCTCCCGAGGCGGCTCTGGTTTGAATCCTTGGTGCATCCCATATGGTGGACCTCTTTGTTGGCGATTTTGGCTGTTTTGGCCTCCCCACGAAAAGTTTGGGTGATTCCTCCATCCCGGATTGTATGTATTCGAATAAGGGTCATTTCTAGGACGGTTCTGGAATCCCACTTGTTTCACCGGTGCTCCCTCAGGCACATAAAATGGATTGCCATCTTGGCAATCCTGCACGTCATGCTCACCCCCACACTTATCACAGAAAATTTCTTGCAGACGCATAGCCGACCCACTCATGCTCATCCCATCAATCTTTCTACTCAAAGCCTCTAACTGTGCTGAAACCGCAGACAAATCATTAACTTGATGAACTCCAGCACCTCGTCTCTGCCTATCAGACTGAGGATGATAGCTACTCGCAGCCATCTCCTCCAATAACTCATATCCTTCCTCAGCCGTCTTTCTCAGTAAGTTACCACATGCAGCAGCATCTATCATAGTACGGTTAGGAGTAATAAGACCATAGTAGAAAGTTTGAACAACTAACCCAAGCGGTAGCTCATGGTGTGGACATCTCCTCAACAAGTCCTTGTAACGCTCCCATGACTCGTAAAGTGACTCGTTCTCATATTGAGCAAACGTAGTAATGTCGGCTCTAAGCTTCATAGTCTTCGACGGAGGAAAGTACTTGATCAGGAATGCCTTTGCCATATCCTCCCATGTAGTGATAGACCCTTCAGGCAAACAGTTTAACCACGACTTAGCTTTATCTTTCAGTGAAAATGGAAATAAGCGCAGACGAACAGCATCATCAGACACGCCATTAAACTTAAAAGTATCACAAATTTCAAGAAAGTCAGCTATATGAGAATTAGGGTCGTCAAGTGCACTTCCCCCAAATTGAACAGTGTTCTGAATCATCTGGATGATAGCTGGCTTGATCTCAAACTGATTAGCTCGGATGACTGGTCTTACGATGCTTGGACGTGCTCCATCAAGAGACGGCTGTGGATAATCCAACATTGGAATGCGACGTGGTATCTCAACTTGTCTATTGCCACGCTGTTCCTCTCCACGTTCTTGCTCGTGTCTTTCCATCTGTTCTTTGAGTCTTTGTTGTTGTCTTCGACGTCTAGCTGTGCGTTCAATCTCGGGGTCAAAAGGCTCAAGCTTAAATTCGAGTGATCTTCGCATGCACCACCAGAAAAATCTGCAACACAAGGAGAGTATCAAATAGCAATAAAATAAGTAATACTAAAGAATTTAAATGAGAAATAAAAAAAATTCGTGAATCAACAGTCCCCGGCAACGGCGCCAATTTTTTTTTTTTTTTTTTTTTTTAGCATAAACAAATCACTTAATAAAAACGTCGAGCAATAATGTTAAACAACGAGTACGGGGTAGGATCCCCTCAAATCCCAACAAATCTAGAGTTTAGCCACTAAAATTCATAATAAAAAAAAAAACAACAATCTAAGAATTAAAAACTGAATAATGAAAATACTAAAGATGACGACGGATGACGGCCACGACGCGTGGAAATCTCGAAGTCTTCGAAATCTCCTTTGCTCCTAGCCTTTTCTCCAAGAAAATCCGATGAAAGTGATGAAAAATCGCCCAAAACGCCGCCTCTCTCGTGTGTTAGGTCTATGGTGTAGAATAGAGTCCAAAAAAAAGGAAACATATCTTTTCAAATCTCGCAGCTCGCTATGGCGGTCAAAAGTGTCCGCCCTAGCGAGACGTTCTCGCAGAAATTTCCTCGGCCATGTCCCTGGATTCGCTGGGGCGGTCACTTTTGACCGCCCTAGCGAGACGTTTGCGCAGCAACTCCTCGGCCAGATCAACATGCTCGCTGGGGCGGTCACTTTTGACCGCCCTAGCGAGTACCTCTCGCTTCTTTGGCAATTATTTCCCACTTTTTGGTTCAATTCCTACAAAATAACCACCAACTACACGAGATCAGTCAAATGCTAAATAATGATAGAAAAATGCTAAATTAAACTAAAACAAACTAATATGATGCATGAATGCGACTCGAAAACAACACTAAAAACACGTAAAAACGAGTCCTATCACGCGCATATGCGCGAGGGTTCCAGAAAGATTGGCGCATATGCGCCAATGGATTCGCGCACATGCGCGAGGGTACCCGAGACTTGGCAAATTTGAGATATGGCCTCGCGCACATGCGCCGATTAAGGCGCGCATATGCGCGAGTGTAGGTGGGCACGAGACAGTAGGTCTCGCGCATATGCGCGGCGATAGGGCGCGCATATGCGCATATGCGCGAGCTGCCGAGAAGCTTATCGCGAAGACCAGTAGGTCTCGCGCATATGCGCCAGTAATGTCGCGCATATGCGCGAGACATGCAGAAGGGAAAATCGACATTTGGCATTTGCATGTATATATATATATATATATATATATATATATATATATATATATATATATATATATATATATATATATATATATACATGCAAATATTCTTCAGAAAAGGAGAAAACGAAGCTGAGGGAAGAAAATAGCTTTTGCATTTTTAGAATTCGATTTTACAATCAATCCGTCCGTTAGATTTTAAATCCGACTTCGACACTGTGTTTCTATCAACGCAGGCTACTACGGGACGTAAGTTTTATTACGTTTTGAAATGTTTTGAAATTATGATGTTGTTAGAATTGAATACATGTCATATATGTTATTCTTGACATGTTAGACAGTGTAGAATCGAAGTCAGATTAAGAAACTGACTGAATATGGAATTGTTATGAATTTCAGAATGAAATTGACTGAGAAGTAATATCAGATTCGTACGGTGATTGATTGTAAATGTTTGGAATTGATATAGACTGATATAGTATTGTCAGTATCGCAAGATTGTACTGTTGTACTGTCAGAATTTGATAAAACAGAGATGTTGTGATTTGATTAGAATATTGATACAGAATATTGGTATTGTCATTGCCAGATTGAACAGTGACAGACGTTGAATCAAGACTTTGATTGTATCAGAACGACAGCAAGAAAGGTATAAATAAATGTTGATTCGGGATTGCACAACTCGAGTTAGGTTTGACTTGAGTTTCCCTAAATCACATACTTTATTTTATTGCATTTATATTTGCAGATTATCAGATTGATATGTTAATGTATTGACTTAGAACAGAGTCAGAGTCCGAGTCTAGGGCAGATCAGCCTAGCTAGGGCAGAACCGCCGAGTCTTTCTCAGAACCGATAAGACTCTAGACTTACGGTGTATCGAAGGCCTTAGATGTAGATCGACGTCTAACTCAGACACTCGATACAGAATACCAGAGTCTAAATTAGATTGAGATCCCTAGATTTGAGATAAGATAAGATTAGATCACGAGTCATTGATTCATGTAGTCAGACAGATATATGTTTTGATGTTTGTTTATGCTTTTATATATTTTTATATGATTGCATTTAATACATTGTTTATACTGGGATATTTATATCTCACCGGAGTTATCCGGCTGTTGTCTTGTTTGTATGTGTGCATGACAACAGGTGGGACAGGTACAGGGTCACAGAGGGGAAGACAGATCGAGGTTAGAGTGGTGATTCCGGACTTGGACTAGAGCTAGGGTTTAAACACTTGATAGTAGTTGTTGAACCTGAGTATGTATGATTGTATATTTTATCAGATTTATACTTTTATACTGATATGTATAGGAGTTTGATTCCATTACCTTCCTCATTTTAAAAAAAAATTTAGACCCTGTTTACTATAATTGATTTATTAGTCCCAATCATGATTAAAAAGATGATTAGCGTCCGGGTCCCCACAACAGGTGGTATCAGAGCGATAGATTCTTTAGATTAAGATAGAAGAGGCTAGTGAGCGGGGTAGAATGAGGTTTTCTTTCTTGCTTTTGAATGCTAGCATGTCTTACTGCTTTACTACATGTTACTTGCTTATCAGATTTGATATAGTAATGTATTTTATTGCAATTGGATCAGTACTGATTCTAGATCAGCAGTAAGATGATAAGAGGAGATTGCAACAGAATTGTTGTACTTGTTACTAATCTATTTGATTATTAGATATGCCTCTGAGACGAGTACCAGAACAGGGAAGTATATCAAATCCTCCAATGGATGTAACACCGACTCCAATGGAAACGTTACTGAAACGATTTCAGTCATTTCATCCGCCAACCTTGAAAGACACAGAGAACGCTGTAGAGTGTGAGAGTTGGCTTGATGATATTGAGATGTTGTTCGAATCCATGGAGTATACAGATGAGAAGAGAGTGAAATTGATTGGACACCAGTTACACGACGTTGCCAAAAACTGTTGGATCACGAGAAAGAGAGCCATGGAGCATAGATGTACGATTATTACCTGGAATATATTCAGAACTGAATTTTATCAACGATTCTTTCCAGTGTCGTACCGGAAGGACAAGGGGGCGGAGTTTGTCAATCTAAAGCAAGGACAGATGAACATAGAAGAGTACGTATCCAAATTCTCCTCCTTGCTGAAGTTTGCTCCACATGTGGCTGACAGTGAAGAAGCTACTGCTGACCAGTTCATCAATGGCCTGAACCCCGACATTTTCACATTGGTGAACACAGGGCGACCGAATAATTTTACTGATGCCCTGAACAGAGCTAAGGGAGCAGAAGCCGGTCTGATGAGACAGAAAGGGGCTTCATTTGTGCCTCCAGCACCGAGACCACAACAACCACCTCCCAGATTTGAGGGTGGCAGCAGTAGTGGAGGAAAGAAAGAATTTTTGAAAGACAGGGGAAAGCAATTCAAGAAATCGGGGAGTAGTTCTTCCAGCTCCGGTGGTTCCAGACAGAGCCAGAGTTACACTGGAGTTTATTGCAAGACTTGCGGAGGAAGACATGCAACCGAGCAATGCCAGGGAGTGACTGGTAGTTGCAACTTCTGTAAACAGCCGGGACACTTTGCTAAAGTGTGTCCACAGAGAGGGTTGCAGAGAACTCAGGGGGCCGAGTCATCGGGATCACCAGCACAGACTGAGAGACGATCAGTTGCTGTTCATACATTCCAGCCAGCGCCAGCTCAGGCACAGCACAGGTCAGGAGGAAGCCAGACAGTTGGTCAGCCTCTTAGACAGCAGGCCAGAGTCTTCGCTTTGACAGAGGAGCAGGCCCAGGAAGCACCAGATGACGTTGTTGCAGGTAACTGTTCTTTATGTGGTTACTCTGCTTACGTACTGATTGATACCGGTGCTTCACACACATTTATTTCTGAACGATTTGCATTGAGTAATGCATTGCCTGTAGAGTCGTTAGCTACTGTAGTGTCTGTCTCTTCTCCATTGGGGATGGACTTGATATCTGTAAATTCTGTTAAGCATTGTGTACTACAGTATGACGGGCATGAGATTGAGTTAGATTGCATCGTACTTGGATTGTCTGACTTTGACTGTATTATCGGTATTGATATGCTGACCAAGTACAGAGCGATAGTTGATTGTTTCCACAAGATAGTGAGATTCAGACCATATATGGCTGAAGAGTGGAAATTTTACGGGAAGGGTTCTAGATCGAGAATTCCTTTAATATCCGTATTATCTATGACTCGATTGTTACAGAAAGGAGCAGAAGGATTCCTTGTATATTCAGTAGATTTACTGAAGTCGAGTCCAGCATTGGCAGATCTGCCAGTGGTACGTGAGTTTGCTGACGTCTTCCCAGATGAGATCCCGGGATTACCTCCAGTTAGAGAGATAGACTTCAGCATTGAACTGATGCCAGGTACAGTGTCGATTTCTAGAGCTCCGTACAGAATGGCACCAGTTGAATTGAAAGAATTGAAAGATCAACTGGAAGATTTACTGGCCAAGGGGTACATCAGACCGAGTGTGTCTCCTTGGGGTGCTCCAGTATTGTTTGTAAGAAAGAAAGATGGTTCGATGTGACTCTGCATTGACTATAGGCAACTGAACAAGGCAACGATAAAGAATAAATATCCTTTGCCTCGTATTGATGATTTGTTCGATCAGTTGCAAGGTTCTTCAGTATATTCCAAGATCGATTTAAGATCAGGATATCATCAGCTGAGAGTCAGAGATTTTGATCTCTCAAAGACGGCATTCAGAACCAGGTATGGACACTATGAATTTATTGTCATGCCGTTTGGTCTGACGAATGCTCCAGCTGTATTCATGGGATTGATGAACCGTATCTTCCAGAAATATCTCGATGATTTTGTGATTATTTTCATCGATGATATTTTGATTTATTCACAGAATATGAGTGAGCATGCTGAGCATCTAAGAACTGTTTTGCGAATTTTAAGAGCTGAGAAGTTATATGCTAAACTGTCGAAATGTGAGTTTTGGCTAAGACAAGTAGTATTTTTGGGTCATATTATATCTGGAGATGGTATATCTGTTGATCCCAGTAAAGTGGAAGCCGTGATTTCTTGGCCAAGACCGAAATCAGTGCCCGAAATTCGCAGTTTCATGGGTTTAGCAGGATATTACCGCCGTTTCATTAAAGATTTCTCGAGTATAGCTAAACCAATTACTCAGCTGACTCAGAAGAATGCTCCATTTGTTTGGTCTGAAGAATGTGAGACCAGTTTTCTGGAGTTGAAGAAGAGACTGACCAGTGCCCCGGTGTTGACCATTCCGTTAGGTACTGGTGATTTTGTGGTTTATTGCGACGCTTCGCATAGAGGGTTGGGATGTGTACTGATGCAACGAGGGCATGTTATTGCTTATGCCTCAAGACAGCTTAAACCACATGAGACCCGTTATCCAATTCATGATCTAGAATTGGCAGCCATTGTCTTTGCATTAAAGATATGGCGACACTATCTTTACGGGGAGAAGTTTG
This sequence comes from Primulina eburnea, assembly GCF_022965805.1. Lineage (NCBI taxonomy): Eukaryota > Viridiplantae > Streptophyta > Magnoliopsida > Lamiales > Gesneriaceae > Primulina > Primulina eburnea. The sequence continues at coordinate 14,285,282 of NC_133117.1, forward strand.
AGATATATTCTGATCATAAGAGTTTGAAATATCTGTTTTCACAATCTGAATTGAATATGAGGCAACGAAGATGGCTTGATTTGCTTAAAGATTTTGATTGTGAAATCAAATACTATCCAGGAATGTCTAATGCAGCAGCTGATGCACTGAGTCGAAAGGTATGTTCTTTATCCTTATCGACGATTGGTGTTTCAAATTTGATAGAAGACTGCTGTTTGTCTGGATTAGAATTTGAAACAGATTATAGACCGTTGAGACTTTATACGGTGCAAGTAGAACCAGAGCTGATTATGAGAATTAAGGCAGCTCAGCGAAGTGATCAGAATGTACAGAACTCAGTATCGATGGTTAGAACAGGACATCGATCAGAATATCAGGTACGTGATAACGTCTTGTATGTGAATAATCGTCTGGTTGTGCCGAATGTTTCAGATTTGAGACGACAAATATTGTCAGAAGCGCACAACAGTCGATTCAGTATTCATCCTGGTGTCAGAAAGATGTATAACGATTTGAAAGGACAGTTCTGGTGGAAACAAATGAAGACTGATATCGCTGAATTTGTTTCCAAATGTCTGAATTGCCAGCAGGTGAAGGCAGAAAGAAAGAAACCAGGAGGATTATTACAGAGTTTGTCCATTCCTGAATGGAAATGGGATCATATTTCCATGGATTTTGTGACACAGTTGCCACGTTCCTCCCGAGGTTGTGATGCGATTTGGGTCATGATGGACAGATTGACCAAATCTGCATGTTTTATTCCGTACAAGATGACGTACAGATTCGATTAGATGGCAGAGATCTATGTCAGAGAAGTGGTCAGATTGCATGGAGTGTCGAAATCGATTGTATCAGATCGTGATCCTCGATTTACTTCGAACTTCTGGCAGAGTTTGCAGCAAGCTCTCGGTACGAAGTTACATCTGAGTACCGCATATCATCCACAGACCGACGGACAGTCAGAGCGGACTATCCAGACACTGGAGGATATGCTGAGAGCAGTAGTGCTAGATTTTGACACTAATTGGCAAGATGCATTGCCGCTTTGTGAATTTTCGTACAACAATAGCTATCAGACGAGTATTGAGTTGGCACCATTTGAAGCGTTGTACGGAAAGAAGTGCAGATCCCCTCTCTATTGGGATGATATCTCTGAAGTGCCTGAGATTGGACCAGATATGATCAGAGATATGACAGAAAAAGTGAAGCTGATACGAAAGAAAATAAAGGCAGCACAAGACAGACAGGCCAAATATGCCAATGTTCGACGTAGACCATTAATATTTGAGGTAGGAGACCGAGTGTTTTTGAAGATTTCACCTTTCAGAGGAGTTGTCAGATTTGGCAAGAAAGGAAAATTGTCTCCACGATATATTGGGCCTTATGAGATTCTCGAGAAGATAGGAGATCGTGCATATCGACTCGCCCTACCGTCTTCATTATCGGGGATACATGATGTCTTTCATGTATCGTTATTAAGGAAGTACCTTCCTGATGCTTCACATGCTATTCAACCAGACGAGGCCGAACTGGATGAGACGTTGAGCTATGTTGAAAAACCGATTCAGATTATTGAGCGCAAAGAAAAACAGCTCAGAACGAAAATGATTCCACTTGTGAAAGTGCAATGGACTCGTCATGGTGTAGAAGAAGCAACTTGGGAAACTGAATCAGATATGAGACAAGAATTCCCAGAGTTGTTTTGATGAAGTAAATTTATTATACAGTTTTGTATATATATACTCCTTATTAATACGATTGAATGCCTGTGATTTCGAGGACGAAATCGTATCTTAGGGGGGGAGAAATGTAATGCCCGAGAATTAATCACGGTTAATTAACAATTATTGAGTACTAATTTAATATGATTATGAAAGGGCTAACCGAGATACGAAAAGAGATCGGGTGTGAAAATTGATGTGCGAGAACAGTAGCATCGGCGCACATGCACGACTATATGCGCGCATATGCGCGAGGGTTCCAGAAAGATTGGCGCATATGCGCCAATGGATTCGCGCACATGCGCGAGGGTACCCGAGACTTGGCAAATTTGAGATATGGCCTCGCGCACATGCGCCGAGTAAGGCGCGCATATGCGCGAGTGTAGGTGGGCACGAGACAGTAGGTCTCGCGCATATGCGCGGCGATAGGGCGCGCTTATGCGCGTGCTGCCGAGAAGCTTATCGCGAAGACCAGTAGGTCTCGCGCATATGCGCCAGTAATGTCGCGCATATACATGCAAATATTCTTCAGAAAAGGAGAAAACGAAGCTGAGGGAAGAAAATAGCTTTTGCATTTTTAGAATTCGATTTTACGATCAATCCGTCCGTTAGATTTTAAATCCGACTTTGACACTGTGTTCCTATCAACGTAGGCTACTACGGACGTAAGTTTTATTACGTTTTGACATGTTTTGAAATTATGATGTTGTTAGAATTGAATACACGTCATATATGTTATTCTTGACATGTTAGACAGCGTAGAATCGAAGTCAGATTAAGAAACTGACTGAATATAGAATTGTTATGAATTTCAGAATGAAATTGACTGAGAAATAATATCAGATTCGTGCGGTGATTGATTGTAAATGTTTGGAATTGATATAGACTGATATAGTATTGTCAGTATCGCAAGATTGTACTGTTGTACTGTCAGAATTTGATAAAACAGAGATGTTGTGATTTGATTAGAATATTGATACAGAATATTGGTATTGTCATTGCCAGATTGAACAGTGACAGACGTTGAATCAAGACTTTGATTGTATCAGAACGACAGCAAGAAAGGTATAAATAAATGTTGATTCGGGATTGCACAACTCGAGTTAGGTTTGACTTGAGTTTCCCTAAATCACATACTTTATTTTATTGCATTGATATTTGCAGATTATCAGATTGATATGTTAATGTATTGACTTAGAACAGAGTCAAAGTCCGAGTCTAGGGCAGATCAGCCTAGCTAGGGCAGAACCGCCGAGTCTTTCTCAGAACCGATAAGACTCTAGACTTACGGTGTATCGAAGAGCCTTAGATGTAGATCGACGTCTAACTCAGACACTCGATACAGAATACCAGAGTCTAAATTAGATTGGGATCCCTAGATTTTAGATAAGATAAGATTAGATCACGAGTCATTGATTCATGTAGTCAGACTAGATACATGTTTTGATGTTTGTTTATGCTTTTATATATTTTTATATGATTGCATTTAATACATTGTTTATACTGAGATATTTATATCTCACCGGAGTTATCCGGCTGTTGTCTGGTTTGTATGTGTGCATGAAAACAGGTGGGACAGGTACAGGGTCACAGAGGTGAAGACAGATCGAGGTTAGAGTGGTGATTCCGGACTTGGACTAGAGCTAGGGTTTAAACACTTGATATTAGTTATTGAACCTGAGTATGTATGATTGTATATTTTATCAGATTTATACTTTTATACTGATATGTATAGGAGTTTGATTCCATTACCTTCCGCATTTTAAAAAAAAAATTTAGACCATGTTTACTATAATTGATACTAGTTACTATGCACACGCGTTGCATGTGTTTACATTTTTTTTATTATTATCGATGTACTAAAGTGAAATTTGACAAATTTTGGAGGGACTAAATTTATATTTAATGGTTGAAATAAAAAAAATAAAAATAAAAGTGTGTGTTGAAATAAACAAAAAACAAAAAACAAAAAACAAAAGTGTAATATTAGTATCATATAAGGGTAAAAGTGGAAAAAAAAAAGTTGGTGTCCTCTCTAGGTAGTTACTATGAGGTCCTCACACTTAATAATATAGTATGGATATTAGTCCCAATCATGATTTGAAAGATGATTAGCGTCCGGGTCCCCACAACCTGGTAGTGCGATAAATGCATCCGAATTTTCAATCATTTGAGTGATTCTTTCATACATAGAAGAAACTTTTAATTCCTCCCCAATCGTAACACCTGTAATATTTCCTTCAGCTAAAGCTGTAGGAATAATACCCAAAACCTGACTACCTCCAAGATGAGCAGATGTTGAAACAGATCCCATTAACCCAATATTACCTCCCCCATATACCAAGTGAATTTTTCTCTCAGCCAATATCTTTCCAAGATTATTCGCTGCTTCTACAAACACTTCATTTTTTCCAGGACTCGACCCAAAAAATACACAAATATTTTTCAATGTTTGTGTAGAGGATCCAGCCATGTTTTTACTTTCTTTTTTGCTCTGCGAAAATAGAGAGAAAGATGAGAGATTTTATAGGGGTAATATGTTATCATAACAAAACTATGGGTAACAGCTGTAAACAGAATAAATAGTAAAAACAATAATGACACACATACATATAAACAGTAGTGTGATTGTGGCTCACAATTTTCCTCTGGTTTTACGCCCAGAAACGGCTTCAACGACTTCTATGAGTCGAGGATATGCTTCCCATCCAATTTTCTTATATATTGGCAAACAGGGTCTTTTTTAGTCGGATTTCCAAGACTATGACGCTCATCTTGGAATTGTTTCCATAAACAGAGAAGTTCAATATGCACATGTCCAATAAAATGCGTCTCAAAAGTCAATAAGATGTTATCTAAAGACTCCTTACTCAGCCCATTCTTAATGAAACCAATTTTATCTTCTCTGTTATTGGAAACACATCCCAAAGATCTGCATCGTTTGTCGCAAGTCCATCTTGCACACTTATGACAAACCCCTAAACTTTTGGCACTTCGTTTTTTCGCATAAGTGCTTTTTCCTAATCCAGGCAAATACCGAATGAGCAATGATTGTGGAACTTCTCCTCCTAATCGGACCTTAACTTCTATTAGAAGACGAATATCTTCTGGAATTCCTTTTTGCATTAGCAATCTCAATCTTTCACACCTTCCTGCATAAATTTTTCTTATGACATTTTCAGAAACAGAGGGAAAATATTTACAAATTTTTGAGAGAATTTCATCCATTTTTAAAAGAAAAGAAATGTTTTTTTTTTAAATTTGTATCAGCAATTGTGGGAAACTGATTTAACCGACTATGAGAGTCACGGAGTACCGTTTTCCGCCGTTTAACCGGGAAATAAAAAGATTAAAGAAACCTGAAATAAAACAAACAAAATTAAATGCAACATAAAAATTTAAGGATCAGAAAGGGAAATAAACTCTTCTTGAAAGATTTCATTTTCCAAAAATGGTTTAAGCCTTTGTCCATTCACTTTAAAAACATCACCATTTTTAGGATTTTCAATATCCACAGCTCCATAAGGATATACATGCTTTACAACATATGGGCCTGTCCATCTTGATCGTAATTTTCCTGGGAATATGTGAAGTCGAGAATTATAAAGCAAAACTTTTTTACCAATCTCAAAAGATTTTCTTAGAATTGTTTTATCATGAAATGACTTGATTTTTGCTTTATAAATCCTTGAATTCTCATACGCGTCATTTCTGAGTTCATAAAGTTCATTAAGTTGCAATTTACGCAATTTGTTGGCATCATCCATGCTTGAATTTAAAGTTTTGATCGCCCAATAAGCTTTATGTTCCAATTCCACAGGCAAATGACAATGTTTTCCATAAACAAACCTATAGAGAGACATATTCAATGATGTTTTAAAAGCTGTTCGATATGCCCAAAGTGCATCACTAAGTCGCAGAGACCAATCTTTTCTATTTGAGTTAACAGTTTTTTCCAAAATTTGCTTTATCTCCCTATTAGCTAATTCAACTTGTCCATTTGTTTGAGGATGATAAGGAGTAGTTACTTTATGAGTAATACCATATTTTTTCATTAATGAAGCAAATGGTTTATTAACAAAGTGAGTTCCCCCATCACTTATCATGGCTCGAGGAATTCCAAATCTACTAAAAATATTTTCTTTTAAAAATTTGATTGACGATTTTATGATCATTTGTTCGACATGGAATTGTCTCTATCCATTTGGAAACATAATCAACTGCAACTAAAATATACAAGTATCCAAACGACGGTGGAAAAGTTCTCATAAAATCAAATCCCCAACAGTCAAAGATTTCAATTTCAATGATAGGATTCAAAAGAATCATGTTTCTTTTTGAAATTGCACCCAATTTTTGACAATTTTTACATATCTTGCAGATTTCGTGGGTGTCTTTAAACAAAGTGGGCCAATAAAATCCACACCGCAAGATTTTTTCAGCCGTTTTCTTTGAAGAAAAATGTCCTCTGCATGCTTCTGAATGACAAAATTTAATGACACTACTTACCTCATTGTCGGGTATGCAACGTCGAAAAATTTGATCTGGACAATACTTGAACAGATATGGATCCTTCCAGTAAAAGTTTTTTACCTCATTCAAAAATTTTCTTTTATCTTGGGAACTCCATTGCGGCGGCATTTTTCTTGTCACAAGAAAATTTACTATGTTAGCAAACCAAGGTGTAGTAGTAACTGAAAATAGATGTTCATCAGGAAAATTATCGTTAATTGGTGTCATTTCACAAGATGATCCTGTTACTAGTCTCGACAAATGATCGGCTACGACATTCTCGGTTCCTTTTTTATCTTTGATCACAATGTCAAATTCTTGGAGCAACAAAATCCATCGTATCAGTCGTGGCTTTGCATCCTGTTTTGTCAACAAATATCTAATAGCAGAATGATCAGTAAACACAATAGTCGTTGATCCAATCAAATAAGAACGAAATTTATCTAATGCAAATATTACAGCAAGTAGTTCTTTTTCAGTTGTGGAGTAATTCATTTGAGCATTGTTTAAAGTTCTACTTGCATAATATATCACATAAGACTTATCGTTTCTTCTTTGACCCAGTACTGCACCGACTGCATAATCACTCGCATCGCACATGATTTCAAATGATAAAGACCAATCAGGAGGTTGCATGATATGAGCTGATGTTAAATGTCGAATAATTTTATCAAAAGCATTTTGACATTCTTGAGTCCACTCAAATGCAGTGTCTTTTGTTAAGAGGTTACAAATGGGTTTAGAGATTAAACTAAAGTCCTTTATAAACCTCCTATAAAATCCAGCATGTCCCAAAAATGAGCGAATTTCTTTAATGGTTTTTGGAGGGGGTAAATTGGCAATGACATCAACTTTTTCTTTATCAAGTTCAATTCCATGAGATGACACGACATATCCCAAAACAATTCCAGAAGTAATCATGTAATGACATTTTTCCCAATTTAAAATAAGACATTTTTCCTCGCATCTTTTTAAAACTTTTTCCAAATTTTCAAGACAATTATCAAATGTATTCCCAAAGACAGTTAAATCATCCATGAAAATTTCCAAACAATTTTCAACCATGTCGCAAAAAATGCTTAGCATACATCTTTGAAATGTTGCTGGGGCATTGTATAATCCAAATGGCATCCTTCTAAATGCAAATGTTCCAAAAGGACATGTGAATGTAGTTTTATCTTGATCTTCGAGTGCAATGGGAATTTGATAATAACCTGAATATCCATCAAGAAAACAATAGTATGGATGACCTGCTACTCTTTCTAAAATTTGATCCAAAAATGGTAATGGAAAATGATCTTTTCTAGTGACGTCATTTAATTTTCTATAATCAATACACATCCGCCAACTAGATGGGACTCGACTTGTTAACAATTCATCTTTTTCATTTTTTATCACTGTGATGCCAGATTTTTTTGGAACTACTTGTGTTGGGCTTACCCACTTACTATCAGAAATAGGGTAGATAATCCCAACATCGAGTAGTTTGAGAACTTCAGTTTTCACAACATCTTTCATGTGTGGATTTAATCTCCTTTGTGGTTGTTGAGATGTTTTTGCATTTTCTTCTAAGTGAATTTTGTGAGTGCAAATTAGTGGATTAATGCCCTTAAGATCTTTTAGTGTCCAACCAATTGCATTTTTATGTCTTTTAAGCATATCAACTAATTTACCTTCTTGATTACTTGATAGTTTGGAAGAAATTACCACCAGATATGTTTCATCTTCTCCAAGAAATGCATACTTCAATTCTTCTAGCAAGGGTTTTAACTCCAATATGGGTGGTTCGTCTTTATTCTCATATTTTGCCTCAAATTCTTTTTCCGATCCTGGTAACGGGTGATACTTAATAAAATCATCAAGATCAATTTCAATATTTTCTTTAACAGTATCGATTGAACAAATATCTAATTTGTCACGAGTACTCCCTTCTTGAATGTTTTCTTCCACAAGAGTTTCAATAAGATTTTCATCTTCACTTTCATCTCCTTTGTCATGTGGTTGCTTACAAAGATTAAACACATTAAGCTCCAAGGTCATGTTACCAAATGACAACTTCATTATTCCATTCCTGCAATTTATAAGAGCATTAGAAGTTGCTAAAAATGGACGACCTAAAATTACAGGAATTGCATTACAAGCTTCAATAGGTTGTGTATCTAAAACTATGAAATCGACAGGATATACAAAGTTATCAACTTGGACCAACACGCCTTCTACCATACCTCTTGGCACTTTAACAGATCTATCGGCAAGTAAAAGTGTTACCGAAGTAGGTTTTAACTCGCCTAGATTGAGTTCTTGATAAACTGAATATGGAAGTAAATTCACACTAGCTCCAAGATCAAGCAAGGCTTTTTTAATCTTTCGTTCTCCAATAATACATGAAATAGTCGGACAACCAGGGTCTTTGTATTTCAAAGTATTATTATTTTGAATGATTGCACTTACTTGTTCGGCTAAAAATGCTTTCTTTTTCACATTCAATTTTCTTTTCACAGTGTACAAGTCTTTCAAAAATTTGGCATATGATGGTACCTGTTTTATTGCATCTAATAAAGGAATATTAACTTTTACTTATTTAAAAATATCATATATATCAGAATTCAAATTTGATTTTTTTGTATTTTTCAATGCATGAGGGAATGTTGGTGACACTGTCTGTTGAACCTCCTCTTTGCAAGTTATGGGTTCCACTTCCTTACCCTTTGAAGTTGATTTATCATCATCTTCACTAGGTTCAAGAATGCATTTTTCCACAACCTTACCACTTCGAAGGGTAATAACAGATTTTACTTGATCCATCGGTTGAGTTCCAGAAGTTCCAGTTTGTGAATGATGATCCTTGGGATTAGGCAGAGGTTGTGAAGGAAATTTACATTTTTCATGAACATTAAGTGCAGATGCAAATTTAGCAAGAGTATCTTTCAAATCTGTCATGGTTTCAGTAGTTTGAGTATTGATAGACTCTTGCTTTGCAATGAAAGAATTCAATAAATCTTCCAAATTCCTTTTAGGTGGAGGAACATAAGGTGCATAATTTTGAAAATTTTGTTGATTTTGAAAATGTGGTTGCGGAAATTGTGCAGCATTATCATTCCATCAACTAAAATTTGGATGATTTTGCCAACTTGGATTGTAATTTTGAGAAAATGGTTCAAAATTTGGCCTTTTGAAATTGTTCAAAACATTGGCTTGTTCATGGAGACATTCTTTAAAAGAGGGCAAAGTGGGACAATCTTTTGTAAAATGATCAATTGTATCACAGATGTGACACACAATTTCTTGAACATATTTTAATTGACCATTCTTTTTCAATTCAAGTGCCTCAACTTTTCTTGCCAAAGAGGTAAATCTAGCTTGAAGATCATGTTCATCTTTGAGAGTGTACATACCTCCACCAGATGTAGGAGATTGAATCTTGTTTGATGGTTCGATTGTACCTGTAGTTTCCCAATTTTGAGCATTTTCAACTAATGAATCGAGATACTCAATTGCCTCGTTTGGATCTTTATCTTCAAATGTTCAATTACACATAAATTCAACCATATGCCTATCTTTAGGTGTTAAGCCTTCATAAAATTGAGAAACAACCCTCCAAATTTCAAAACCATGATGTGGACAAAGATTAAGCAATTCTTTGTATCTATCCCAACACTGATAAAAAGTTTCTCCTTGTTTTTGAGTGAAAGTGATGATTTGCCTTTTGAAAGAATTTGTTCTATGCGATGGAAAAAACTTTTTCAAAAATTGTTGTTGCAATTCATCCCAAGTTCGAATGGATCCCGATCTAAGATTTTGTAGCCAAGTTTTAGCTTTATCTTTTAAAGAAAAAGAAAAAAGCTTAAGTCGAATGGTGTTCATGCTACAATTTAGATCATTATATGTGTTGCACACTTCTTAAAATTCTCGTAAATGCATGTATGGATTTTCAGAATCTAAGCCATGAAAGTTGGGGAAAAGTTTGATAATATCAGGCTTAAAATTGAAATGAGATGCATCAGGGAGAAAAACTAGACATGAAGGTGCACTAGTACGTGTAGGATTCATGTGATCTCTAAGTGTTCTTCGTCTATCATGATCATATTGAGATTGAATTTCATCTTCATTTTCTTGGATGGGTTCTTCCGCCATGTTTTGTAAAAATAAAGGGTTATTTCGAAGGAGTCGAGCACTAAGTGTACGTGACCAAATGCTCATGCAAATGCAAATGGAAAAGAATAAAAACACGCAAAAGCAGTAAATTCAAATAAAGAAAAATAAAATATAAACAAAATTAAATAGACTTGAAATTAAATTATACTTCCCCGGCAACGGCGCCAAAAACTTGTTGCGACTCTGATTGTTGCACTCCCAAGAGCAGGTTGTCCACAAGTAGTATAATTCGATGAGTTCGAATATCGTATCCACGAGGAAACTAATGTAATTACAAGTCCACTACAATGTCTTTTTATTTATTTTTTCTTTTAGTTGTTTGAATCTTTAATTGGTAATTTTGAATTTTTCAAATTTTAATTTAAGTAGTTGAGATTAAAGGATCCACTCTTGGTATTTTAATAAAGTTAACATTAACGAACAATATTGAAATCCACTTAATAAAATGGTTCCAATATATTAAATAGTCATATTTATATTATGTTATATATTATTATCTTATAAGTATATAATATATACTAAAACTTATAAATGTGGTCAAGTATTTATTGTGCTATATATATATTTGTAAACACTAAATTAAGGTTCCCACTTTAAATGGTTGTTAAAACCAAACTAACATTTAAATAGTACCAAAAAATTAATATTATGATATATTCATATATAATAAATCAAAGCATCCACATTAAATGGTTGGTAAAACCAAACTAACATTTAAATGGTTCCAAGAATTTAGTGTAACATATAGGAACAATAAATCAAAACTCCCACTTATAAATAGGGTATAAAAATACTTAAAGAAATAAATATAACATAAACAATAAATAATGATTAAATAATATAAAACATAGATTCTTACCTTTTAGTAACCTTATTATCATGCCAAGAGTTTCACATTTTCATCTCAACTTTAGGAAGTTAGCTATTCATTATTCAAAGTGTAAAACTTTGAATATGAAATTATCATGCTAATTATATTTAAATGACGAAATAAAGGAAAAAATATAGAGAGAAATATTATGAACTCAAAGGTTTGTTCATAGAATGAGGGATATCTTAATACATTACAATGCACCCCTATTTATAGCCAAATTTGAGGAGACAACCACAAATATAATATTATTTTTTTACACAAAAGTTTTCATTGGTGTTCCAAGATATTATATTATATTACACATCACTTCTGAAAATCTTCTTCTCCGAATTTGCTTCTTCACATAAAAAGAAACATGTGGATAATTGAGTTGTCTAGTTTTGGTATTTTTTTCAAACCATTTGACCAAGTAATTTGAGAGATATGGTCAAAATACTAGAGCATGGTAAAACTGCCACTCCTTTGGTAACTTTATTTGTTGCTTAATTTGATCCCATTTGTGAGAACATTTTTATCTCATGCTTGCCATCAATATTGTAGATATTAACATCAACTTTCTACAGGTCCAAGAATCATCTTAATCCCATTTGAAACTCCAAGTTTATTCTTGTTTTATCGAACCTGTAAAAAATAGTAAAAACTTGTAATTACACAACAACTTATATTTTATACAATTTATTATAAAACATATAATATTTAAAAATTTAATAAAACAAAAACTATATATTTATATTATAAAACATTTAATTAATGTACAATTTTTATGTTTATCAATCCTAGCAGAAATAAAGGAATACCAATATTTGGCAACTCTTTTCAGATCAGATTTGGCTAGGCTGACATGCACATCTTCTCTCATTCTCCACTCTGCTCCCTCTATGCATATTGTTTGATGAATATTATTATAATCAACTTGCTCAGTCCGGTATTCTTCATATTAATCATGCATACATAGAGGTATACCATACAGCGTATTGATAGTATGTGCATCAAAAGCTACCATTTTACCTCGCACCAAAACCTTCAATTCTTCATGCTTAACCTTAAGGTTAGCATAAAATTCTCTTACCAACGAAATGACACCATCTTGTGGCTGCTTGCCAAACTCCTCCCAATGCCGAGCAGTAAGCATTAATCCAATTTCAGTTCGGGGGAAACTCAGATCAAATCCCCTTTCTTTTATAATGCTTTTGTTCAAAAATTTTCCATAGTTTTCCTGCGCTTTCTCGTCCCAAAACCTGTTTGCATCATAATTTGCAGATGATGATGCACTCTTGGATTGTTTCTTTCTTGGAGGCATTTTATCAAACACCTTCAAATCACCAACTTCCCCTTCAATCCAATTCACAAAACTAGATGATTCTTCACACCCCCAAAATTGTTAACCACAATAACAACACCTCAACAATATACACACCAATACAATCCACAATATCAACAATGTATTCCACTAAAATTCAATTTTTTTCTCCATAGCCAATAACACCACTAATTTCGAATTTCAACAAATGTACTATGGATTTGCTCACCTTGAGTGTAGAAATGTTTCTTTAAGCAAAAAATCAAAGCTCCATTCAATCCTTGGTTGAAAATTTTCGAGCCCCCTTTTCATACACTAGGTTTTGTGTTGAATTTGTGGAATAAGATGGGTATTGGATGGAATAATTGAAGTTATGTAGGTGTGAGTGGTAAATTTATGCTTGAAAGAACAAACTTTGAGTGTTGAGTGTGTTTTCATCGGGTGCAATCTCTTTGTTAGCGCGGATGCGCTTAGCTCTCGGGAAATTTTCAGTATTTGATTTCTCAGACATCACGGGTGCGATCCAATATATACCGCGGGTGCAGTGTGGAAATTGTTGTTTTTTATGCAACAGTTACCACAGGTGCGTTCCAATATAGAGCGCGGGTGAACTTCTCCCTCGGGAAATTTTCATATTTTTTGTCTTAAACGCTGCAGGTGCGTTCCCAATTATACCACAGGTGCGGTATTCCTTCGGGAAACTTTTTTCTTCTCCAATTTTTAGTCCTGAAAAGAAAACAATTGGGATTCATTAGATTTGGGAAGATACAAGCACACACTATACTAAAAGTACACAACCAAAAATAATCATAATACAAAAATAAAAGCAGAACCGAAAACAAAATGCAAAAGAGAAACAAAAATTTGGGTTGCATCCCAATAAGCGCTTGGTTTAACGTCTTCAGCCCGACTGTCACTAGTCTGATCAGTTTGGTTCGCTTAGCTTGACACTGTCGATATTCCTTACTTCAGTCCCATAGTACGGCTTAACCCGCTGTCCATTGACCTTGAAGGTTCTCCCATCACTGCACTTTAGCTCGATAGCCCCATAAGGAGACACCGTTTCCACAAAAAATGGCCCTGACCAACACGACTTTAGCTTACCAGGGAACAACTTCAGACAAGAGTTAAACAGTAGTACTTGTTGTCCTGGTTTGAGCTCCCTTCGGACAATGATTTTGTCATGCCACTTCTTAGTTTGCTCTTTGTAGATCTTGGCATTATCATATGCGTCATTTCGGAATTCATCCATCTCGCTCAAATGTAGTTTTCTAACGTCGCCGGAAGCTTTCAAATCAAAATTTAATTTCTTCACAGCCCAAAATGCTCTATGCTCCAATTCCAACGACAGATGACATGCTTTCCTAAACACTAGCCTATAGGGAGACATTCCAATAGGCGTCTTGAATGCAGTCCGATAAGCCCATAACGCATCATCCCACTTCATAGCCCAATCTCTCTGGTTGGTGTTGATAGTCTTTTCCAGTATTTGCTTAATTTCCCGGTTGAATACTTCAGCTTGTCCATTCGATTGAGGATGATATGCTAGTGCCACTTTTTGCTTCACATTTTATTTAGTCAAAAGTGAGTTGAAAATTCTATTGCAAAAATGCGTACCTTCGTCACTTATGATGGCTCTCGGTGTTCCAAACCTAGTGAAGATGTTCTTATGCATAAATTTCGCTACAACATGAGAGTCATTAGTATTGGTAGCGATTGCTTCCACCCATTTCGACACATAATCAACAGCTAATAAAATATAAGAATTACCAAAAGAAGGGGGAAAGGGTCCCATGAAATCTATGCCCCAAACATCAAAAAGTTCCACTTCCAAAACATTTGTCAATGGAAATTCATGACGCCTAGATATGTTTCCTAACCTCTGGCATCTATCACATGACTTTACTAAGTTATAACTATCCTTAAACAAACTAGGCCAATAAAACCAGATTGCAATACCTTAGCTGCTGTTCGTGATGCTCCAAAACGTCCACCATAATGTGAAGAACGACACTTCTCCAAAATTTGTTGAGCTTCGATACCCTCCACTCATCTCCTAATCACTTGGTCAGCACACCTCTTATATACAAATGGATCATCCCAATAAAAGAACTTGATGTCATGGACAAACTTCTTCTTCTGATGATAGCTCAAATATGGAGGAAGGGTGCCACAAGACAAAAAATTAGCAATATCAACAAACCAAGGAAGTATAGAATTTACCTTGAAGAGTTGCTCATCAGGGAATGTTTTTTGTATAGCCCCCTCTTCTTTCTTCTTCTCCAGCTCAAGCCTTGACAAATGATCAGCTATCTGATTTTCACTACCTTTTTTATCCTTGAACTCAAAGTCAAATTCTTGTAATAGCAAAATCCACCTTATCAAGCGTGTTTTTGCATCCTTCTTGGCGAATAAGTAGCGAATAGCTGCATGGTCAGTGAAAACGATTACCTTTGTGCCAATCAAATAAGGTCTGAATTTGTCGAAAGCAATTACTACTGCAAGCATCTCCTTCTCGGTTGTAGTGTAATTTTGCTGTGCAGCATCCATCGTGCGGCTTGCGTAGTAAATCGCCCTAAACATCTTCTCCCTTCTTTGGCCTAATACAGCACCCACTGCATAATCACTTGCATCACACATTAGCTCAAAGGGTTCCTTCCAATCCGGCACTATCATAATCGGTGCAGTTACCAATGCCATTTTGATCTTCTTGAATGCCTGCAAACAATCATCATCAAACATAAAAGTTGACTCTTTTTCAAGCAAGTTAGAAATCTTAGAAAAATCTTTAATAAATCTACGATAAAACCCGGCGTGTCCTAAGGAACTCCTTATCCCTTTGTTGTTCTTCAGTGGTGGAAGCTTTTCAATTGCAACCACTTTGTCTCTGTCTACCTCTAATCCCTTTGAAGACACTTTATGTCCAAGAACAATACCCTCTTGGACCATAAAATGACACTTTTCCCAATTAAGAACTAAGTTCTTTTTTTGACATCTCTGCAAAACAAGGGAAAGGTTATGTAAACAGTGATCAAACGACGAACCAAATATCGAAAAGTCGTCCATGAAGACTTCCATTATTTCCTCCACCATATCTACAAAAATGGCCATCATGCACCTCTGGAAGTGGCAGGTGCGTTGCATAACCCAAACGGCATTTTCCTAAAAGCAAACGTGCCATAGGGACACGTGAAAGTTGTCTTCTCTTGATCCTCCGATGCTATAGCAATATGGTTATAACCTGAATAACCATCTAAAAAACAGTAGTGACAATAACCAGCAAGTCTATCAAGAATTTGATCAATAAAAGGTAATGGAAAATGGTCTTTACGTGTGGCATTGTTCAACTTCTTATAATCAATACATACTCGCCATCCAGTCACAGTACGAGTGGATATTAATTCATCATTTTCATTCTTTACCATAATCATTCCACCCTTTTTAGGCACTACTTTCACAGGAGATACCCAACTGCTGTCAGAAATAGCATATATAACTCCAGCATTTAACAATTTCAACACTTCATTTTTCACTACCTCTTTCATGGCTGGATTTAGCCTCCTCTGGTGATCCAAATAAGGACTATACGACTCCTCCATCAAAATTTTATGCATGCATATAGTGGGACTAATCCCCTTGATATCAGAAATAGACCAACCAAATGCAGTTTTAAATTTCCTCAACACTCTCAACAATTTCTCTTTTTTAGTACAAGTAAGAAAGGAAGAGATGATTACCGGATATGTCAAATTTTCACCTAAAAATGCATAACAAAGGTGGCTTGGCAGTTCCTTTAATTCAGGAGAAGGTGCTTTTACCTCAATTTTCTCATTTACATTAAACTCTTTAGAAGGTGCATCTTTTCTCCTTTCTTTATGCAGTGCTTCAAGAGCCACCCGTTGCTCTTTCACTTCCCAATTTTCTTCATAAATAGTTCCAACAGCACCTATCAAACAGCTCTCCAATGGATCCCTAGTTCCTGCACAATCAAAGGACATATATGATTCTAAAACATCAATGCTTTTACAAGTTCTTACCTCATATGACTCCTTCATGGCGTGATAGATATTAAAAATGACAGCTTCTCCACCAACTCTCAAGGTGAGTTCTCCTTTGTGTACATCTATCAATGCTTTTCCAGTGGCTAAGAAGGGTCGCCCAAAAATCAATGGAGCATTTTGATCTTCTTCCATATCAAGTATTACAAAATCAGCAGGGAAGATAAACTTGTCAACTTTTACCAAAACATCTTCAACAATTCCACGAGGATATGTGAGTGACCTATCTGCAAGTTGCAAAGTTATAGTGGTTGGTTTTATGTAGAGGCCCGTATTTCGTATTCATAATTTTGCGAAATTATTAAAATTTTCCTAAATAAATAATTATCTTGTCTCTTTTATTAAAAAAAACATGTAAATAATTTTTAACTTTAAATTAACAACGGAAGCAAATATTGTTTTCAACCAACAATTTAAAAATAATCCAACGTAAACATCAACTTAAAAGTAATCAAACATATAAAACTGAGTTTGAATAATAAAATGTGCATAAATTAAAACATGAGGTCCTCGGGTTTACTACTGCTGTCCCAAGATCGCTCACTGGTCTCCGCCCGCGGTCTCGACCTCATCAATACCTACAACAATCAAGTCTAGTGAGTCTAAAGACTCAACATGTATATATTGTGAATAACAAGTAAATATATCATAAAATCGCATGCAACGTAATAAAGTATCGTAAAGCGTACGGTGAAAATCGTATCATGAATAATTATATCTACGTGCATATCTGAAAATCATACATAAAAGCTTTGCTCAATAGAGCTTCGTCATATCATATAATAATTTTCTGGTAAAGATAATGTTTCTAAGCAAGTGGCCATAACATAACGTAAACTCTTGATCAGACTAAACCACAATATACTGGACAGTAGAGATCAATCACAGCCCTTGGACTGGATGTCCGTACCCATACATAATCATAAACCGGTCGTAAGTCACCAGACGGAGAGGTCAACGGTTGCGCCTACCGACTTCCAAACCCATAAGCATAAGGTGGCCTCAAGACATATAGAATATATCTCAAAAATAAACATTTTATATTTTTATGCACGTAATATAATTATAACCTTATTTTTATCGGATGAGTTGGATCGTTCCCAGGCTTGCTGCGACTTACTTCTAGTATGTGACACATGCAATAAATCTTAACTTGACAAAATTTTAACAATAGAACAAAAAACGAGGCGATTCGGACCAACAACATGATTTTTAACCATGGCTTCGTAGCAAGCCGAACCAACATTAAACCGACGTTTAACCATGATTAAAAATACCCCAAACATACTGAAAAATATGCATAATAAATGTAAAACACGAAAATCGGTGAAAAGAATCCAAAAATATAAAATACTCTTTCGAGAGTCATTTTGGCACCTTTCACCGTAAATTCTCGTACGACCTCTAAACTCGACCAAATCACAAACAACCAAAAACATGACTTTCCTAACTCATCGAGGTACTATCCAGTCCAAGGCCATGGGCTAAAAGCCAATCGAGAACTCAAACCACCCAAAAACCAGCAACCTAAAGTTTCTGTAAAAAAAAAAACAGAATTTCAGCGTTAGCTGCTGTGTGTGCGTGAGCTATATCTCTGAAACAAATGGCCATGGGCTTGAACGAACGACCAGAGACTCTTACAAACATCCTAAGGCATGGCTTGGACTATGGCTAAAGGCTAAAAGTCATCCACAACTCGAACAAAAAAATAGGACAACAGAAAGTACCAACCGAGAGCACCTAAATCTGTGTATTGTGAAGTTTTGCATTGTTTTGCTGTCATGTGTCGTTCCAATGGCCATTTAATCGACTATGGCTCGATCTAGACATGGGAGTTTTGTATGAACCATGGCTACGGGCTAGGAGCCAACCACAATTCATCCAACCTCTCAAAACCGAAGTATACTCACACCAAAAATCAGATTTTTAAAACTGAAGAGCACTTGTCGAGTTGCTGTAAAAATTTGAGGGATCCATGAAACAAGCTTTGAAAAGATGATTTGGTCACGTCCTAGACATGATAAGGAAGGGTTCTAACCATTGCTAGAGTCTCTTGGACAGCCATGATCAGAACACACACCCTAATCATCCAAGAAACAAAACTGTGACTTATTTCTGCAGCTATGGAAAATATTGTTGTCATTCCTTTGTTTTTTTATTTTATGGACTGAAACCCATGGACAAAAAACACCCTAACACACTCTAAATCATGCCTATGTGCAGTCATGAAATCCTGGAATCGAGCAACCCGCTGTAATCAACAAGAACACACGAAACCGTGAAGATGCAAACATAGGCCGAGAACTTATGTACAGATTTTTCATGTGTGTTGCTGTCAATTTCGTGATTATTCTTGAAACATAGTTATATAATGGTTTAAAAATATCTATAAGACTTGATTGAAGAGAAAAGAAACAACATATACATGTCTGGAATTTTTTTTGAAGAAAACAAATCAAAACGACAATACGACGCGACGGGACCGAGTTGGATTTCCTTCTTTGTTTTTCGGCTGTTGCAACACGATTCTAGCTGGTATTTTTCTGATGTATTTCAAAGGTGATGGTGATGGAATGCTAGGTATTGAAGGTGAATGTTACAAGGGGATGTTAAATGGGTCTTGAATTGTATTTAGTGGAGAGTTACAAGTCAAGAATTTGAATGGGTTTGAATTGTTTCCATCACTCCTTATTGCTGTGGGTTTTGCTCTTATTCTTGCTGCTACTCACGATTCCAGTAGCTTGTTTCTGATATTTTTCAAAGGTAAAAAATGTGGGGTTGCTAGACAATAAAGGGGAGTGTTATAAGGTGCCATAACATACATTCAAATGAGAGTTACAAGTGAAGCTTTGAATGAGAATTTGAAATGCCTCATTCCTTAGCTTACCGAGTTTTTGTTCTTATTCTTATTGCTGCGTATTAATGTTGGTATGTTAGGTGATAAGTTGAGGATTATTGTGGTTTACTATAATATTCGAATTACTGATAATTTGTGAATTAAAATGGGAAGGTGAATTCAACTTAAGGACCATTGGGGTGACTTGAATGAATTTACTACACTTTTGAATTGTCTTGACCAAATATTATTACTACTTCTTGTATGGTATTTTATTGTTTAATTCTTGTATTTTAATTTCTTAAAGTTTAGCACCCTCATTATATATTTCAGTGAATGTACCCATTAATTTTAGGATAGATTATTGCATGGCATTCATGACCTCAAATTTAAATATTCAGATGCTATGATAAATTTCTTGAGTATATTATACCTAGATTATTTCATCGCCATATGTTTACATATTTTAATTTAAGCTTTAGTTAAGTATTACCCTAAAGAACTTATTTACCAATTTAGCTCTAATTAATTTATTAAATCTCAAAGACATTCTATTTCTTTAAATTAAATTATTCATTGACTTACTTAAATTTAGGAATATCTTTCTTATTATTAATTTTATCTATAATCTCCAAACTCCGGTCCGGCCTCGCGTATTTACCCTGAAAATATAAAACTAAACATCTTCTTTTAATATAAATAAAACACTTCATATTTTCATAACAATTCATTTTAATTAAATAATAGAATTTATGCATGGCTTATACGTAATCTGATTTTCGGGTTCTACAACTCTCCCCCCTTAAAGGAATTTCGTCCCCGAAATTAAATCTTACCGAATAACTCGGGATATCGACTCTTCATCTCTGGTTAGGATTCCCACGTAGCTTCCTCCTCCGAATGATTGAGCCACTTGACTTTTACTAGCTTGACCTTTTTGTTTCGAAGCTTTTTCTCCTGCCTGTCTAAGATTTGCACTGGTCTTTCCTCATAAGTCAGATTCGGAGTGAGCTGCAATTGTTCAAAGTTCAAGACATGCGATGGATTCACCATATACTTCCTCAACATGGAGACGTGAAAGACGTTGTTTACTCCGGCCAGATTCGGCAGAAAAGCAACACGATAAGCTAATGTCCCAACTCTGTCGACGATCTCAAATGGTCCAATGAATCTCAGGCTGAGCTTTCCTTTCTTCCCGAACTGCATGACACCTTTCATCGGTGCTATCTTCACGAAAACAAGGTCACCAACAGCAAACTCCAGATCTCTCCTCCTCTGATCTGCATAACTCTTCTGTCTACTCTGAGCAGTCCTCATCCTATCACGGATCTTGACCACTACATCAGCACCTTGCTGCACAATCTCCGGACCCAATTCTGCTCTCTTCCCTACTTCATCCCAATGGATAGGCGATCTACACTTACGACAATACAGTGCTTCATATGGAGCCATACCTATAGACGGCTGAAAACTGTTGTTATTGGTAAACTCCACCAACGGTAGCTTTGATTCCCAACTCCGGAGAAATCGAGAGCACATGCACGAAGAAGATCCTCCAATATCTGGATAACTCTCTCGGACTGACCATCTGTCTGTCGGTGAAAAGGTGTGCTAAACAACAACTTCGTACCCAAAGCTGAATATAGACTCTTCCAAAATGAGGAAGTGAATCTAGGATCTTGGTCAGACACTATAGAAACGGGAATACCATGAAGCGTGACGATTTTCCGAATATATAACTCTGCATACTGGATCATGTAGAAAGTCGTCTTAATAGGAAAGAAATGAGCTGATTTTGTAAGACGATCTACGATCACCCATATAGCATTCGACCCTCTGACTGACTTCGGCAGACCGACAACGAAGTCTATGGTGACATTCTCCCACTTCCGCTCGGGGATAGGTGACATTCTCCCACTACCACTCGGGGATAGGAAGGGGCTTGAGCAAACCTGCTGGTCTCTAATGTTCCGCTTTCACTAGCTGACACGTCAGACACTCGGATACAAATCGTCTGATATCCATCTTCATTCCTGGCCACCAATTTAATAACTGCAGGTCTTTGTACATCTTCGTACTCCTAGGATGAATAGTGTACGATGACATATGGGCCTCAGATAAGATATCCTCTCGAACAGTATCGCTGCTCGGAACCCACATTCTGTCTCGATATCTGACAATACCGTCTTTAACTGTGTACAAGATACTGCCCTTGGCTTCATCTCTCTGTCTCCACTTACCCAACTGCTCGTCTGCTAACTGTCCAATGCGAATACGGTCTAGAAGAGAAGACTGAATCGTCAAAGTAGATAGACAAGGAAATCTACCTCGAGGAAATGTCTCTAGATCAAACCTCTGCATCTCAAACTGAAGATGTCTCGAAACCACCAAATGTGCCATCCCTGCGACTTTCCTGCTCAACGCATCCGCAACTACATTAGCTTTACCAGGATGATAACTAATGTCACATTCGTAGTCCTTTACTAGCTTCAACCAACGCCTCTGCCGCATATTCAACTCTTTCTGTATAAAGAAGTATTTGAGACTTTTGTGGTCGGTGAAGATCTGACACTTCTCTCCGTACAAATAATGTCTCCAAATCTTCAATGCAAATACTACGGCTGCCAACTCTAGATCATGGGTAGGATAATTATTCTCATGAGTCTTCAACTGACGAGAAGCATATGCTATCACCTTCCCATGCTGCATCAATACGGCGCCTAACCCGAGTTTCGAAGCATCGGTATACAGAACAAAATCTCCGGGTCCTGAAGGCATGGCCAACACTGGTGCTGAAATAAGAGCTTGCTTCAATGTATCGAAGATCTTCTGACATTCCTCGCTCCACACATACTTAACATTCTTCTTCGTCAATGATGTGAGTGGAACTGCGATGGAGGATAATCCTCGAATAAAATTTCGATAGTATCCTGCTAGCCCAATGAAACTACGGATCTCTGATGCATTTTGCGGCACAACCCAATCTCTGACTGCTGTAACTTTCACCGGTTCTACCTCAATACCACTGCTAGAAACCACGTGGCCTAAGAACGCCACTTTCTCTAACCAGAACTCGCATTTGCTGAACTTCGCGAATAGTTTATGCTTTGTAAGGTCTGCAATATTGTGGTCAGATGTCTGCTGTGATCCGCTTGATTCTTTGAGTAGATGAGAATATCATCTATGAATACTATCACGAACTGATCAAGATACGGCTGGAATACGCGATTCATGAGATCCATGAAGATCGCTGGCGCATTCGTCAAACCGAACGGCATTACAAGGAACTCGAAGTGTCCATAACGAGTCCTGAAAACAGTCTTGAGAAAATCGGCGTCTTTCACTCTCAGCTGATGATAACCAGATCGCAGATCAATCTTGGAGAATACTGAAGCTCCCTGCAACTGGTCAAATAAATCTTCAATCCTCGGGAGTGGGTATTTGTTCTTCACTGTAACTCTGTTCAACTCCCGGTAATCAATGCAGAGCTTCATCGAACCATCATTTTTCTTCACAAATAAGACCGGTGCGCCCCATGGCAATACGCTCGGGCGAATGAACTACTTGTCAAGAAGTTCCTGAATCTGTTTCTTGAGTTCTGCCATCTCTTTTGGTGCTAATCGGTATGGTGCTTTCGATATCGGTGTGGTATCTGGCATAAGCTCAATAGAAAATTCCACCCCTTGCACAGGTGGTAAACCAGAGACGTCATCAGGAAAAACGTCTAGAATGTCCCGGACAATAGGAACATCGGATGCTGACTGTTTGGGCTTCTCGGGAACAGATACAAGAGTAGCTAAAAATGCTCGGCACCCTCGATGCATGAGTTTCCTAGCCTGGACGCAAGATATCATACGCGGTAAATTAAAATACCTGTCTGGCTCGAATAAGAATTGTTACATCCCAGGCGGTCGGACGAGAACAGATCTCTGCTGGAAGTCAATCAAAACTCTGTTCCTCAATAGCCAGTCCATTCCTAGAATGATATCAAATTCTGGCATCGACAGAACGATAAGATCCGCAAGTTCATGGTCTATATCTCGGATCACATTAGTAACTGTCATCTCCTCTTTAGAAGGCAGTACTACTGAATACGCTATGTCTAGTCCAATTGATTTGATCTTGAGAGAATTTACAAAGGTTTCTGAAATGAACGAATGAGTAGCCCCTGAATCTATCAAGGCTTTCGTAGCTGAACCGGCTATAAGATTCTACCTGAAAGATTGGAATATTATGCTAAACCCAATAGTTTTACAAGAACTGTGCTTATAGACATGCAAAGGTCGAAGTTCTTCTAACCCAAATTCCCGTAAATAACACTGATTAGAGCATGCAATCCTATCATAAATTCTAAGTTCAAAATATTAACCCAAAACATTAAACTTCAAATACAACTTAAGGATTTATGATACCTGTCATGAGCATCGTCTCCGGGTTAGTCTCCGCAGCATGAAGAGCAAAAACTCTGCCTTGGGTAGGCATATTCTTCTCAAGGCAATTCTTCAATATGTGGTCATTACTACCACATTTGTAACACTTTCCCGAACCATACATACAAGTCCCAGCATGACGACGTGAGCACTTGGCACAGACTGGATACTCCACTGTCCTCGGGACTGCTCGTCCCTGCTGTTGCTGCTACGGCCCTCTGTACCTGGGTGGACCATGGAACTGTCTCTTATTCTGGTGCTGCGGCTGAGGGGGACGGTGTGGTGCCTGAAATGGTCGTTTACCCTGACGATCGCGCTCAATATCATTCTGGTCTTGCTCTGCTGCTAGAGCTCTGGAAACAGCAACATCATAGGTAGTAGGGCCAACCACCCTAACATCACGGCGTAAGATCGGCCGCAGACCATTCCGAAAATGCCTCAATTTAGCTCCAGCATCGTTAGCAATTATGGGCACAAAATGACATCCCCTCTCGAACTTACGAATGAACTCCGTAACAGTCAAGTCTCCCTGCCTCAGGGTCATGAACTCCGTGGTCAACCTCGAACGCACCTCTTCAGTAAAATATTTAGAGTAGAATACCTCTGTAAAGCACACCCAGCTCAAAGTAGTCAAATCCAAAGCCACTGATGCTCCTTCCCACCACAGACGAGCGTCTCCTCCAAACAGATAAGTCACACAACGAACCCTATCTCCATCGTCGAGACCCATGAACTCGAAAATAACCTCAAGGGACTTAATCCAGCCCTCGGCAGCCATAGGATCGGACGTCCCTAAGAACTCATTCGGTCGCATCTTCATGAACCGCTCATAGATAGCCTCTGGTCCCGTCTGTCTGGCTCCCATTGCATTGTTCCCCGCAAACTGTGCGAAGAACTGAGTCATCCCAGCTAGCATCTGGGCATTCATGTCTGGTGGAGGGGGTGGTGGTAAATCTCTCTCCTCATTCGCCCCTTGTCTCTGATCCTCACCGTACTCATGACGGCGCTCATCATCACCTCTCGGGCGTCCAACACGGCGTCTAGGAGGCATGTTGTTCCATAATTATAACCCATACGTAACCAACATGCATAATTCCACTATTTTCTTTAAATTTAAATAAATAATGCATAATCGTAATCTTGACATAAAATCTTTCATGCAATCATGATGTAAAAATATTTCAAGCTTTAAAATAAATGCGTAATCATAAAACTTACAGACCGAAGACGTGACTTCATGAGCTTCTCGAGAGTAGTAGTAGTACAACCATTTACAAAATCATAGACTCTGATACCAACTGTAGAGGCCCGTATTTCGTATTCATAATTTTGCGGAATTACTAAAATTTTTCTAAATAAATAATTATCTTGTCTCTTTTATAAAAAAAAACACGTAAATAATTTTTAACTTTGAATTAACAGCGGAAGCAAATATTGTTTTCAACCAACAATTTAAAAATAATCCAACGTAAACATCAACTTAAAAATAATCCAACGTATTAAAACTGAGTTTGAATAATAACAGGTGAATAAATTAAAACATGAGGTCCTCGGGTTTACTACTGCTATCCCAAGATCGCTCACTGGTCTCCGCCCGCGGTCTCGACCTCATCAATACCTACAACAATCAAGTCTAGTGAGTCTAAAAACTCAACATGTATATATCGTGAATAACAAGTAAATATATCATAAAATTGCATGCAACGTAAAAAAAAAAGTATCGTAAAGCGTACGGTGAAAATCGTATCATGAAAAATTATATCTACGTGCATATCTAAAAATCATACGTAAAAGCTTTGCTCAATAGAGCTTCGTCATATCATATCATAATTTTCTGGTAGAGATAATGTTTCTAAGCAAGTGGCCCATAACATAACGTAAGCGCCTAATCAGACTAAACCACAGTATACTGGGCGGTAGAGATCAATCACAGCCCTTAGACTGGATGTCCGTACCCATACATAATCATAAACCGTTCGTAAGTCACCGGGCGGAGAGGTCCTCGGTTGCACCTACCGATTTCCAAACCCATAAGCATAAGGTGGCCACAAGACATATAACATATATCTCCAAAATAAACATTTTATATTTTTATGCACGTTATATAATTATAATCTTATTTTTACCGGATGAGTTGGATCCTTCCCAGGCTTGCTGCGACTTACTTCTAGTATGTGACACATGCAATAAATCTTAACTTGACAAAATTTTAACAATAGAACAAAAAACGAGGCGATTCGGACCAACAACTTGATTTTTAACCATGGCTTCGTAGCAACCCGAACCAACATTAAACCGACGTTTAACCATGATTAAAAATACCCCAGAGATACTGAAAAATATGCATAATAACTGTAAAACACGAAAATAGGTGAAAGGAATCCAAAATTATAACACACTCTTTCGAGAGTCATTTTGGCACCTTTCACCATAAATTCTTGTACGACCTCTAAACTCGACCAAATCACAAAAACATGACTTTCCTAACTCATTAAGGTACTGTCCAGTCCAAGGCCATGGGCTAAAAGCCAACCGAGAACGCAAACCACCCCAAAACCCGCAACCTAAAGTAGCTGTAAAAAAAACAGAATTTCAGCGTTAGCTGATGTGTGTGCGTTTGCTATATCTCTGAAACAAATGGCCATGGGCTTGAACCAACGACAAGAGACTCTTACCAACATCCTAAGGCATGGCTTGGACCATGGCTAAGGCTAAAAGTCATCCACAACTCGAACAAACAAATAGGACAACAGAAAGTACCAACCGAGAGCACCTAAATCTGTGTATTGTGAAGTTTTGCATTGTTTTACTGTCATGTGTCGTTCCAATGGCCATTTAATCGACCATGGCTCGATCTAGACATGATGGAGTGTTGTATGAACAATGGCTACGGGCTAGGAGCCAACCACAATTCATCCAACCTCTCAAAACCGAAGTATACTCACACCAAAAATCAGATTTTTAAAACTGAAGAGCACTTGTCGAGTTGCTGTAAAAATTTGAGGGATCCATGAAACAAGCTTTGAAAAGATGATTTGGTCACGTCCTAGACATGATAAGGAAGGGCTATAACCATGGCTACAATCCCTTGGACATCCATGATCAGAACACACACCCTAATCATCCAAGAAACAAAACTGTGACATATTTCTGCAGCTATGGAAAATATTGCTGTCATTCCTTCGTTTTTTTATTGTATTGACTGAAACCCATGTACAACAACACCCTAACACACTCTAAATCATGCCTATGTGTAGTCATGAAAGCCTGGAATCGAGCAACCCCCTGTAATCAACAAGAGCACACCAAACCGTGAAGGTGCAAACATAGACCGAGAACTTATTTACATATTTTTCAAGTGTGTTGCTGTCAATTTCGTGATTTTTCTTGAAACATAATTATATAATGGTTTAAAAATATCTATAGCACTTGATTGAAGAGAAAAGAAACAATATATACATGCCTGGAATTTGTTTTGAAGAAAACAAATCAAAACGACAATACGACGCGATGGGACCGAGTTGGATTTCCTTCTTTGTTTTTCAGCTGTTGCTACACGATTCTAGCTGGTATTTTTCTGATGTATTTCGAAGGTGATGGTGATGGAATGCTAGGTATTGAAGGTGAATGTTACAAGGGGATGTTAAATCGGTCTTGAATTGTATTTAGTGGAGAGTTACAAGTTAAGAATTTGAATGGGTTTGAATTGTTTCCTTCACTCCTTATTGCCGTTGGTTTTGCTCTTATTCTTGTTGGTACTCACGATTCCAATAGCTTGTTTCTGATACTTTTCAAAGGTAAAAAATGTGGGGTTGCTAGACAATAAAGGGGAGTGTTATAAGGTGCCACAAAATACATTAAAATGAGAGTTACAAGTGAAGCTTTGAATGAGAATTTGAAATGCCTCATTCCTTAGCTGACCGAGTTTTTGTTCTTATTCTTATTGCTGCATATTAACGTTGGTGTGTTAAGTAATAAGTTGAGGATTATTGTGGTTTACTATAATATTCGAATTACTGATAATTTGTGAATTAAAATGGGAAGGTGAATTCAACTTAAGGACCATTGGGATGACTTGAATGAATTTACTACACTTTTGAATTGTCTTGACCAAATATCATTACTACTTCTTGTATGGTATTTTATTGTTTAAATCTTTTATTTTAATTTCTTAAAGTTTAGCACCCTCATTATATATTTTAGTGATTTTACCCATTAAATTTAGGATAGATTATTGCATGGCATTCATGACCTCAAATTTAAATATTCAAATGCTATGATAAATTTCTTGAATATATTATACCTGGATTAATTCATCCCCATATGTTTACATATTTTAATTTAAGCTTTAGTTAAGTATTACCCTAAAGAACTTATTTACCAACTTAGCTCTAATTAATTTATTAAATTCCAAAGACATTCTATTTCTTTAAATTAAATTATTCATTGACTTACTTAAATTTAGGAATATCTTTCTTATTATTAATTTTATCTATAATCTTCAAACTCCGGTCCGGCCTCGCGTATTTACCCTGAAAATATAAAACTAAACATCTTCTTTTAATATAAATAAAACACGTCATATTTTCATAACAATTCATTTTAATTAAATAATAGAATTTATGCATGGCTTATAGTAATCTGAATTTCGGGTTCTACATTTTACCTCCCCTAGCTTCAAGTCCCTATAAGTAGAAAATGACATAAGATTAATACTTGCTCTAAGATCACATAAAGCTTTATTAACTTGAGTACCACCAATAATGCAAGGTATAGTAAAACTCCCTGGATCTTTTAATTTTTGTGGTAGCTTCTTTTGGAGAATGGCGCTACACTCTTCGGTCAACTTCACTGTTTCGAAATCTTGCAACTTCCTCTTCTTTGACATCACATCTTTGATGAACTTTGCATAGTTTGGCATTTGCTCTAAAGCATCAGCAAATGGAATGTTGATGTGAATCTTCTTGAAAATCTCCAAAAATTTTGAAAATTGATCATCCAATTTCTTCTTTTTGAACCTTTGCGGATATGGAAGAGTTGGCTTAAATACCGGAGGTTGTTCAACTTCAACTTCAGCTTTGGATCTCTCAGTTTCCTCTTTTTCAACTGTCTTCTCCTTGTCCATTTTCTCCTTGGAACTTTGCACCTCTAGTTCTCTTCCACTTCTCAAAGTTACAGCTTTGCATTGCTCCTTTGGATTCACTTCAATATTACTTGGGAATTGACCTCTATTTTGATCTCTCAATGCATTAGCCAATTGTCCAATCTGTGTCTCCAATGATTTCATTGTGGCATCCATATTTCCCATGTGAGTTTCCATGCCATCGAGACGAGATTCAGTCCTAGCCATCTTTTTACTAGATTCAGCAACAAATGTCCCAACTAGATCCTCAAGTGAAGGTTTTCCTTCCCCCTTTGATGTATTGAACCCCGGTGGAGGATTTAACACATTCTTATTATTAGCATATGAAACGTTCTCATGATTTCACAAACTAGGATGATAAGTGTTAGGGGGAGGCTTACCTCGATATCCTCCGTAGCCACCAAAATTCCTATTGTTGATATAATGAGCCTCATCAGGAATATGTGGTTCTTCAGTAACAACCGATGCATTTTCAACCTCTGTTGTACTAGCTTTATTCATAGCTGCAATTTGAGTTGTTAAAGCTGAAACTTGTGCGGTGAGTGATGTAATAGGATCTATGGCATACATCCCAGCTAGCTTCTTTACTCCTGACCTCTCAGATGGCCACTGATAACTGTTAATGGTCATCTGTTCAAGAAAATCATATGCCTGATCAGGTGATTTTGCAAATATCGTGCCACCAGCTGCTGCATCCACAGTGCCTCTTGTTTGTCCATTCAAACCATTGTAAAACAATTCAATCTGTACCCAATCTTCAAAACCATGGTTTGGAATTCTCCTCAACAACTCCTTATACCGTTCCCATGCCTCATATAATTGCTCAAAGGCAGTCTACCTAAAAGTACTTATCTCAATTTTCAAATGTGCAGACTTCGCAGGTGGAAAATATTTAGCAAGAAACTTGGTTGTTAACTCCTGCCATGTAGTGATACTCCCCAAAGGAAGCGATTGGAGTCATCCTCTTGCTTGGTCCCTAAGAGAAAAAGGAAACAAGCGCAATCGAATTATATAATCAGAAACACAATTTATCTTTACCGTGTCAGTGAATTCAAGGAATGTTCTGAGATGTAGATGAGTATCTGCTGTAGCGGCTCCCCCAAACTGATTCTGTTGAACCATGTTTATCAATGCGGGCTCGAGCTCAAAGTTGTTTGCATTAATAGTCCCTCGTGCTATGCCCGAATAATGAGCATTTAGTACCGGCCTAAAATTATCTCTGATGGGTATTGCAGGGGGTGGATTTTCATTATCTCTGTTGTCAGCCTTTGCTTGAATCTCTTCTCTTCTTGCCTTTTTTAATCTTCTTGCGGTTCTTTCGATCTCAGGATCAAAGATAAGCAAGTCAAGATTTTGCGATCTTCGCATGCTCTATCAAACAAAGATAAGAAACAAATCAATGTTTAATGTAATACAATAACAACATCTCTAAATTAAAATCAAGACTAATTAGTAACAATACTAATATAAATTTAAAATAAATACTCCCCGGCAACGACGCCAAAAACTTGTTGCGTGTTTTCTTAATTGCTTGTAAGTGCACAATGTCAAGTTGTAATAAAATGTATTTTCGAGTACATGTGTCGATCCCACGAGGAGTATGTATATAAATGTATATTAATGCTTGTAATTAAAAAAGTCTCGATTTTATTTAGAAAAATCAATTAAAAGATTTGTTTGCAAGAATAACTAAATTGAAAATGGATTTTTAAATAAAATAAAATACCAAATTTTAGCAAATAACAATGGAATAAAAGATCTAGAGGTCCGATTTCACTCCACTATCCACCATGTGTAATTTCTTGTAGTTATGTTATAAAAATCCTTCTTATTCATTATCCAAGAATCCTACGGTTATCTACTCCCTCTCCCGAGTGTTAAATAGATATTGGTTATCTAAAATTTGATTGCAATGTTCCCATCAACAATCTACAAATAAATAACACATCAAGCACTAAATTCTCTATAAGCTTCAATAACATTATAGGCTCTCCCAAACTCTATAAATACCATTGATGTATTTTTTTCTTTTCTTGTTTATAATTTCCTCTTCCAAGTGATAAATTATAAACATATAAATCATTCAACTTATGGACAATAAATTGAAAGCATTAAGATTAGAACAATACAAATGAACAATATGAAGAACTTAAATAACTTAGTTCATAGGTTCCAACACATGGTTTCTAGTTTTGTTCTATCATTCCTCTAGAAATAAAAATTAGTTCATAATAACACAAGCAAAACAATAAAACATAGTTCTAAAACAAGACATATCAAATGAAAAATAAAAGAAAGAAGAACTTAGAACAAGATTTTGAAGTGCTGTTTCCGTCCCCGGATTTGTGCAAAAGATTTCTCAAGAACTAGAAGAACTTGAGTCTTCAATCATTTCCAGCAGCCTCCACTCCTTATTTGGATCCCCAATACCCTAGATGGTAAGTAAATGATGCATTTTTATAGTCCAGACAAGTCTCAAATCGTAGCACACCATTTTCATAGACTTTCATGCGCAACCCACAAAGTTACAGATTTTTGGACTCTGTTTTTCGAAGACCGCGGGTGCGCTGCTGTTTCGGGGAAAACTTTCATTTTCGAACTTCAGTGACCGCGGGTGCGGTATAACAAGGACAGCAGGTGCGGTACAGCTTCAGCAGATTTTCTGAAATTCGATTTTCCTTGACCGCGGGTGCGGTCTCTTTGTTAGCGTGGGTGCGCTGGAGCTTCTGCAATTTTTATCTTTTGCACTTTCCAATTCAACACTTTACTACTCCAAACTCTCATTCTAAGCTTCCAAACTAAAACAACAAAAAATCACAATAAACCTGCTCAAGAATCACAAAATTCTAAGTTAAAAACAAGTAATAAAAGTACAATAAATTGCACTTATCAAGAAGTCCATCCACCAAAGAAGTTTTGCGATTATCTCGAGTAGGAACCGTGGTATTGTTGGATAGAATCCGAACTGACGACTGAAGCGGTGAGGACTATGAGGCTGAACGACAAAATGACCTCCTTGACGCAAAGATAGATAACTAGAACGGATGGCAATAAAATAATTTTGCTCAAATTCCTGCGCGTTTCCATTGTCGAGATACAAAAATTCTTTACTTCTAGTGATCATGGTGCAAGTCCAAGAAACAAAATCTCCTTAGTGAATTTTTTTCCGAGCTTCACTTGGATTATAATACTTTGAACCCCCTTCTCTGGAAAGCTCGCCATTTTTGGGTTGCGCACTTCTTGCAAGACTTGCAAATATGTCTTAAAGTAATGTGCAAGCCAGCCATAGATAAAGTGGACTGGAAAAGTCGAAGAAACATGGGATGGCTTTGAAGAACCAACAATTTTATTGAGACCTCTGTAAATGCTCGTCAACGTCGGAACAACGAGGCCCACTTTACGACCATTGGCCATAATGCTTGCTATTTTAAAGTACTCGGATGGATTGTATTAGCATCATCAAGGGGAATGATGAATGCACATAACCAACAAGATAAATATGCTGCCAAGTAGGTCTCATCTATTGAGTTATCTTTGATGCCAAGCTTCGAAAATATAGCCTTCTCTGTGATGGACCAGCCTTCATGCACGTTGAGGTCACCAAGTGGGTTATGTGTAGACTTAGGGCGCACTGTCTTTTTATCTTTACGTGGAGTGGGAGAATGATAACGTAAAGATTTTTTGAACCAAAATCTAACCCACTGGTCGATGGTCACATAAGGATGTGATTCACCTTTTGAACTCCCGCGAAGTAGGTGATAAGCATGAAATAAGTAGTTGCAAGAACGAGGAAAAAATCTACTGCCCGCTTCATCAACGCCGGTAAGCTCTTTGGCACTAGGAAAAACTTCTTCATATAAATGCCCGTTGATAGGGAGACATGTTAAAGAATGTAAATCCCACAACGATATAGAAAGCTCCCCAAGTGAAGTCACCAGAGTGTTGTTTACTGGACACCATGCCTCGCAAAACACCTTCATGATATTTGTGTTTCGATAATACGTGAACAATGAAGCATACACTGGATCATATATTTGTGCCGCTCGAAGCCTGTGATCACATCGACTAAGAATGTCTTCAGTCCACTCCCAATAGCCTTTAATATAATGAAACTCGCCAGTGAATCAAAGTGTATCATCCCATGTCGCCTTGCCTTCAATGATCCGACGCCCCAATGACGGTAAAGGAATATGCTCTTTTGATTGTTGATGGTGAGTTGTTCGTAAAGTCCAAACTTTAGAAGTTTGTTGAAGGGAGTCTCGATGGACCACTCATCTAGGTAAAATGGGTTTGTCAACTGTGGCCATGACTTTGCCTAACGACCAGCTACGAGCTCATCAACGACCAAGATAGTTCCCTTCTCTTCGAATTGACTCTCGTCGTCAAGTATCACCAAGCGTTGAATGCCGAAAGAAGATGATATATCTTTGAAGAAGACCATTGTGCTACATAATACAAGAAGAACAAGCAATCAAAGAAAAAAATCAAATACTGACAAAGAAATCTGTTCGTAACAAGAAACCAAGAAGAACGCTGATTCATGCAACGTATATGGTATGCAACAAATGTTTTCGAACAAGAAAGAAAAATCCGAGTAAAATGTTGTTGTTAATTACATTCTTCACAAACCTTTAATGTGCTGAAACCCGAAATCAAGATTTGAGGTATGAAAACAACCAAGTGCCTGTATAGCAACTACATGTCATTCATAAGCACGATTAAAGTTTTCTCCTATTTTTCCAAATCTTCTAGATACTTATGTTAATCAAGCTATGATTAAAGGTTAACGCAGCAACTTTTAGGAAAGAAGATGACATGCAAATAAAATTAACGTGCCATTCAAAAAAAAAATTCAAAAGCATGTGGCAAGATATTCATGACACCAAGCAAGCCTCCACCACCATGGTGTACGTGTCAAGGATGGTGTAAAATCAATTCACATCTATTTAATATTTGGACACTGCACTTTGTTTTAAACTCATGGCTTGCAAGCTAGAGACAATATCCATGCATGCTGTTCGTGAAAAGAAAAGGAACCGCAGTGGCAAAAAAAACAAAAAAACAAAAAAAACGAAGGCATACGTACCTGTGCTTTGATCGAGTGAGGAAGATTTATGTATTAGTGCTTCTATCTTTTATAGTTGAAGATGGTACATGCAAATAGAAAAAAAAATTCCCATCTTTCTCTTGTTTGAGTAAGGAAAAAAATCTGTGTCAAAAATTATGGGAAAAGTTGAAAATTTGGGAAAAAGAATTTGTATGAAGAAGGATGAAATTTATTTCCTAATATAGAAATAAAAAGAAAGAGGAAAATAACCGAAGTCAAAAAAAATGAGGAGGAAATTAAAGAAAAGACAGGAAAAAAAAGGGATGATGAAATGAACTGTGGAAATAAAGTCAAGCAAGAAAAAGTGGTCGGATTTATATCAAATATCCAAACGTATGCTGTAAAGGCCCGAAAATCCTTGCTTGAAAATTTGAGGAAAATTAAAAATTTTCTTTTTAAATAATTAAAATGCCTCATTCATAATTAAACCGATAAACAAAGTTTGATATTCAAAATGGCAGCGGGAAAAAATATTTGTTTGCGAAATAACAATTTAAGAATATCCAAGAACTGATAAAAATTGTTTGAGGAATAAAATAATAAATGCTGAACTGAGTTCCTCGGGTGCCACTACTGCCGACCCAAGCTGGCTCACTGGTCCCCGCCTTCGGCCCTGACCTCATCGGTAACTACAACAATCAAGTCTAGTGAGCCTAAAGACTCAGCATGCATATATCGTAGGTAACGAGTAAAATATAATTTGCATGGATAAAATATCATGTCATGAGGCATTCTGAAAATAACTTGTACTGTGTAATTATAATACGTGCATGACAGAATTAAATATCATAGTAAAAATGTTTGCTCCTTGGAGCCCTGTATGAAATGACTGATAATAGTTTTCTGTTGAGATTATGGTCTACGCATGTGGCCCCTGCACTAAACTGAACTGATCGGTAACTGGCTACCGGGTGGTACCAAACTGAACTGATCGGTCACTGGCGACCAGGTAAAATAATGCTCCCATAATAGTGAATTGACCACAAGTAATATCGCATAAATATAAAAAATAAGTATTTTCTATTTTTATGCACGTAATATAATTAAATGGCATAATGAAAAATCATGTACTATTTTACCAACTGGATTGGATCGTCCCCAGGCTCGCTGCGACCTAAATATGCTATGAAAAATATGCAATAGATTTTTCATGGGTAAACTATGCAATTAAATTTCGAAAATGCGACAATTACGTCTAACGACTTCGTATTTAATCATGACTCCGAACCAACCCGAACCAACACTGAACCATCATATAGTCATGATTAAAATACGCTAAAAATGATGAATTAATGCTCCTAAACTAGTGAGGGCAGAAATCTAGGTGAATGGAGGCCAAAACATGGAACGCTCTTTCGAGAGTCAATTTGGCACATCGCACCGTAAATTCTCGTACGACCTCAAAAATGATCCGAATCACGAACGGTCAAAAACATGACCTTTCTAACTCGATGAGGCACTGTCCAGTCCAAGTCCATAGGCTAAAAGCCAAACAAGAACTCAAACGTGCCACGGAACCGCCGCAGCAAGTTGCTGTCAAATTACAATAGCTGTG
The DNA here is from genome assembly GCF_022965805.1 of Primulina eburnea. Taxonomy (NCBI): domain Eukaryota; kingdom Viridiplantae; phylum Streptophyta; class Magnoliopsida; order Lamiales; family Gesneriaceae; genus Primulina; species Primulina eburnea. Next base: position 14,320,973 of record NC_133117.1, read on the forward strand.
CAATCGCGTGTCTTGTGTTGTTTTCGAGACTACCGGTCATTGGGGCGTGAACCACCGACCAGAGACTCTTAAAAACATCCCAAGGAATTATTTGAACCATGGCTAAGGGCCCTAGGCCAGCCACAATTCGAATTATTCCAGCAACATCAGAAAAGTTCCACCCGAGAGCACCTTTGCGCGCGTGAGGGGTGTTTTGCTTTGCTTGCTGTCTCGACTCGTTCCAGTGGCCATTTGATTAACCATGGGACGATCTAGACATCCACTGGTAGGGTATGAATCGTGGCTAAGGGCCATAGGCCAACCAAGATCCATACCATTGTCAAATGAAGGGGTCGAAGGGGGTGCAGGGCTGTTCTTGCATTTTAATTAAAACCGATTCACCGTGGACCAAGTAACCAAAAAGACAACTTAGTCACGTCTTAGACATGCTAGGGAAGCGATCTAACCATGGCTAAAGGCCTTAGGGCAGCCAAGATCAGATCCTTTTCCTTTGACAGCACACACAGAATTTTCGAAGCACAAAAATGGCAACGATGGTGAGTTGCTGTCATCTTCGGTTACTCTCGTGCATGGGGCTGAAATAATGGACCAAAGAGGTTCTAATCCATCCTAGAACATGTCTAGATGTAGCCTTGGGAGACTGGAACCGAACCAATACCTGAAACTCACAAAACCAATGAAACCGTGAAGCTTGTCATGAAACCAAAATCTGGATGTTTTGGTTTTTCTGAAAATTTCTTGCCATGTTTCGGTTTTTGCACATAAAAGGTGATCATGTAATGTTAAATAAATGATAATAGGACTTGATTGAGGTTTGAAAGGAATATAGACATGCCTTTGATTTCGTTTGAATGAAAAACGAAAGAATACGACGACTCGGCGCGGAGGAGACGGAGTTGCTTCTCTTGTTTTCTTTCTAGTTTTTCCTCCTTGCTTTTACCCTAGGCTCTCACGGTTTTCAGTGCTGAAGGAGGCTGGAATTTTCGAGATTATGGAGTGGGAGGGAGTCTAGGAAATTAAATGGGAAGATACAAGATAAAAGGGAAGAGAAATATTCTTTCTATCTACTAGTTTGAGTGATAAGGAAAGAATGATATCAAAGATTTTTCTTGGGGATACTAGAGGTGTATATGGGCCATTTTAAGGTCTAGGTGCAAGGGAGAATTGGTTTAATTAAATCTTGGTAGTGATTTAAAAGTTGGGGAGGATAAATCTCTCTAGAAAAGTTAAGGGGATAAATAAAGAATGAGTTGAAATAAAATCACAATTAAATCTTAAAAAAAAGGAGCATGGCCGATTTTTATCTAGCTAGGTGGGGTGGGATCTTGCTCAATTAATTATCATGGAAGATTTGTTGTGATAAAACTATTTCCCAATAAAAATGGATAGGGAAGACTATTAATTAAATGGGTTGCCAAATAAACTTTTAGATCAAATCATAGGGGCCGAAAATTATAATAAAAGACGAGGGAAAAATATTTCTTAAATATTGAACTTTAAACCTTTAGTGTATTATCTACTCATTAAATTTTTTAAAGAATTGAGGAATTAATTATTGAACTCAATTTACTACTTATCTCAACTTATTCAAATAATTCCTTAAACCTTCTTTTACAATAATTTCACTTATTATTTATCTTAAATAAATTTTAGAAAAATGTTTTCGTACTCATAAATTTTTTTCTCTTTACTCCAACTCCGGTCCGGCCTTACTGAATTAACTGAAAAGAATAAAATCTAAACTTCTGAATAAAATAATTAACTTCAAAGAAAGCATTTAAGTACTCATGCAAGGAAGTCAATTTAATTTAAAATACTAGAATTATGCATGGCTTATACGCAGTCTAATTACGGGTTCTACAACTCTCCCCCCTTTAAAAGAATTTCGTCCTCGAAATTAGAACTCACCGAATAACTCGGGGTAACGACTCCTCATTTCTGGCTCCGACTCCCATGTAGCTTCTTCCTCCGAATGGTTGAGCCACTTGACTTTGACTCGCTTAACCAACTTGTTCCGAAGCTTCTTCTCCTGTCTGTCTAGGATCTGGACTGGTCTCTCCTCATAAGACAGGTTCGAAGTAAGCTGCAATGGCTCAAAGTTCAGCACATGCGAAGGATTCGCCATATACTTCCTCAGCATGGAGACGTGGAACACATTGTGTACTCCAGCCAGATTCGGCGGAAGAGCAACACGATAAGCTAGCGTCTCAACTCTGTCAAGGATCTCAAACGGTCCAATGAATCTTGGACTGAGCTTCCCTTTCTTCCCAAATCGCATGACACCTTTCATAGGTGCTACATTCACAAAAACATGGTCACCGACCGCAAACTCTAGGTCTCTCCTCCTCTGATCTGCATAACTCTTCTGCCAACTCTGAGCAGTCCTCATCCTATCACGGATCTTGACTACTACATCGGTAGCCTGCTGAATAACCTCTGGACCCAACTCTGCTCTCTCTCCTACTTCATCTCAATGAACAAGGGATCTACACTTATGGCCACACAATGCTTCATACGGAGCCATACCTATAGACGACTGGAAACTGTTGTTATAGGTGAACTCTACCAATGGCAAGTTCGACTCCCAACTCCCAGAGAAATCAATGACGCAAGCACGGAGAAGATCCTCCAAAATCTGAATGACTCGCTCTGACTGTCCATCTGTCTGCAGATGGAAAGCTGTGCTAAACAGCAGCTTCGTACCCACTGCCGAATGCAAACTCTTCCAGAATGCGGAAGTGATCTAGGGTCTCTGTCAGATACGATAGAAACTGGAATACCATGAAGTCGGACTATCTCCCGGATATATAACTCTGCATACTGAACCATGGTGAAAGTCGTCTTAATAGGCAAGAAGTGCGCTGACTTGGTAAGACGATCTACAATCACCTAGATGGCATTCGATCCTCTGGCTGACCTCGGAAATCCGGTCACAAAGTCCATGGTAACATTCTCCCACTTCCACTCGGGAATGGGAAGAAGCTTGAGCAAACCTGCTGGTCTCTGATGCTCCTCCTTCACTAACTGACAGGTCAGACACTCGGACACAAAACGTCTGATTTCTTTCTTCATCCCAGGCCACCAATACAACAACTGCAGATCTTTGTACATCTTCGTACTCCCAGGGTGAATAGAGTACGGCGACATATGGGCCTCTGATAAGATGTGTGCTTGGATAGAATCACTGCTAGGAACCATATCCTGTCTCGGTACCTCACAATACCGTCGCTGACTGTATACAAGACACTGCTCTTGGCTTCATCTCTCTTCTTCCACTGTGCCAGTTGCTCATCTGCTGACTGACCGCTGCGAATACAGTCAAGAAGAGAGGACTGAATCGTCAAAGTAGATAGACGAGTAACTCTACCTTGAGGATATAACTCTAGATCAAACCTCTGCATCTCAAGCTGAAGAGGTCTCTGAATCGTCAAATGAGCCATCACTGCAACTTTTCTGCTCAGTGCATCTGCAACTACATTAGCTTTACCTGGGTTGTAGCTAATGTCACAGTCATAGTCTTTCACAAGCTCCAACCAACGCCTCTGCCGCATGTTCAGTTCTTTCTGCGTAAAGAAGTACTTGAGGCTCTTGTGGTCGGTAAAGATCTGGAACTTCTCTCCATACAAGTAATGCCTCCAAATCTTCAAGGCAAAAACTACTGCGGCCAACTCTAGATCGTGGGTAGGGTAATTATTATCATGAGTTTTCAGCTGACGAGACGCATATGCTATCACCTTCCCATGTTGCATCAAAACTGCACTTAAACCGCGCTTCGAAGCATCGGTATATAACACAAACTCACCGGGCCCTGACGGCATGGCCAATACTGGTGCTGAGATAAGAACTTGCTTCAAAGTATCGAAGCTCTTCTGACACTCCTCGCTCCATACATACTTCACATTCTTCTTTGTCAGTGCTGTGAGGGGAACGGCAATAGAAGAGAATCCCTTAATGAACTTCCAATAATATCCTGCTAGCCCAAGAAAACTGTGGATCTCAGATGCATTCTGCGGCACAACCCAATCTCTGACTGCAGCGACTTTCGCTTGGTCTACCTCAATGCCACTGCTAGAAACAATGTGACCTAAGAACGCCACCTTCTCTAACCAGAATTCGCACTTAGTGAACTTTGCGAATAACTTGTGCTTCTGCAAGGTCTGCAGCACTGTGGTCAGATGTCTGCTGTGATCCTCCTGATTCTTGGAGTAGACGAGAATGTCGTCTATGAATACTATCACAAACTGATCGAGGTACGGCTGAATACGCGATTCATGAGATCCATGAAGATCACTGGCGCATTCGTCAGACCGAACGGCATCACAAGGAACTCGTAGTGACCATAACGAGTCCTGAAAGCAGTCTTGGAAACATCAGCATCTCTCACCCTCAACTGGTGATAACCTGAACGCAGATCAATCTTGTAGAAAATCGAAGCTCCCTGCAACTGGTCAAACAGATGCTCAATCATCGGAAGTGGGTATTTGTTCTTCACTGTAACCCTGTTCAACTCCCGGTACTCAATACAAAGCCTCATAGAGCCATCATTCTTCTTAACAAACAAGACTGGTGCACCCCAAGGTGAAAAACTCGGGCGAATGAACTCCTTGTCGAGAAGTTCCTGAATCTGCTTCTTAAGCTCTGCCATCTCTGTCGGTGCTATTCGGTACGGCGCTTTGGATATCGGAGCCGTACCTGGCATAAGCTCAATGGAAAACTCCACCTCTCTCTCGGGTGGCATACCAGAGACGTCTTCGGGAAAAACGTCTAAGAAATCTCTGACAATCGGAACATCTGAGGCTGACTGGCTGGGTTCCTCGGGGACAGATATAAAGGTCGCTAGAAATGCCCGACACCCTCTATGCATGAGCTTCCTGGCTTGAACATAAGGAATAATGCGCGGTAAAGGAAAGTACCTGTCCGGCTCAAATAAGAACTGCTCCATTCCAGGCGGTCGGACAAGAACAGATCTCCGCTGGAAGTCTATCAACACTCTGTTCCTAAATAGCCAGTCCATCCCTAGGATGATGTCAAATTCTGGCATCGGTAGCACAATCAGATCCGCATAAACAAGATTATCGTGCAGCTCAAGGTCTATATCTCGGATAACATTGGTAGCTGCCATCTCCTCGCCTGACGAAAACACTACTGAAAAGGCTATATCTAGCCCAATGGTCTTGATCTTGAGAAAGTTTGCAAAGACCTCCAAAATAAACGAGTGAGTGGCCCCTGAATCTATCAAGGCCTTGGTAGCGGAACTAGATATAAAATTCTCCCTGAAAGATCGGAACTCGAAGTTGAATCCAATAGCTACAAGAACTAAACTTATAGACATGCAAGGGTCAAAGTTCTTTTAACTTAAATCCCCAAAATAATACTGAGTAGAGCATGCAATCCTATCGCGGTTCTAAGTTCAAATCTTAATCCCGATTCCCAAAACACGGAAATTCAATAATAACTTAAAGCTTAAAAGTACATGTCAACAACATAGTCTCCGGGTTTGTTTCCGTGGCATGGAGAGCAAAAACTCTGCCTTGGGTAGGCAAATTCCTCTGAGGGCACTGCAACAACATGTGGTCTGGACTGCAACACTTAAAACACTTTCCTGAGCCAGAAATACATGCTCCAGGATGGCGGCGTGAGCACCTGGGACAGACTGGGTGCTCATAAGTCCTCGGGGCTGGGCGTCCCCGCTGCTGCTGGCCTCTGTTTCTAGGCGGCCCATGAAATGGCCTCTTGTTTTGCTGCTGATGCTGATGAGGAGGAGGACGGTGTGGTACCTGGACTGGGCGCTTGCCCTGGCGATCCCTCTCGATATCACGCAGATCCTACTCTACGGCTAGAGCTTTGGAGACTGCGACCTCATAAGTAGTAGAGTCAGACACCCTAACATCACGGCGCAAGATCGGCGGTAGACCCACCAGGAAACACATCATCTTGGCTCTGGCATCATTCGCTATCAGGGGCACAAAATGACAGCACCTCTCGAACTTACGGATGAACTCCGTAACCGTCATATCACCCTGTCTCAGGCTCATGAACTCAGTGGTCAACCTGGTGCGCACTTCCTAGGAAAAATATTTGGAGTAGAAAACCTCCGTAAAGCGTATCCAAGTAAGTGTAGCCAAGTTCAGGGCTACTGCTGCTCCTTCCCACCATAAGCGGGCATCTCCTCTTGATAAGTAGGTGGCACATCGGACTCTATCTGCATCTCCAAGCTCCATGAACTCGAAGATAACCTCGAGGGATTTGATCCATCCCTCGGCAATCATGGGGTCAGACGTCCCAGAAAACTGCTTCGGGCGCATCTTCATAAACCTCTCATAAACAGCCTCGGGCCCTGTCGGCCTGGCTACGGCTGCGGCATTGTTCCCCGCAAACTGTGCGATGAACTGCGTCATCCCAGCAAGCATCTGGGCATTCATGTCATGTGGAGGTGGAGGAGGTGGAGGAGGTGCCTGCCTCTCTTGTCTCTGATCAAACCCGTTTTCATGACGGTGCACACCACCCCCTCTCGGGAGTCCTACCTGACGTCTAGGAGGCATACTGTTCCAAACATAACCCATACGTAACTAACATGCATAATTCTAAAATTTATTTTAAATGAACACTGAAATACTGAAAATCTGATCGTAAACTATTTCATTGAAGCATGCTGTTAAAATAATTCATGCTTTAAATAAAATGCTGAAAAGTAAAACTTACAGACCTAAGACGTGACTTTCGTGAGCTTCTCCTGGTCAGCAGTAGTGTAACCCTTTACAAGAACATATGCACTGATACCAACTGTAAAAGCCCGAAAGTCCTTGCTTGAAAATTTGAGGAAAATTAAAAATTTTCTTTTTAAATAATTAAAATGCCTCATTCATAATTAAACAGATAAACAAAGTTTGATATTCAAAATGGCAGCGGAAGAAAATATTTGTTTGCGAAATAACAATTTAAGAATATCCAAGAACTGATAAAAATTGTTTGAGGAATAAAATAATAAATGTTGAACTGAGGTCCTCGGGTGCCACTACTGCCGATCCAAGCTGGCTCACTGGTCCCCGCCCTCAACCCTGACCTCATCGGTACCTACAACAATCAAGTCTAGTGAGCCTAAAGACTCATCATGCATATATCGTAGGTAACGAGTAAAATATAATTTGCATGGATAAAATATCATGTCACCAGGCATTCTGAAAATAACTTGTACTGTGCAATTATAATACGTGCATGACTGAATTAAATATCATAGTAAAAATGTTTGCTCCTTGGAGCCCTGTATTGAAATGACTGATAATAGTTTTCTGTTGAGATTATGGTCTACGCATGTGGCTCCTGCACTGAACTGAACTGATCGGTAACTGGCTACCGGGGAGTATCAAACTGAACTGAACTGACCGATCACTGGCGACCGGGTAAAATAATGCTCCCATAATAGTGAATTGACCACAAGCAATATCACATAAATATCAAAAATAAGTATTTTCTATTTTTATGCACGTAATATAATTAAATGGCATAATGAAAAATCCTGTACTATTTTACCAACTGGATTGGATCGTCCCCAGGCTCGCTGCGACCTAAATATGCTATGAAAAAATATGCAATAGATTTTTCATTAGTAAACTATGCAATTAAATTTCGAAAATGCGACAATTACGTCTAACGACTTCGTATTAATCATGACTCCGAACCAACCCGAACCAACACTGAACCATCATATAGTCATGATTAAAATACGCTAAAAATGATGAATTAATTCTCCTAAACTAGTGAGGGCCGAAATCTAGGTGAATGGAGGCCAAAACATGAAACGCTCTTTCGAGAGTCAATTTGGCACATCGCACCGTAAATTCTCGTACGACCTCAAAAACGATCCGAATCACGAACAGTCAAAAACATGACCTTTCTAACTTGATGAGGCACTGTCCAGTCCAAGTCTATAGGCTAAAAGCCAACCAAGAACTCAAACGTGCCACGGAACCGCCGCAACAAGTTGCTGTCAAATTACAATAGCTGTGCAATCGCGTGTCTTGTGTTGTTTTCGAGACTACCGGTCATTGGGGCGTGAACCACCGACCAGAGACTCTTACCAAAATCCCAAGGAATTATTTGAACCATGGCTAAGGGCCCTAGGAGAGCCACAATTCGAATTATTCCAGCAACATCAGAAAAGTTCCACCCGAGAGCACCTTTGCGCGCGTGAGGGGTGTTTTGCTTTGCTTGCTGTCTCAACTCTTTCCACTGGCCATTTGATTGACCATGGGACGATCTAGAAATCCAGTGGTAGGGTATGAACCGTGGCTAAGGGCCATAGGACAACCAAGATCCATACCATTCCACAAAACTTGAAACAACACATGCTGTCAAATGAAGGGGTCGAAGGGGGTGTAGGGCTGTTCTTGCATTTTAATTGAAAACAGATTCACCATGGACCAAGCCACCAAAAGGACGACTTAGTCACGTCTAAGAAATGCTAGGGAAGCGATCTAACCATGGCTAAAGGCCCTTAGGACAGCCAAGATCAGTTCCTTTTCCTTTGACAGCACACACAGAATTTTCGAAGCACAAAAATGGCAACGATGGTGAGTTGCTGTCATCTTCGGTTTCTCTCATGAATGGGGCTGAAATAATGGAACAAAGGGGTCCTAATCCATCCTAGAACATGTCTAGATGTAGCCTTGGGAGCCTGGAACCGAACCAATACCTGAAACTCACAAAACCAATGAAACCGTGAAGCTTGTCATGAAACCGAAATCTGCATGTTTTGGTTTTTCTGAAAATTTCTTTCCATGTTTCGGTTTTTGCACATAAAAGGTGATCATGTAATGTTAAATAAATGATAATAGGACTTGATTGAGGTTTGAAAGGAATATAGACATGCCTTTGATTTCGTTTGAATGAAAAACGAAAGAATACGACGACTCGGCGCGGAGGAGACGGAGTTGCTTCTCTTGTTTTCTTTCTAGTTTTTCCTCCTTGTTTTTACCCTAGGCTCTCACGGTTTTCAGTGCTGAAGGAGGCTGGAATTTTCGAGATTATGGAGTGGGAGGGAGTCTAGGAAATTAAATGGGAAGATACAAGATAAAAGGGAAGGGAAATATTCTTTCTATCTACTAGTTTGAGTGATAAGGAAAAGAATGATATCAAAGATTTTTCTTCGGGATACTAGAGGTGTATATGGGCCATTTTAAGGTCTAGGTGCAAGGGAGAATTGGTTTAATTAAATCTTGGTAGTGATTTAAAAGTTGGGGAGGATAAATCTCTCTAGAAAAGTTAAGGGGATAAATAAAGAATGAGTTGAAATAAAATCACAATTAAATCTTAAAAAAAAATGAGCATGGTCGATTTTTATCTAGCTAGGTGGGGTGGGATCTTGCTCAATTAATTATCATGGAAGATTTGTTGTGATAAAACTATTTCCCACTAAAAATGGATAGGGAAGACTGTTAATTAAATGGGTTGCCAAATAAACTTTTAGATCAAATCATAGGGGCCGAAAATTATAATAAAAGAGGAGGGAAAAATATTTCTTAAATATTGAACTTTAAACCTTTAGTGTATTATCTACTCATTAAATATTTTAAAAAATTGAGGAATTAATTATTGAACTCAATTTACTAATTATCTCAAGTTATTCAAATAATTACTTAAACCTTCTTTTACAATAATTTCACTTATTATTTATCTTAAATAAATTTTAGAAAAATGTTTTCTTACTCATAAATTTTTTTCTCTTTACTCCAACTCCGGTCCGGCCTTACTGAATTATCTGAAAAGAATAAAATCTAAACTTCTGAATAAAATAATTAACTTCAAAGAAAGCATTTAAATACTCATGCAATGAAGTTAATTTAATTTAAAATACTAGAATTATGCATGGCTTATGCGCAATCTAATTACGGGTTCTACATATGCCTAAAAAAACATCCAACTTCAACAAAGAAATTTGCGCGACTTGTTCACTCAAAAAAATCGATTCGTGAATAAGTCCTGAAGGGGAATTTGTAGACAATTAAATATGTTGACCATGAAATGATGGCAATTACAAAAAAATATTAAATATCAAACAAATTTCTATTTATTTGGATATTAGATTCCTACAAAAAAAATAAATAGTTAATTGATATTTTAATATATTTTGTGACAAATCAAGATTTTAAATCAAAGTGGAAATCTTGTACAAAAGAGAAGAAAATACTAACATTTTACACTACAAGAAAAATGATTTTCCGCAGCACGTCATCAACAGCGTGCATTAAAAGCATGCTGCGAAATAAATAGTGTTGCGGAAAATAGTGTTGCACTTGATACTATTAACGGCGTGCATTAAAATCACGCTGCAGATAGTAATATCCGCAACATACATTTATGTGTGCTGTTAATAACCTATGAAATTTTCGCAGCGCACAATAAAGGCACGCCGTTAATATTATTATTAACAGCATGCATGTTTATGTGTGCTGTTAAAAGTAAATCATTTTTTTAAAAAAAAATCGTGTTCACATTAACGGCGTACATTAGCCGCACGCCGTCAATAGTATTATTATTAACAGCGTGCATGTTTATGTGCGCTGTTAAAGGTAAATCATTTTTTTTAAAAAAAATCGTGTTTAGACATTAACGGCGTACATTAGTCGCACGCCGTCAATAGTATTATTCACGGCATGCATAATATTTGCACGCTGAGGAATATTGATTCGAATTTTTAAATCCGCGACGGTTTATTCTAAACCGTCGCTACAATTGGCGACGGTGCAAAAAGAACCGTCGTTGATTAAAGATCGACGACGGTTTTCAAAAAATACCGTCGCTATGTGGGACAATTCAAATTAAACCGTCGCGAATAGTCAATTTCGGTTCCATTTTCCTCCACACCACTTTAGAATACTTAGATTTTTCTCTTTTACAATTTTTGGTTAATTTTTTAAGTGTTAGTTATCATAGTTATATTATAGTTTTTTTTAAAATTTATTAACTTATAAAAGTAATTTTTTTTTTTTACTAAAAATATAGCGACAGTTTAATAAATTTAAAGACCGTCGCACCATTAGCGACGAATTATAAACTGTCGCTAAATTAGCGACGACAAAGTCTTCGGTTATGCACCGTCGCCGATTAGCGACGATGTTTTCACAAACCGTCGCTAGTTTTTATTTTTTCTATTATTATTAACGACGTACATTGCACGCTGCGGAAAATCATTTTTGTTGTAGTGTTAGTATTAAAATCCAATCTTGCATAAGATGGAAAAGAATACTAATATTTTTAGTATTTGAAATCAAATATTATGATTAACGGAAAGTAAGCACCAAATAAATCATGAGAGGCCAATCAAATTACGACACCTCATCAAATGAAAATGGAAAGAATTTGCATCCTTCGACTATAAATGTGGAGGCGGAGGGTCAAGAAAAACACAACACAAAAGGCAAAGAAGTAGAGAAGAATTCAAGACATAAATTCTCTCAACTCAAGTTCTTCAAACTTAAGAAGATCAGCGAAGTTCAAGGCGTTCATCGTGTTCTTACTCAAATTTATCCAAATTCAAAAGGATCTTGTTCTTCATCAAATTGAAGATCAACAAATTCAAGGCGTTCATCACGTTTTTCTCAAATTGTGAAGATTAATTCAATATCTCAAGGTTTTGACCCATTGAATTAACGTTATTGAAGAATCAAACCACCTTCCACGAAAATCAAATACTCAAAAAATTCAAATTCTACAGGAGATCGTCATTGAAGAGAATAATCAAGGGATCATAGAGATTACATCCACAAAACTTTATTTAATTTCAAATAATTCGAATTGTATAGTTATTTTCATTTGCGATTTTACGAAATAAAGAAATTTGCGTTACACCGTCATCAAAAGACTGAATATTACTCCTCAAGATATGGGTTTGGGTTTCAAAGTTTCTATTCCTTCTGATGATCAAATGCTCAAGTCTAAGATTGTCAAGAATCTAGAGTTTCGTTTATTCAAAGATGTTGTTCGGGCAGATCTTATTGTGTTTCTTGTTCCCGAATTTGATATTATACTCAGCATGAATTGGTTATCAACGAATGGAGCTTCGATTGATTTCGTCAGCGAACAGTGTCTATTCGACCACCCAGTGGTAAATCCTTTATTTTTGAGGTGGAGAGGAACAAGCAAATGTGCACATTATCTCTTGTCTATGTGCGATAAAGCTTATTAAGCGGGGATGCCAAGATTTTCTAGTATGTGTCACTACATGCATCTATCAGTCAGAAGTTAGAAGATGTTGATATTGTCAGGAATTTTCCTAGCGTCTTTCCCGAGGACATTTCTGGTATTCCACCTGATTGTGAAGTGAAATTCTCTATTGATCTTATGCCGGGCACTGTTCCTATATCTAAAGAGCCTTATCGTCTAGCACCTGCTGAAATGAAAGAACTAAAAGATCAAATCCAAGAATTGCTAGGCAAGGGTTTTATTCGTCCTAGTTATTCCCCATGGGGCGCACCGGTATTATTTGTGAAGAAGAAAGATGGTAGTAAGCGTCTTTTAATTGATTATCGAGAGCTTAACAGGGTCACTATAAAAAATAAGTATCCAATGACAAGAACTGAAGATTTATTTGATCAGTTGCAAGGAACATCGATATTTTCTAAGATTGATCTGCGATCTGGATACCATCAATTGAAGGTAAAAGAGTCAGATGTTCACAAGAAAACATTTCGCACGAGATATGGGCACTATGAGTTTATGGTCATGCCATTCGGGTTGACCAATGTGCCAACGATCTTCATGGATCTCATGAATTGCTTATTTCATCCGTATCTAAATCAATTCATCATAGTCTTCATCGATGATATTTTGATCTATTTCCAAGAGCAAGGAGGAGCATAGTTGCCATTTGAGTACAACACTACAAGTTCTTCAAGATAGGAACCTATATTCTAAATTCAGCAAGTGTGAGTTCTGGTTTGACAGAGGGGCATTATTAGGCCACATCATTTCTAGTAGTGGACTGGAGGTTGATCCAAGTAAACTTGAGGCAGTGAAAGAGTGGCCAGTACCGAAGAGTGTTATCGAGATTCGCAGTTTCTTGGGACTAGCTGGCTATTATCGCAAGTTTATTCAGGGGTTCTTATCTATAGCGGTACCTATGACCCCCTTGACAAAGAAAAAAGCAAAGTTTGTTTGGGGACCCGAGTGTCAAGACAGTTTTGACAAGTTGAAGCAAGTCTTGATTACAGCGCCAGTATTATCTATGCCATCAGGGCAAAGGGAATATGTTCTTTATACCGATGCATCTAAACTAGGTTTGGGCGCAGTTCTGATGCAAAACGACCGAGTTCTTGCCTATGCGTCGAGACAGTTGAAAATTCACGAGAAAAACTACCCTACTCATGATCTTGAGCTTGCAGCAGTAGTCTTTGCACTAAAAATTTGGAGACACTACCTATATGAGAAGAAGTGCAAAATATTCAACGACCATAAAAGTTTGAAATACTTCTTCACCCAAAAGGAGTTGAATATGAGACAGCGCAGATGACTTGAATTAGTAAATGATTATGATTGTGACATTAGCTACCATCCGGGAAAAGCTAATGTAGTGGCAGACGCGTTGAGTAGAAAAGCAACAGTTATCACTCAATTATCACTCCAAAGACCGTTGCAGTCCGAGATACATCGGTTTGAGCTTACAGTGTATGCTAGGGGCGAGGCCCCTAATCTTGCCACATTATCAGTACAGTCGAATTTGAGAGATAGAAGTCGGGATGGACAGTCTACTGATGAGCAGTTGCAAAAGTGGAGAGCTAAAGATGAAGCCAAGGGTCGGAAATTATATTATGAGGTGGATGTTATAGTTAGATATCGAGATCGTTTATGGGTTCCTAGTGACCATGTCTTGAGAGATCTTATCATGAAGGAAGCCCATGACTCACCATATTCCATTCATCCGGGAAGCACGAAGTTGTACAAATATTTGCAGTTGTTGTATTGGTGGCCAGACATGAAGAGGGATATTTTGAGATTTGTATCCGAATGTTTGACTTGTCAGCAAGTTAAAGCAGAGCATCAAAGACCAGCGGGGAAATTAAAACCACTTCTTATTCCTGAGTGGAAATGGGAGAATATCACTATGGACTTTGTTGTAGGATTACTGAAAACTGTTAAGGGGCTTAATGCCATATAGGTGATAGTTGATCGTCTTACGAAATCAGCGCATTTTCTACCTATTAAGACGAAATTCACCATGATTTAGTATGTAGATTATATATTCGGGAAATATTTCGTCTGCATGGGATTCCCGTGTCTATTATTTCTGAAAGAGATCCAAGATTCACGTCATCTTTCTGGAAGAGTCTACATGTAGCGATGGGGACCAAGTTACTATTCAGTGCGGCATTTCATCCTCAAACCGATGGTCAGTACGAAAGAGTTATTCAAATTTTAGAAGATCTACTTCGAGCTTGTGTTATTGATTTCCAAGGCAGTTGGGAACCAAAATTACCTCTAGTGTAGTTCACCTACAATAATAGTTATCAATCATCAATCGGGATGGCTCCTTTTGAGGCACTTTATGGAAGAAAATGTAGATCTCCTATTCATTGGGACGAGGTTAGGGAAAGAAGAGATATTGGTCCGAATGTGATTGAAGAGATTGCCGAGCTTGTAGTCAAAATTCGTGAGAGAATGAAGACTGCGCAAAGTTGACAAAAGAGATATGCGGACAAAGACGGAGGGACTTAAAATTTACAGTAGGGGATCATGTATTTGTGAAAATAGCACATATGAAGGGTGTTATGAGCTTTGGCAAGAGGGGCAAGCTTAGTCCAAAATTTATTGGTCCTTTTGAAATTTTGTAGAAGGTTGGGACACTAGCTTATAGAGTGGCATTGGCACCGATGATTTCAGGAGTTCACAATGTGTTCCATATTTCGATGTTGCGAAAGTACATGTCGAATCCCTCACATGTGCTAAACTATGAACCACTGCAATTAACTCCCAATATGACTTATGAAGAAAGACCTGTCCAAATCCTAGCAAGACAAGAGAAGAGACTGCAAAACGAAGTCATTCCAATGGTCAAGGTCAAGTGGCTGAATCACTCGGAAGAGGAAGCTAGTTGGGAAACCAAGAGGGACTTGAAGAGTCACTATCCAGAACTATTCGGTAAGTTCTAATTTCGAGGACGAAATTTTATTTCAAGGGGGAGAAATTGTCAGGTCGAAAAAATTAAGACGAAGTAATCCAACTGCATGCAAATCTAGGAAATATGAAAAATGACTAATTAATTGATTTTAATTGCTAATTGATTATGTGACATACATGCTTATATCATAAATAGGATTTTATTATCATTATGCCTAAAAATTTATTTTTAAGGATTATTCAAGTTGCGATATAGGAACGGAGACCGAGGGCTGAAAAACGAAAAATGGTTTTATTAAATAATTAATTTTAATATGAGTGTTGCTCTCATATTTTTGAAAATAAGGAGTTTTGAAGTGATTTTATATGCCGTGACGTAAATTTTATCGGTGTTGGTTTTTCAACAAAAATACGAACTTTTTAGTAATCCGGTTATTAAATTTACAAACTTATTTTTACCAAAACTATTTTAATATTTAAATTAAATCATAACTAAGACTAATGAGCCTAAATTATGAGCTTATTGGGCCTAAAGCCTTGTTAGGATATAATTAGCTATATAATTTTTTTATCACCAAAAACACTACTCACAATTCAAGCCACTTTTCAGAATTGACACCCCAATATTTTACAAACCTCACGGCACACACTCACAATAGTAGAAGAATTTTCGGTATTCAAGTGGTAGCTTCCTAGCCATCGTCTCCTCGTCCCGTTCTTCGTCGTCAACGTTTATTCGTACGTTTAAAACGCAAAGGCACGCCATACATCTTCTTTTCTCTTCTCTCACATCGTAGTATTATTTTTAATTACGTTGTATGAAAAGCATGTTGCCCTTATGATTATTTTCGAAATATTGCATGCATATATGTACAACTTATGATTTAAGGTTCCAAAAACTTGTTTATTGTGTTCATATGAGGCTGCCATGGCTAGACTTTGATCAAGGGATGTTTTTCACGATTTTAAGGGTTCTAAGACATCACCACACACGTTAAACAACAAGCAAACCAAGCTGGAGTCGTTTTTTTTGCTTTCATAAGGTCATGGGGTTCGGGTTTTGCGTACAAGGGGCTGGCTTGGTCTGGAATTGTGGTCAGGGCGAGCCAGGGACATGGTACAGTCTACGGGTGAGCCTTAACCAGGTTGGGGCTTGAGTCGTGAGGGTTGGGAGGAGTCCTACTCAACTAGGACTCTTACCCGAGAGAAGGGGGTAGCGCGCAGACTTGCGCGGCTGGTGCAGGGTCGTTGGCTCGGTCCAGGGCTTAGGGGCTGGGCTAGGGTGAGTCTTTAGGGTCCTATGAAGGCGTGTGAGTGGTTGGTTCAGGGGCTGGGCTCGCTGGTAAAGGCATAGACACGCAACAAGAGTCCTTGCCCAGATGGGGTTCTCGGCCAGAAAAATGGTTGGGGTTGGGGGCTGCGTTTTCTAGGTTTGGGATGGTTTCTAAGGGATCTAAGGGTCCAGTAGGGTGCACTAGAGAGTTGGTCAGGGTTTAGTTCGGACTGGATCGAGGGTAGCTCGACAAAATCAGGAAATCGCTCGGGTGGGACTTTTGTAGGTCACTTTAGGGTTTTCCAAACTAAAAAAAATCGAAACACGGCTCACGGTGGTCGAGTCATAGTTCATGAGGGCTAAAATAATATAAAAAGACTAAATTTTGAATTTAAGAATTTTATATTAAAGTTTAGGATTTTTCGGGAACGATTCATCACGAATTAATTAAAAATCCTAGGTTTTATGCTAAATAAAATTATGGAAATTTTAATTTAAGCTTAAATAATTATTTGGGACATGTTAGAGTCAAGAAAATCTGAAAATCGTAAAATTTCAAGTCCATGGGTAAAACGGTTTTTTTACACCTAAAAATTAGTGAGCGTCATGGAAGTGCTCTAAATGCTTTTTTATGATATTATGATTATTTCTAAAGGTTTATGAAATTTTACATGATTAAAATTATGATTTTTAAATGTCTATTAGATTTTTATGATTTATTGTTGACATTTAAATGGTATGTTGCGTTCTTGGTTTCAAAAACAAAATATGTATATTATGCACGATTTTTATAAAGTGATGAGAATACGAAGCATTGAAGAAAGTGAATTAATTTTGACTATTACGATGTTATGTTGGAAATATCGTGAGGGTTATGGTCCCAGTGGGAGCCCGACGATCGTATTTTCGTTGAAGATATGAGGTTTGAGGTAAGAATGGGAATATCGTGAAGGGAAAAGGCCCTAGAGGGAGCCCCGACGATCTTATTTTCATTCGATGAGGATAGGACAAGGCTCAGTTGACGGGTAAGAGTGTCGCTGATGTCTCCGCCGCCCAGTACTGTGGTTATATGTAGATGGATCCATCGAATTTTTGAGGTTTTTAGGAAAGTCACAATTAACGATCTGAATCCAATAAAGAAAAATGAAAATTTTTATGATAATGTTAAAAGGTTTTATGCTATGTCATGTTGAGGAAAAAGGAAAAAGTTAAAGTTTATGTATGTATGTCATGAAATGTTATTTTTTTTGTAAAAGTATTTTCACTGTTGCATGCGATTTTATACGTATTATTTGTCATAAAGATTATGGTGTGTTGAGTCTTTACACTCACTAGGTCTGATGGATGCAGGTGAGTTTGAGGGAGGTCTTGATGGATGATTTGACTTGACTGAAGGTGCACACAACCCGAGGACCAGCGCTTCTACTTTTTCCACATTTATGATCTATTAATCATGAATTAAGTTAAGGATTTTATGACTATTTATTTAAGCTTTTGAGAGATTTTTGAGAGGTTTAGTACGGGCTATACTTTTCAAATTTATTGCTTTTTAGGTTTGGTAAAACAATTGACGATTTAATGTTTTGACGTTCCCCTTTGGTATTTCAGATTCTAGTTGGTTGACATGTATTTTTTTAAGTGTTGCAAAATATTTTATAAAAATAATTTCATGGATGTGAGGGTTCGGCCTAGTGGGTAGGTTTTTTTTTTTAAAAAAAATATTTCTTGTATTTTTAAAGCAATAAAAAGGGCAGGCGTTTCATTATATACTACGACCGAATCTGCAATCATTGATATATAGAGAGTTGAAATTGATTCCGATAACGATGTGATGTATCTTTAAGTAATAATAGTAACATGGTATGTGGAACTGAGTAGTATTTTTCCAAAATTCACATGTCTTACCCTGGCTAGAGATTCTTGGTACTATTAACTCATCAGATCATATAGGATATGACAACTATCGGTTAGTGGTGAATCCCCGACGTATTTAGAAACTACACCTAACCTCGCCACCTGATAACTCTCAATGGAGTCGGTAAATAGATCAAAATACATATTAGTACGTTGAACCTCCATATTGTCCCAAGTCAAAGGACTAATGGTATATAACCATAACTATGGACTATTCTACTCGATAAGTGATAACCACTTAGACAGTTCGAGGGAGGGTTGTTCAGTCCATCATCAAATGATCACCCATATGTAAGATTGAATATCTCCATTCCCTTATCAATTAAACATGACGTTTACATCACATATACTAGTCTCAAGTTCAAGTGATGTTTATCCTTTTCTTTAGGCGGCTGAATCAATTATGAATCTGTTTAGAATATACATTACGCTTCCTAATGAGTTTTATGATCTTAAGTTTTGAGACGTACATCATGTTATCTATTGTATATTCAAATACTTTAGTTAAGTGCAACATTCCTATATCATTTGCAATGAGTATCATTTTATCCACATAAAGTATTAGAAATGTCACTACACTCCCACTAACCTTCTGGTATCACAAGATTCCTGGAGTTTTTAACAAAGTCAAACTTTTTGACAGTGTTGTCAAATATATGGTTCCAACTCCTTGATGTCTATTTGAGTACATAGATGGATTTTTAAAGTTTTCATACTTTATGCTCACTTCTTACTGATGTGAATACTCCAAGTTAAGACATATAAGTCTCTCCCTTAATGTCACCCTTAACGAATGTTGTTTTCACATCCATCTACCATATTTCATAGTCATACCATGCTGTTATGACTAGCAGTATCCCAATGGACATGAACATTGCGACTGGAGAAAATTTTTCCTTATAGTCAATACATTATCTTTGAGTATATTATTTTGCTACCAATATTGCTTTAAAGGTCATTATCTTTCTATCCGGCCCAAGTTTTCATTTGTAAATCCATTTTCTTCCTATGAGAACAATTCCCTCATGTGAATCTACTAAGGACCATACTTGGTTTGAGTACATGGAGTCTATCTTGTACTGAATGTCTTCAATCCATTTAGATGAATCGACATTAGAAAATGATTCTTTTAAGTTTCTTGGATCACATCTAGGAATGAGCTCATCTTTCCCTTCTTCAAAAAGTATGCACATCCTATCAAGTGGCCCTGAGACCCTTTAGGATCTTCTAGGATTTTGTGTTTGTTCAACTAGCTGTTGGGCCATGGGTTATACTATTTCAGGAGTAGGTTTTATTAGCCCCCGAGAATGTACTGTCGAACTCGATCCACTCAATTTTCATCATCTCTCTCAATATCATCCTCACTTGAAACCATCCAAATCTCGTGAGTCTAATGACTCAGAACGTTCTAACCATGAGTAACAAATAATACATATACATGAACAAGCATTAAAAATCATACTTTTATTTAAAATAGCTCGATAAATTTGTAAGCATAAATAAATCATAAATCATTTAATCGTAAAGCTTTATATCATCATATATCATTTTGGGTGAAGCTTGATACTTAAAAGTGACTAGCTGTATCATGTGGTCGACTTATACGTCTTAGCTCACCATTGCACATGGGGACGAGCACTAGGCACTGCCGTAAAATAGAAATACGATCATTGGCCTCTTTTTGGGGCCTTCTCCAATAAATGGGCTCCCTCTGTGGCCTTCTACCTCACGATGTTCTCAAACATATCATATTTATCACAATCAATTCACATATTTTAAAATATATTTCTTTAGTTTATATTCAAAAAATATCATGTCCTTTCTAATTGGAAAAATAACATTTTAACAGTAAAAATCGTATAGCTTTATCATATATCATAAAATTTTATATTTTTGTCATAAACGTATTAAAATATCATTTAACATGTATTATGATTCTTCGGAACACTGCCAAGCCTTTCGTACTACCTGAGACGTAAAATGACCAAAGGCTCTAAAATTCCCCATTTTGAAGTTTCTTACTTTTATCGACTCGAACCGATCCCAAACAATCATATAAGCTTAAAATTAATTTCTTATATTTTTCTTAGACGCAAACTCGAGCCTTTCGATTTATTTTCTTAATTACTAAACCGTGAAGGGTTTTAATCTCGAATAAATTCAAAACTTAATATTTTCTTCCCAAAATTTAAACATAAATTTTTCATACCTAGATTAAACCCGTGAGCCATAAACCACTCCCCCATGACCCATGGTTCGAGCCACTTTCCTTACCTAGCCTATTACTGAAGCCTAACCACTAAACCGAGCCATTATTTTCATCCAACTTCGAACCACCTTTGAGCTAGCCCGAGCCCCAACCGACCCATCCCCTTGCCTACTATCCTAGACCACCTTGGACCAACCAGGCCAGTGCACCAATCCCCTTGCCCAGCCATCACACGATCCGCTCCCTAGTCTTCCTTAGAACCTTTCGCATCACCCACTCGCAAACAACCACCGAACCACCCTAGTCCAGATCGTACCTAGCCCTTTCTTGGAACCTTCTTGAACCAACCCTGGCCCACGCACCAAGTCCTCCAACCCCGCTGTCAGCCGTGCGCATCTCCTCCCAAGCTGAGAACCCTGGCGCCTATTGTTTCCTTGTGCTCCCAAGAGTCCAGCCATGCTGGGACTCTTCCTATCCACATCCCTAGGCCGCGAACAGAGTCCTGGACAAGCCTTGGTGCGTCTCCTCCCTAGCCGTTCCACCTTTCCCTTTAAACCCCATGGAATCTCCTAGAAAACCCTAGGTTCTCCCTCCAAGCCATGCACAGCCTTTCCATGCTCGTCCAGCCCTTGTGTTGTCCTTTAAACAACACTTTTCCTAGCCTTTTAATGTCTTATATAGGCAGCGTGTCCCTTAAAATTCATAACTTATTTCAAACAAACGTAAAATCATCAAAAACTTTGAAAATAATCATCCAAACTATAAAAATTTGTACCCAAATAATTTTGAAGCTAAAATAATTCAATCATGCATAATATGATTTGAATGATGCATAAATAAAGATTAGGAGCGTGTCTTTGCATTTAAAATGCTTGAATATACGATCGTTGTCGTGGGTTGCGAAGGGAGACGAATGGGCAACGAACGACCTTGAAATTTCTCTTGAAATTCTCGAACATTTTTGTGTGTGGTGTTGTGTGAAGGTAGGCTGAATGGGAGTCTCAAGACCCTGTGATTCCTTTTAATATTTTAAAATTTTACATGTATAATGGGTTAGGGTTTTGGGCTTTTAGTTTAGGAATAATTTGGTTGTTCAATCATAGGTAAATTAGGCCTAATAGCACATATTTAATTGTAAAATAAAAGTTCACAATTTTTTTTTTTCAAAAATTAATTTTTTGGGCCTTGAAAAGTCTTTCATTTGACCAAAACCGGTTTCTTGGATCAAATCGCGCTCATCTCGTAAAATAATTTGAGCTCTAGCATTTTTGAAAAATTTTAATCATATTATTAAGTCTAAAAATTATTTAACAAATAATATTTTATCTTGGTCGTTCCCGGTCTCCTTTCTCCAGCTTATTATTGAATATTTGGATAAAATCTTCAGTTTTCCTGAAATCATACAATTTGACTTTCAATCATATATTGTGCAGTGCCTAAAAACCAGCACACAGAAACCGCATGCATAATTTAATCGGTTCATTAATTAAATTGATTTAAAGAATTAAATGATGAATTCAACATGTGTAATTTATTTTAAATATTTATATGTTTAATTTTTATGAGATTTAAATAAATTTCTTCATTTTGAGTTTTTCAGACGAATATTCGATGCTTGTCCCGGGATAGAAGACCGTAGACGATTAAAGCGATAAAATTAAATGTTATATTTTATTTTAAGTTAAGAAATTATTTATTTTTAATTATTTATGAAATATAGTATTTTAAGGTCAAATTTAATTTATTAAATGAATTAAAATATTTTAAGCATCTTATTTGCAATTTTCGAAAATTAGGAGTTAATTCTTTAACTTATGGTTTATTATTTTATAAATTTTGTGGGCTTAATGATTTATCCTAATTAGTAGTTTAGATATTTAATTAATATAATTGAATTAAAAAAAAAAATTAAAAAGAAGAAGAAGAAGAAGAAGAAAGCCTCTAAAACTCACACACAAACACAAACACATACACTCACATTTTTACACACATTTAAAAACGTGAAAAGCTAGGGTTCTAAGCTATTCTTTTAGCAGCCACCATCTCAGCCACTTCCTTGCAAATTTATTAAGATTCACGTTCTTTTTCTAGCAAGAAAACGTGCAGCAAGCGCCTCCCAGTCATCCCCTATAATCTACCGCGTCGGTATTCGTTATCTTCGTGCGTTTTAACGCAAAGGTATGTATAAACTTTCCTTGTATGCATCGCTCTCGTCATATTATGTATTTTGATGTATATTGTGCATGAAAATTCATTTGTTATGTGAAAAGATGATGGGTTATGATTTAAACGATTATTGAAAATTTTAAGTCACAAAACCCGCCATTAGCTGTCATTTCGATTCCTGCGGTTTGTAGGTTCGTTTTCTTGAAACGTTTTCAACATATGATTTTTAGTACTCTGTAATACTTTTGATTTGATAGTGAATTCGTAATTTTCGGATAAGAAACGAGGGAGATGTGATTTTTATCGTAAAACCGCACAAGCTCTGAAATTTCTGTGTTACAAAACCCGTCACCTTCTGTTATTTCGAATTCTGCGACTTATAGGTTGGTTTTCTGGAAATGTTTTCAACATATGATTTGTAGCACTATGTGTTATCTTCAATTCGATAGCAAATTCGTAATTTTCTGATAAGAAACGAAGTAGATATGATATTTATAGTAAAACCGCACAAGTTGTGAAATTTATGTGTCACAAAACCCGTAACCCTCTTTTATTTTGGATTCTACGACTTATAGGTTGGTTTTCTAGAAATGTTTTCAACATATGATTTGTATCACCCTGTGTTATCTTCGATTCGATAACAAATTCGTAATTTTCTGATAAGAAATAAGGGAGATATTATTTTTATCGTAAAACCACACAAGCTGTGAAATTTTTGTGTCACAAAACCCGTCACTCTCTGTTATTTCGAATTCTGCGACTTATAGATTGGCTTTCTGGGAATGTTTTCAACATATGATTTGCAGACTCTGTGTTATCTTCGATTTGATAGAAAAAAAATTTCTGGAAGAAACGAGAGAGATGATTTTTATCGTAAAACCGCACAAGCTATGAAACTTCTACGTCACAAAACCCGTCACTATCTGTTATTTCGAATTCTTCAACTTATAGGTTAGTTTTCTGGAAATGTTTTCAACATATGATTTTTAGTACTCCATGTTATCTTCGATTTGATGCAAATTCGTAATTTTCTGATAAGAAATGAGAGAGATATGATTTTTATCGTAAAATCGCTTAAGCTGTGAAAATTTTTGCATGTTCTTCACGTTTTCTCAAGTTTCGGTTGCAGGCTTCGTTGGGATCTCCTTAATCTTTGTTGCTGTGGTTGGGGAAGCATGTCTAGAGTGTCCCAGCGAAGCCCTCGACGCTTTTAAGTATGATCGACGTGCAATATTTTTTTTTTTATTTTGGAGGTATGTGATTTGTCTTGTGGCCACCCGGTAAAGCATGACTGGGGATGTATGATCATGAGATTGGAAAGCGGTAAAGCATGACTGGGGACCTCTCCACCTGGTAAAGTATTACCGGAGATTTATGTATGTGGGAGTGAACATTCGGTCGAATGGTTGTGGTGATCCCTGTCAGCTCAGTATTGTTGTTTAGTCTGATCAGACGATTTATGTTACAGGCCACTTGCTTTGAACATATTTCTACTCAAAATTAAGTATGATTATGTATGTTATGATGGAAGCACTTTTATGAAAAAGTTTATTCAATTATGGCACGTCTATGTTTATGTATGTTCAGCTGTTATTTCGTACACGTTACTTTCAAACGCATGGGATTTTATTAAGTAATATTTATTATTCATGGTTTATGATGTTGAGTCTTTAGGCTCACTAGACTTTATCGATGCAGATGTTGCAGTTTTTGAGGAGACACGAGGTGCTGACCGTGAGCTTGCTCAGACTGTGAACAGTGCAAACCTGAGGACCGCTATTGTTATGAAACTATTTTATGCACGTTAAACTTTTTACTCTGTTTTTTATTTATTCAATTTTTTTTTGTTAAAAAAGGTATTTTCTAATGTTCATTTTGGATAACATTTTTACAATAGTGATGAATGATTTTTTTTAGGCCATGAAAATATTTTGTACTTGGATTGTATTCAAGAATTTAGTTGATCATTTATTTAAATTCAGAAGGCGAGAGTTTACTATTTAATTAAGAAATTTTTTTATTTTCTACAAATTTTAAAGTAGTAGTAGTCATTTTATTATGGAATGTTACACTATTTTATGCACGTTAAACTTTTTACTCTGATTTTTATTATTCAAAAATTTTTTGTCAATAAAGTTATTTTCAAATGTTTGTTTTGGATAACGCTTTTACAATAGTGATGAATGATTTTTTAGGCCATGGAAATATTTTTTACTTGGATTATTATCAAGAATTTAGTTGATCATTTTATTTAAATTCAGAAGGCGAGAGTTTACTATTTAATTAAGAAATTTTTTTATTTTTTACAAATTTTAAAGTAGTATTAGTCATTTTATTACGTGATGTTACATTATGTATCATTTAAACATTTAAAATCAATTAAATAAAACAATTAAGAAATTTAAATCATTTGCATGCATGCGGTGTACATAGGTTGACTTTTGGACGTTACAATTATTGCACTCCTTAAATAAAATTTCGTTTTCGAAATTAAGACTTACCGAATAGTTCGGGGTAACTACTCCTCATCTCTGACTCGGTATCCCAAGTAGCTTTTTCCCCCGAGTGATTTGGCCATTTTTCCTTGACTCAGTCCCAGTAGCGTTTTCCTCCGAGTGAATTAGCCATTCCGCAGCCTTCTCTCTTGTCTACACAAGATTTGAGCAGGCCTCTTCTCGTATGACAGGTGGTGTAAGTTGCAGTGGCTCAAAGTTCCGTACGTGTGAAGGGTTTGAAATGTACTTGCGGAGCATCGATACATGGAAGACATTGTGAATCCTGCGAGATTAGGTGGCAACGCCACTCGATATGCTAATGCGCTGATGCGATCATGGTAGGTCAAGCTCCAAGGAAGGCATAGGATTCATTAGAGTTGGCGGATGGACCAATTACGAGACGACGACTAAAGAGGTTCAAGAAGGCACTACATGGATTCATGAGCAATCAAGAAGGGCCAACAAGCGAGGTGCAAAGAGCCGAAGGGTTCGTGATGCATGGAGTATGTGTGGGAGTCATAGGAACGTTATTCGAGTGATAAATGGTGAAGAGACCAGAAGCCTTGGCGACCGAACGACCAAATCTTACCGCCCGAGCGCCGCATTTACTGTCCAAGAGATGATTTCAAGAGCACCCTGCACCCGAGCGGCCAAATCTTACCGCCAGAGCGCCAAAAAGTCAGAACACTCGACGCTCGAGCGGTCAAATCCTACCGCCCAGCGCGCCTAGCTACGAGGAAAATCCTTGTTTTCTAGTTTAAAGTTTTAATTGTTTAGGTAACTAGATTTTTCATATCTTGTGTATTTTGTAAACATATATACAGGAAAATTTGACTTTACACACACATTATTGATTGAATAGAATTTGAATGTTCTCGAGTTTTCTCTCAAACAACAAAATAAAACTTCTTGCTTTGTATCCAAAAATCAAACTTATTAAAGTTTATGCTTTGTGGTGTGAAACGACCTCAACTTTTTTTAAAAAAAACATAAACTTGGAAAATCACCATTCAAACTAAATTAAAATTTCCATTGACCAAAATTACTTAGCATTTTAAACTTAAATTGCATAAAATAAATCTCTAAATCGTCCACTAACCAAAAATGCTACTTCGACCTTTAAAAAGATCAACTAACAATAAAATAAAACATAAAACTCCATAATAAAGTCATTAACATAAATCTTTCAAATCTTTTATCTACCAAGCTAGTGCGGAAATAAAAGGCTCTCGGGAGTGTACTGCAGCACTGGATCCAGACAATCCTCAGCTCCTCCCATAATATCCTCAAATCCTGCATCATACAAACCTAACGAGTCTAATGATTGAACACGTTCTAAACATTAATAGCAAATAATACATATACATTCATACACATTTAAAAATCATATTTTTATTTAAAATATCTTTTAAACATAAATAAACCATTTAAAATAGCTTTAAGCATAGATAAATCATTTAAAATAGCTTTAAGCATAAATGAATCATATATCATAAAATCATTTTATGCATAAAGCTTTCAATCTTTTATCATTTTTGGGTGAAGTTTGATATTTGAAAGTAACTAGATTTTATCCTCTATTTTATGCATAAATCTCTTTTGAATTCACTTAGTATTAATTGGGAGACCTATATTTTGATCTCTCAATGCATTAGCCAACTGTCCAACTATGTCTCCAATGATTTCATTGTGGCACTCATATTTCTCATGTGAGTTTTCATGCCATCAAGACGAGATTCAGTCCTAGCCTTCCTTTTACTAGATTCAGCAACAAATGTCCCAACTAGATCCTCGAGTGAAGGTTTTCCTTCCCCCTTCGATGTGTTGAACCTCGACGGAGGATTCAACACATTCTTATTATTAGCATATGAAAAATTCTCATGATTTATCAAACTGGATGATAAGTGTTAGAGGGAGGGTTACCTCGATATCCTCCGTAGCCACCAAAATTCCTATTATTGATATAATGAGCCTCATCGGGAATATGTGGTTCTTCATTAACAACCGATGCATTTTCGACCTCTGTTGTACTAGCCTTATTCATAGCTGTAATTTGAGTTGTTAAAGCTGAAACTTATGCGGTGAGTGATGTAATAGGATCTATGGCATAAACTCCAGCTGTCTTCTTTACCCCTGACCTCTCAGACGGCCACTGATAGCTATTAATGGTCATCTGGTCAAACAAATCATAGCTTGATCAGGTGATTTGGCAAATATCTTGCCACCAGCTGCTGCCTCCATAGTGGCTCTTGTTTGTCCATTCAAACCATTGTAAAACAATTCAATCTGTACCCAATCTTAAAAACCATGGTTTGGACACCTC
This sequence comes from Primulina eburnea, assembly GCF_022965805.1. Classification (NCBI taxonomy): domain Eukaryota; kingdom Viridiplantae; phylum Streptophyta; class Magnoliopsida; order Lamiales; family Gesneriaceae; genus Primulina; species Primulina eburnea. Next base: position 14,348,464 of record NC_133117.1, read on the forward strand.
CTCAAAAACTCCTTATACCGTTCCTATACCTCATATAATTGCTCAAAGTAAGTATGCATAAAATTACTTATCTCAATTCTCAACTGTGCAGACTTCGCAGGTGGAAAATATTTAGCAAGGAACTTAGTTGCTAACTCTTGCCATGTAGTGATACTCCCCAAAGGAAGCGATTGAATTTGCTTGGTCCCTAAGAGAAAAAGGAAACAAGCACAATCGAATTACATAATCAGAAACAACATTTATTTTTACCATTTCAGTGATTTCAAGGAATGTTCTGAGATGTAGATGAGGATCTGCAGTAGCGGCTCCCCCAAACTGGTTCTGTTGAACCATGTTTAGCTTGAGCTCAAAGTTTTTTGCATTAATAGCCCCTCGTGCTATGCCCAAATAATGAGCATTTAGTACCGGCCTAAAATGATCTCTGATGGGTATTGCAGGGGGTGGATTTTCATTATCTCTGTTGTCAGCCATTGTTTGAATCTCTTTCTTCTCGCCTTTCTTAATCTTCTTGTTGTTCTTTCGATCTCAGGATCAAAGGTAAGCAAGTCAAGATTTTGATATCTTCGCATTCACTATCAAACAAAGATTACAAAAAAAAATGTTTAATGTAATACAATAAAAACAGCTCAAATTTAAATCTATACTAATTGGCAACAATACTAATATAAATTTAAAATAAACAATCCCCGACAACGGCGCCAAAAACATGTTGCGTGTTTTTTCTTGATTGCTCGCAAGCTCACGATTCCAAGTTATAGTAAAATGTATTTTTGAGGACAAGTGTTGATCCCACGAGGATTGTGTATATAAACGTATATCAGTGCTTGTGACTAAAATAGTCTCGAATTTATTTAGAATAATCAATTAAAAGATTTGTTTGCAAGAATAACTAAATGGAAATAGGATTTAAATGTAAAACCAAATTGTAGCAAATAACAATGGAACAAAATATCTAGACGTCCGATTTCACGCAACCGTCCACCAAGTGTAATTTCCTGTAGCTATGTTATAAAAATCCTTCTTATTCATTAGCCAAGAATCCGATAATCGTAGATATTGGTTATCTAAAAATGGATTGCGACATTCTCATCAACAATCTACAATTGAATAATACATCAATCACTAGATTCTCTATGGGCTTCGATAGCATTATAGGCCCTCCCGAACTCTATAAATACCATTGACGTATTTTTCCCTTTTCTTGTTTGTAATTTCCTCTTCTGAATGACAAATTGTAAACATATAAATCATTCAAATTATGGCCAATAAATTGAAAGCATTAATATTAGAACAATACAAATGAACAATATGAAGAACTTAAATAGCTTAGTTCATAAATTACAACACATGGTTTCTAGTTTTGTTCTATCTTTCATCTAGAAATAAAAATTAGTTCATAATAACACAAGTAAATCAACAAAACATGGATCTAAAACAAGACATATCAAATGGAAAATAAAAACAAAAGAAAGAAGAACTTAGAACAAGAGTTTGAAGTGTTGATTCTGTCCCTGGAGTTGTGCAAAAGATTTCCCAAAACCTTGATGAACTTGGGTCTTCATTCGTCTAGCAGCAGCCTCCACTCTTCCCTTGGCTACCAATACCATAGATGGTAAGTAAATGATTAATTTTATAGTCCCAGCAAGGCCCAATTCGCAGTACACCAAAATCTTGGACTTCCATGCACAGCACACCAAAATACAGATTATTCGGATTATGTCTTGCAAGGATCGAAGGTGCCGTTACGAAGTCATTGCGGGTGCGGTGCAGCTACTGGCGTGTGAGCACGAGTGCAATATGTTTTCCAGCGTGGGTGCGTTGTAGCTTCTGTATTTTTGCATCTTTTGCACTTTCCAATTCAAAATTTTAATACTCCAAACTCTCATCCTAAGCTTCCAAACTACAACAACAAAAAAAACAAGAAATCGCATAAAACCTGCTCAAGAATCACAAAATTTCAAGTTAAATACAAGTAATAAAAGTGCAATAAATTGCACTTATCAAACTCCCCCAAACTTAGGATTTTGCTAGTCCTGGGCAAAACAAAACAACACAAACAAACAAGTCATGAAATATTTTTTTTAAAGAACTTGGCATCAAGATAATTTAACTAACTCTTCGTGCATTCATTATTCAATATATGACAAGTCAAATCAATCCAACCAATTTTCATCCGGATATAATCATGCAATCGGTTAGTTTTCTAAATTTCTAATCTCTTCAACTCATGTTTCAAAACATTCTCAATCGATTTCAATTTTTACAATCACAAATCACGAGGTCTTTTTCTGTAAAAAATTGGGTTCAAAGCAATATTCATTCAAGAAAGGAGTACCCAATAAATATTTGATGCAATGAGGTGTGTGTAAAGTTGATCAAGATTCGTACTCAATGTAAGTGTTTATCGATTGTCCATAGGCTTGATCATCCCGATCCCTCTCCACTAGTATATTGGACAACTATGACTTGGTAAATAGGATTTGCAATGCTTGTAATGTTAGGCCATGGCTCATGGCTACAAATGAAGATTAGGAATTCAACTAAGGGAGTGAGCTGAATTTGTATCTCTTTTCCATACTCCACTTTTTCTTTTATCTCCGTTTTTTTATTTATTTCATCTCTTTTTCTCCAAATTCTTCAATCAAACATCATTCATTTTTCTTTTTCTTTTGTTGATTTAATTTCAATTTCTTTGATCTTTTGAATTCTTACTCCCTTGAGAAGGTAGGAAATTGATGTATATGACATTCGAAGGGGTAGTAAATATGGGATGTTTGAAATGATATCAAATGGGGGTCTTTTACATATATTCACGTGTCCCATTCGAATTCATATAAGCTACAAAGAGGTGACAAATGATAAATTATTTTTATTTGGTGGCTCGAAAGTCTCAACTGATTCAAAAATCACCTAAATCATAGTTTGTCTGTATTTCTCCTTGAGTGTTGTTCGGATAGTTCTAGACAAAATCTCAATTCACCAACACAAAGTAGAATCTAATCATCGTGAAAAATGGTGTTTCAATGCATCAACCAAATATATATATATTCAAAAGAAAAGTCCTTGGCTTCCAAGAAATTCCAGAACACAATTCTTTTCTCATATAGGCTCAAAAGGGCTCATATAGGCAATTGATCTAAGTCAATGTATTTCCCATCATGATGCAAAAAGTCATGATTGACCTCTCCTTGATGATGGTGGTTGTATGGTCAGTAGGATTTAACCTAGTCGAAATGAAGGAATACTAATCTTTGGCAAGATCTATCAGATCTGATTTGGCTAGGCTTAAATGCACATCTTCTCTCATTCGACACTATTCTCCCTCAATGCATATAGTCTGAAGAATACTATTATAACCAACGTCCTTGGTCCGATATTCTTCGTATTTATCATGCATGACTAGAGGGATACCATACATCGTGTTTATGGTATGAGCATAAAAAACTACCATCTTTCCTCTCATCAAAACTTTCAAATGATCATGCTTAACCTTAAGGTTAGAGTAAAATTCTCGTACCAAAGAAATGGCCGCATCCCGCGGTTGCTTGCCAAAATCCTCTCAATTCCTAGCGGTAAGCATTAATCCAATATCGGTTCGGGGGAAACTCAGGTGAAATCCCCTCTCTTTCACAATGCCCTTGTTCAAAATTTTACCATAATTTTCCTCCGCCTTATCGTCTCAGAACTTGTGTGCATCATAATTTGCAGATGAGGATGCACCTTTTGATTTTTTTTTCTCGGAGGCATTTTATCAAACACTTTCAAAGCACCAACTTCTCCTTCAATCCAATTCACTAAACTTGATGATTCTTTGACTCCCCCAAACTTACTAATCACAATAACTACACCTAAACAATATACACACCAATCCAATCAAAAATCTCAAGAATGTGTTCCAATAAAATTGAATATTAATCTCACTTTCCTTCCATAGCCAATACCACCAATAATTTCGAATTTCAAAGCAAATGTAGTATGGATTTGCTCACCTTGACTGTGGAAATGAGTCTTGGAAGAAAAAATCGAAGCACCAACCAATTCTTGGTGTAAAATAGTCGAGCCCCTTTTCAAACCCTAAGTAGTATTGGTTTTGATTTTGTGGAATGAAGATGGATATTGGATGAAATGATTGAAGGTATGTATGTTTACAGAGGGAAATATGTGCTTGCTAGAAAATTTGAGTGTGGAATGTGTTTTGTGAGAAAAGATTTCGAAGTGAAGGAGAAGGTGGGGAGAAGTGTTCTTCGGTAATGTCCAATTTCCGCCCTTTTCAGTATTAAAAATCATCGACCGCGGGTGCGGTGTAGTGTCTGTCAACCCCGTGCGGGTGCGCTCAATAAGGTATCGCATGTGCGGTAATGTTTCTGGAAAATTATCGCGGGTGCACTGACAAATAGACCGCTGGTGCGCTTAGCCTACTAGAAATTTTTAGTTTTCAGTCAGTAGACACCGCAAGTGCGCTCAAAATCCTACCGCGAGTGCGGTGTAGTCTCTGTCAACCCAGCATGAGTGCGCTCAATAAGGTACCACGGGAGCGGTATGGCTACTGTAAATTTTTAATTTTTTGTCTTCAACTACTGCAGGTGCGGTAGATTTCTAGCACGGGAGCACTCTTTGAATTTTTTTTTTCCCTCTAATTTTTGGTCCTGAAAAACACAATTGGGAGTCATACGATTTAGGGAGATACAATAATACACTAAACCATAAATACTCAATCAAAAATAATAATATAAGAATAAAAGAAAAACCGAGAACAAAATGCAGTAAAGAAACAAAAATTTGGGTTGCCTCCCAATAAGCACTTGGTTTAACGTCGCCATCCCGACTGCCACCAGTCTAAATCAAGTTGATCCACCCAATGGAATGTTGTCAACATGCCGTACTTCAGTCCCATAATAATTCTTGATCCGTTGTCCATTTAATTTAAACGTTCTTCCGTCATTGCACTTTATCTCATGGCTCCATATGGTTGGACTGATTATATTGTAAAAATTCCCGACCATCTTGATTTTAGCTTACCATGAAATAGTTTGAGGCGTGGATTGAACAACAGTACTTGTTGTCCGGGCTAGAAATTCTTGTGCAAGATATGGTTGTCGTGCCATTTCTTGGTCTTCTCCTTTTATATTTTTGTGTTCTCATAAGCCTCATTTATGAATTCCTCCATCTCATTCAATTGCAATAGCCGCTTCTCACCATATGCTTCCATGTCAAGTTTGAGCTTTTTCACGGCCCAAAAAGCTCTATGTTCCAATTCTAGTGGTAAGTGACAGGCCTTACCAAAGACCAACCTATAGGTGACATCCCAATAGGTATCTTGTATGCAGTTCTGTATGCCCATAAGGCATCATCCAGCTTCAGTGCCCAATCCTTCCGGTTTATCTTCACTGTTTTCTCTAATATCTACTCAATTTCCGGGTTTGATACTTCGGCTTGTCCATTTTCCTGTGGGTGGTATGCCAGGGTCACCTTATGCTTCACGTCATATTTAGCCAAAAGTGAGTTAAAGATTTTATTACAAAAATGTGTACCTTCATCACTAATTATGGCTCTTGGTGTCCAAAATCTTGTGAAGATGTTCATGTGAACAAACTCGAGCATCATTAGTAATGGTGGCAATCGCTTTCACCCATTTTGGCACTTAATCCATTGCAAGAAAAATATAAGATTGACCAAAATAAGATGGAAATGCTCCCATGAAGTCAATTCCTCAAACATCAAAAAGTTCCAGTTCCAAAATATTGGTCAATGGAAACTCACGGCGTCTAGAAATATTGCCAACCCTTTGGCATCTATCACATGACTTGGCTAAGGTATAACTATCTTTGAAAAAGTAGGCCAATAAAAACCAGACTGTAATACCTTTGCTGCTGTTCTTGATGCTCCAAAGTGGCCACCATATGGTGAAGAGTGGAATTGTTCAAGAATAACTTTTGCTTCTTCCTCCGCTACACATCTTCTAATCATTTGATCAGCACATCTCTTGAAGACGTATGGATCATCCCATAGGTAAAACTTTGCATCGTGAAAGAATTTAATTTTTTGATGATAAGTCAAATCTGGAGGGAGAGTACCACAAGACAAGAAATTAGCTATATCAGCAAACCAAGGGAGTATAGAATTACCTCAAACAACTGTTCATCTGGATATGCTTCCTTTATGATTCCTTCATTTTTTTATCCTCAAGTTCGAGCCGTGACAAGTGGTCGGCCACTTGATTTTCACACCCCTTCCTATCCTTTACTTCAAAATCAAACTCTCTGAGCAATAAAATCCACCTTATCAAGCATGGTTTTGCATCCTTCTTGGAAAATAGGTATCAAATAGCTGCATAGTCAGTGAAAACAATTACCTTGTGCCAACCAAGTAGGGTCTAAACTTGTCAAATGCAAACACTACTGCAAGCATCTCCTTTTTAGTATTTGTGTAATTTTTTTGTGCAGCATCCATGGTTCGACTTGCATAGTAGATTGATTTATAAATTTATCACGCTTTTGTCCCAACACCACACCTACTGCATAATCACTAGCATCGCACATCAACTAGAAGGGTTCCTTCCAATATGGCACTATCATGATTGGTGTGTCACCAATTCCTTCTTGATCTTCTCAAATGCCTGCAGACAATCATCATCAAAAATAAATGTGGAATTTTTTTGAAGAAAATTACATAAGGTTTAGTAATCTTAGAAAAATCTTTGATAAATATGCGATAAAACCCAGCGTGTCCTAAGAAACTCCTTATCCCTTTGATGTTCTTTGGTGGTGGAAGCTTTTCAATTGCAACCACTTTGGCTCTGTCTACCTCTAGAAGACACTTTATGTCCAACAACAATACCATCTTAGACCATAAAATGTGTAGTAGCCCGAATTCTACTAAGTTAACTAAACATGATTAAGTGTCTTTAATTAAGTAAATCATGTGTTAATTGATATTGGTCACGCCATAGCTGATTTCAGAAGCCATACCTGAATTCAGAAGTCATGGCAGCTTAGGTAGTGGCGGAGCAGAAGTGGTTGATCCGAACCAGTGCAGTGCTAGGGAAGCTGTGCTAGGGATCCGAACCAGTGCAGTGCTAGGGAAGCTGTGCTAGGGAAGTTGTGCTAGGGATCTGAACCAGAGCAGTGCTAGGGGAGCTGGTGCTAGGGAACATATCCGAACCAAGCTGGTGCTAGGGAACGTCCGAACCGAACTTGTGCTAGGGAATGTCCTGAGGTGTCTAGTAATGTGTCACAAGTCGGGACATGTGTCTTTGTGCATGTGGCCGAGTGACATGTGTCCGGACAGGTGTCGAAGTGCATGGAATTGGGTTGACACGTCATGCATGCAAGGGCTCGGGAGTCCCGAACTGAGGTCTATAAATAGGCCATGGGATTTCTCATTGTGAAAGGGGTATTGTGTGTTTTAGTGCAAATCCTAGCCACCCTAGTGAGTTCGGACAGAGTAGAGTGGTCCGGACAGGACAGATCGGTCCGGACAGACAGAGTGGTCCGGACTGACAGAGCGGTCCGGATAGAGCAGAGCGGTCCGACCTAGCAGAGCAGTCCGAGCCGAGCAGTACAAGCCGAGCAGAGCAGTCCGGACAGGGCAGCTAGGGAACAAACTGTTTGAACTTGGACAAGTTGGACTCAGAGCATCGTCATCAGTGGGCTAGCGACGGACGAAGGTTTGGAATTGTATCATTATTATTTTAGGATTATCTAGTTAAGTCTAGTAGATAAGTTTTAGTGATGGTTTTCACTTGATGTATAGGCTTGGATTAGACCTGTTTGTTCTGCTTTTTCATGTGGATTAGGATTGCAGTGATAGAGGTACGAAAGTACTATCCGAGATATCCTGGTTGAGTATACATTCTTATATGTGTTGCATGATTATTTGCTGCATTGTTATATGTCATATGATGCATGCTATTATGTCACGCTTTATGATGCATGTTGCATTTCATGTTGAGCAGTATCTCCTTCGAGATAGCCTTTACTGTTGATCTATAACTCTTTCGAGATAAGCTATATCTTATGGGGCCGCTCAGCCCTGTCTTGTGGACGCATGGACACCGAGAGTACACAGTGGCCGACGGGTCGGGAGGGCTTCGGTGATCCTGGACATTTCATGTCTACGTCTGATCTTGTAGTGGATGTAGTGACCCAGAGGAGTACCGCGCGGCACTATCCACTTGGTGCCTCTAGACTGAGCATGTTGAGATCTTTTGTGATTCATGTTCCTTGACTACCCTGGTATCATATCATAGCATGTGCATTTCATATAGGTTTGTATACTCATATTTTTGTACTGGGCGTTCTTATCGCTCACGTCCTCGGTTTTGTTTATCTTGGACACCCCATTTCCACGGGGCAGGCCTCAGGTTGGATGGCTCAGGAGAAGGATGAGGAGGACGTTGAGCAGCCGGTTGATTTAGTTCTTCAATACTGTTTTGTTTCGATATGGTTGTACCACATATTTTCATTTTAGTTTGAGTTGTTCTGGATTTCGATTGGGTTGTATAACTATCGTTTGTTGACCATTTCCGCAATTATCTCTGATTGTTATTAATTAAGTTAATTGCATGATTAATTCTTGATTAGTAGGTGATTATGGAACGGGTCACTACATTTATGGTATCAGAGCATGCATATGATTTTGGGATATAGATTCTGTTTTGGGATTTCCGTTGACCATTTTACCATTTTTTCCCCATTCTATCTTGTAGCGATGGCTGACCACCTTGGTGATGAGAGTAGTCAGGGGAGTGTAGGTCGTTGGGGTGACCAGGACGATCGTAGGCGTCATCGTGAACATCGTCATCGTCGTGATGGCCCTAGGCGTTTTGAGATGCACCGTTTCTTTCAGATGGGGCCTAGGCCTTTAGTCGGTGGTGAGACTCCCGATGTTGCTGAGGATTGGTTAGAGCGCATGGAGAGTTGTTTTCGTGCATTCCAGTGTACCGAAGAGCAGCAGATGGAGACTCTTGGTTTTCTTCTCGAGGGCCGTGCGCGCAAGTGGTGGCGATCGACTTCTGCGCCGATAGTCCAGTCTCAGGGTAGGGTGACTTGGGCCGAATTCCGTGCAGCTTTCATGCAGCTATATTTTCCTCCACCCCTTTGCCAGGCAAAGACGATTGAACTTTTGAATCTTAAGCAGGGTAGTATGTCTGTTGATGCATATCAGCAGAAGTTCTTCGAGTTGTTACCCTTTGCTCCTCATATTAGTGGCAGTTCTGAGGCCAAGTATGACCATTTACTTCAGGGTCTTAACCAGGAGATCTTTGATCGAGTCACTGTCTGCGATGATCCTACTTCTTATGATGGGTTAGTGAACCGTTGTCGCCAGGCAGAGATCAGTCTGCAGCGTGGTAGGTCTATTTTTTCTTCTCGACCTCCGAATACTTTGAGCCCTCGATCTCAGTCTTTCAAGAAGTCTGGTTCTTCTTCTTCTGGATCTGGATCTCGGTCTAGCGGTGTTTTTCGCTTTGGTAAGAAGAAGGTTTCTTGTGTGCATTGTGGGAAGAGCCATCCATCGGAGCAGTGCTGATCAGCCGCGGGAGCTTGTTTTCAGTGCTGAGAGATGAGTCATCTTAAGAAGAATTGTCCTCAGTTGCGAGGTGGAGCAGGATCTGGTTCCGGATCTCAGACGACTGTTCAGCAGAGGATGCAGGGTCAGGAAATGGGCAGTTCAAATCTTCGACCTCGTGCCCAAGGTCAGGTATTTGCGCTGAACCAGATGAGGCTGCAGATGAGACAGGGAGAGTCATAGCAGGTACTTTTTGTTTATGCGGTGTTCCTGCTTTTGTTCTTATTGATACCCGAGCATCACATTCATTCATTTCTGCACGATTTGTTAAGCGTCATAAGTTACCGTATGTTTCTCTAGATCTCATTCTTTCCGTTTTTACTCCGATGGGTCATTCGGTGTTAGCAAAGCGTCTAGTGATGGGTTGTCCTTTAGATTTTGAGGGTAACGAGTTGACTGCGAATCTTATGATCCTAGAGATGGAAGATTTTGATTGTAGTCTGGGTATAGACCTGTTGACTACCTACCGAGATACTGTGGATTGTTACCAGAAGCTTGTTCAGTTTCGTACGACTGAGAGCTCTAGTTGGTTTTTCTATGGTGAGGGAGCGCGACCTCCGATGCCAGTGGTATCTGCTCTGAAAGCCTGTCGTGCTTTAGAGTAAGGTGGGGAATGCTACCTCATCTATGCGATTGATTCATCCACAAGTAGTGTTGGTATAGAAGATATTCCAGTGGTTTGTGAGTTTCCTGATGTTTTCCCAGATGAGATTCCTGGTTTTCCTCCGATTAGAGAGGTGGAATTCGGCATCGAGTTAATGCCAGGGACTACACCGATTTCTCGTGCCCCCTATCGTCTGGCTCCGTCAGAGATGAGGGAATTGAAGCAACAATTGCAGGATCTTCTTGATAAAGGTTATATTCGCCCGAGTGTTTCACCTTGGGGAACTCCAGTCTTGTTTGTCAAGAAAAAGGATGGATCGATGCGATTTTGTATTGATTATCGCCAGCTGAATCGTGTGACGATCAAAAACAAGTATCCATTACCTCGTATTGATGACTTGTTCGATCAGCTTCAGGGTACCTCTATTTACTCCAAGATTGACTTGCGATCGGGTAATCATCAGATGAGAGTCAGAGATGATGATATTTCCAAGACAACATTTCGTACTCCATATGGGCATTACGAGTTTCTAGTTATGCCATTCGGATTGACGAATGCGCCAGCGGTGTTCATGGATCTGATGAACCGAGTCTTTCGGGATTTTCTAGATCAGTTGGTTGTGGTTTTCATCGACGATATCTTGATTTATTCTCACAGTGTGGAAGAGCATACCCAGCACTTGAGGATTGTGTTGCAGATTCTTCGCGAGAAGAAATTGTATGCTAAGCTGAGTAAGTGCGAGTTCTGGATTAATCGTGTAGTATTCCTTGGTCATGCGATTTCCAAGGAAGGAGTTTCTGTGGATCCTAGCAAGATTGAGGCAGTGCTGAATTGGTCACGTCCGACGACAGTGGCCGAGATCCGTAGTTTTCTAGGTCTGGCAGGGTATTATCGTCGCTTCATCGTGAATTTCTCTCAGGTAGCTAGACCATTGACGCAGCTTACTCGGAAGGATGTTCCATTTGAGTGGTCATCTGAGTGCGAAGATAGTTTCAGAGAGCTTCGTCGACTTCTGACTTCTGCACCTGTTTTGGCGTTACCGTCAGGATCTGATGGTTTCAGTGTTTACACCGATGCCTCCTTTCAAGGCTTAGGGTGTGTGTTGACGCAGAATGGTCATGTGATCGCTTATGCTTCCAGACAGTTAAAATCTCACGAGGAAAAGTATCCTATTCATGATCTAGAATTGGCAGCTATTGTGTTTGCGCTGAAGATCTGGCGTCATTATTTGTACGGTGTTCAGTTTGAAATCTTTACTGATCATAAGAGTCTGAAGTATCTGTTCACTCAGGCTGAGTTGAACATGAGACATCGTCGTTGGATGGATCTACTTAAGGATTATGACTGTGTGATCAAGTACCATCCAGGTTCTGCGAATCTCACAGCCGATTCTCTTAGTCGCAAGGTGAGAGCCTCTGCACTTCAGACCAGTGCTATGTCTAGTGCTGTCCATGATTGTTGTTCGTTGGGGTTTAAATTCAAACATCGGAAAGGTATGGAGAGCATTCGTGTTGCTACCATTTTATCTTAGCCAACTTTGTTCACTCGGATTCGAGATGCTCAGATGTCTGATCTCAAGACTCAGAGATTAGCTCGGATAGTTGGTGGAGATATCAATTTCCATTATCAGTCTCATAGTCTTCTGTGTTTGTCTAATCGGGTTGTAGTACAAGAGGATGATACTTTGAGGGAAGAGATCTTGTCTCAGGCTCATCGAAGCAAGTTGAGTGTTCATCCGGGAAGCAACAAGATGTATAAAGATTTGAGGACACGATTTTTGTGGAAAGGGATGAAGCGCAGCATTTATCAGTTTGTCTCCAAGTGTCTAGTTTTTCAGCAGGTTAAGGCAGAGCACCGTCGACCTGGAGGATTATTGTTGAATTTACCTATTCCTGAATGGAAGTGGGAGCATATCACGATGGACTTCATTACTCACTTGCCATTGTCTTCGAGGAACAGTGATGCTATTTGGGTAGTGGTGGATTGACTCACAAAGTCTGCTCATTTTCTGCCATATAACCGTGATTTCACTTTCGATCGTATGGCTCGATTGTATATTCAAGAGATTGTACGTTTGAATGGAGTGCCAGTCAGTATTGTTAGTGACAGAGATCCTCGTTTTACCTCACGATTTTGGGGTAGTTTCCAGTCAGCATTGGGTACTTCACTAAGTTTGAGTACTGCTTATCATCCAGAGACCGACGGTCAGTCAGAGAGGACTATCCGTACGCTTGAGGATATGTTGCGAGCTTGTGTTATGGATTTCGGAACCGCTTGGCAGGATCATTTGCCTTTGATTGAGTTCGTGTACAACAACAACTATCATCGTAGTATTGGTATGGCACCATTTGAGGAGTTGTATGGGCGACGTTGTCGTACTCCATTATTCTGGGACGAAGTTTGGGAACGACATGTTGAGGGACCGGAGTTAGTCCAGCAGGCTATTGATAAGGTTGCAGTAATCAAGAAGCGGATTAAGACTACTCAGGATCGACAGGCTAGTTATGCGAACATCAAGCGTCGACCTCTTCAATTTCAGCCAGGTGAGAAAGTGTTTCTCCGAGTTTCGCCTTTTCGCAGGATTTTGAGATTTGGTCTCAAGGGTATGCTGTCTCCGAGATTTATTGGTCCATTTGAAATATTGGAAAGCGTGGGAGATTTGGCTTACAGACTTGCATTGCCGCCGTACTTATCAAGTATTCATGATGTGTTCCACGTATCTTTGTTGAGACGATATGTAGCAGATGAGTCTCACATCTTACATCCCTCTGAAGTTCAACTTGGTTCGGATTTGTCTTACGTGGAACGACCAGTTCGGATTCTCGATCGCAAAGACAATGTGTTGCGGAATAAGATCATTCCTCTTGTCTTAATTCAGTGGCAGCGCAGAGGCACTGAAGAAGCCACTTGGGAGTTAGAGAGCCGTATGCGTTCAGAGCATCCAGAGCTCTTTTGAGTTGTACTGTAGTTGTACTATGGATGTATGTGTGTTTTTCCGTTGTAATCCAAATATCAGTTGTGTTCAACAACAATTGAGATGCAATAACAATGTTGTTATTCCATTTTGTTCATCCTCTAAGCCTGATTTCGAGGACGAAATCTTTTTAAGTGGGGGAGAATGTAGTAGCCCGAATTCTACTACGTTAACTAAACATGATTAAGTGTCTTTAATTAAGTAAATCATGTGTTAATTGATATTGGTCATGCCATAGCTGATTTCAGAAGCCATACCTGAATTCAGAAGTCATGGCAGCTTGGGTAGTGGCGGAGCAGAAGTGGTTGATCCGAACCAGTGCAGTGCTAGGGAAGCTGTGCTAGGGATCCGAACCAGTGCAGTGCTAGGGAAGCTATGCTAGGGAAGTTGTGCTAGGGATCCGAACCAGAGCAGTGCTAGGGGAGCTGGTGCTAGGGAACATGTATGAACCGAGCTAGTGCTAGGGAACGTCTGAACCGAGCTGGTATTAGGGAATGTCCTGAGGTGTCTAGTAATGTGTCACAAGTCGGGACAGGTGTCTTTGTGCATGTGGCCGAGTGACATGTGTCCGGACAGGTGTCGAAGTGCATGGCATTGGGTTGACACGTCATGCATGCAAGGGCTCGGGAGTCCCGAACTGAGGTCTATAAATAGGCCATGGGATTTCTCATTGTTAAAGGGGTATTGTGCGTTTTAGTGCAAGTCCTAGCCACCCTAGTGAGTTCGGACAGAGTAGAGTGGTCCGGACAGGACAGATCGGTCCGGACTGAGCAGAGCGGTCTGGACTGACAGAGCGGTCCGGACAGAGCAGAGCGGTCCGACCTAGCAAAGCAGTCCGAGCCGAGCAGAGCAGTCCGGACAGGGCAGCTAGGGAACGAACTGTTTGAACTTGGACAGGTTGGACTCGGAGCATCGTCATCAGTGGGCTAGCGACGGACGAAGGTTTGGAATTGTATCATTATTATTTTAGGATTATCTAGTTAAGTCTGGTAGATAAGTTTTAGTGATGGTTTTCACTTGATGTATAGGCTTGGACTAGACCTGTTTGTTCTTGTTTTTCCTATGGATTAGGATTGCAGTGATAGAGGTACGAAAGTACTATCCGAGATATCCTGGTTGAGTATACATTCTTATATGTGTTGCATGATTATTTGCTGCATTGTTATATGTCATATAATGCATGCTATTATGTCACGCTTTATGATGCATGTTGCATTTCATGTTGAGCCGTATGTCCTTCGAGATAGCCTTTACTGTTGATCTATAACTCTTTCGAGATAAGCTATATCTTATGGGGCCGCTCAGCCCTGTCTTGTGGACGCATGGACACCGAGAGTACACAGTGGCCGACGGGTTGGGAGGGCTTCGGTGATCCGGGACATTTCATGTCCACGTCTGATCTTGTAGTGGATGTAGTGACCCAGAGGAGTACCGCGCGGCACTATCCACTTGGCGCCTCTAGACTGAGCATGTTGAGATTTTTTGTTATTACTGTTCCTTGACTACCCTGGTATCATATCATAGCATGTGCATTTCATATAGGTTTGTATACTCATATTTATGTACTGGGTGTTCTTATCGCTCACGTCCTCGGTTTTGTTTATCTTGGACACTCCATTTCCACGGGGCAGGCCTCAGGTTGGATGGCTCAGGAGAAGGATGAGGAGGACGTTGAGTAGCCAGTTGATTTAGTTCTTCAATACTGTTTTGTTTCGATATGGTTGTACCACATATTTTCATTTTAGTTTGAGTTGTTCTGGATTTCGATTGGGTTGTATAACTATCGTTTGTTGACCATTTTCGCAATTATCTCTGATTGTTATTAATTAAGTTAATTGCATGCTTAATTCTTGATTAGTAGGTGATTATGGAACGGGTCACTACAAAATGACACTTCTCCCAATTAAGAACTAAGTACTTTTCTTGACATCTCTGCAAAACGAAGGAAATGTTATGTAAATAGTGATCAAATGAAGAGCCAAATACCGAGAAATAATCCATGAAGACTTCCATGATTTCTTCAACCATGTCTGCAAATATGGCCATCATACAACTCTGAAAAGTAGCAAGTGCATTGCATAGACCAAAAGACATCCTCCTAAAAGCAAATGTGTCATAGGGGCACGTGAATGTTGTCTTCTCTTGATCCTCTGGTGCTATAGCAATCTGGTTATAACCTGAATAACCATCTAAAAAGCAGCAGTGACAATAACCAGGAATTCTATCAAGAATTTGATCGATAAAAGTTAATGGAAAATGATCATTACGTGTGGCATTGTTCCACTTCCTATAATCAATACATACTCGCCATCCAGTCACAGTACAAGTAGATATTAGTTCATCATTTTCATTCTTTACCACAGTCATTCCACCCTTTTTATGCATTACTTGTACAGGAGACACCAACTGCTGTCAGAATTAGCATATATAACTCCAGCATTTAACAATTTCAACACTTCATTTTTCAGTACCTCCTTTATGGCTGGATTTAGCCTCCTCTAATGATCCATTAAAATCCTATGCATGCATATGGTGGGACTAATCCTCTTGATATCAGAAATCGACCACCCAAATGCAGTTTTAAATTTCTTCAACACTCTTAACAATTTCTCTTTTTCATCTAAAGTAAGAGAAGAAGAGATAATTACCGAATACATCGACTTCTCACCCAAGAAGCATAACAAAGATGGCTTGGAAATTCCTTCAAAACAGAGGATGAAGATATTATCTCTGAACACTTTTCTTTTTCCAACTTCTCCTGTGCGGATTCCTTCACCTTTGGCTACTCTTCAAGAGCTAAAAATTGCTCTCTAAATTCCCAATCATCATCATAAACTCTAACGACAGTACTAGAAATAAATCTTTCTAATGGATCTTCTATTGTATGACCTATACCAATCTCAGCAACACAAGGGTCAATTATATCAATGCTTCTACAAGTACTCACCTCGCCGTTACCTTTAATAGCCTTATAGATGTTGAATATCACAACTTCTCCACCAACTATCAAGGTGAGTTCTCCTTTGTGTACATCTATCAATGCTTTTCCAGTGGCTAAGAAGGGTCGCCCAAAAATCGATAGAGCATCTTGATCTTTTTGCATATCAAGTATTACAAAATCAGCAGGGAAGATAAACTTGTAAACATTTACCAAAAAATCTTCAAAAATTCCACACGGATAGGTGAGTGATCTATCTACAAGTGGAAAAGTTATAGTGGTTGGTTTTACCTCCCCAAGCTCCAAGTCCCTATAAATAGAAGATGGTATAAGATTAATACTTGCTCCAAGATCACATAAAGCTTTATTAACATGAGTATCACCAATAATGTAAGGAATAGTAAAACTCCCTGGATCTTTTAGATTTTTTGGTAGCTTCTTTGGGAGATTGGCGCTACACTCTTCGGTCAACTTCACTGTCCCGAACTCCTGCAACTTCCTCTTCTTTGACATCACATCTTTGATGAACTTTGCATAGTTTAGCATCTGCTCCAAATCATCAACAAATGGAATGTTGATGTGAATCTTCTTGAAAATCTCCAAAAATTTTGCAAATTGATCATCAATAATCTTCTTCCTAAATCTATGTGGGTATGGAGAGTCGATTTCAATATAGGAATCCGTTCAACTTCAGTTTCAATCCAAGACTCCTCAACCTTGTTCTCCATTCCATTTTCACACTCATCCATTTCAAATATCTTCTCATTTTCCTCATTCTCTTTGGATTTTTCAACCTTGAGTTCTCTTCCACTTCTCAAAGTTATAGCTTTGCATTGCTCTTTTGGATTCACTTCAGTATTACTTGGGAATTGACCTCTATTTTATCTCCCAATGCATTAGCCAATTGTCCAATCTATGTCTCCAATGATTTCATTGTGGAACCCATATTTCCCATGTGAGTTTCCATGCCATCAAAATGAGATTCAGTCCTAGCCATCCTTTTAATAGATTCAGCAACAAATGTCCCAACTAGATCCTCGAGTGAAGGTTTTCCTTCCCCCTTCGATGTATTGAACTGTAACATACCGTATATTTTTAACTACTTAAAATTTTGTGGAAAATAAAAATTTTCGTAAATAAATTCAAATATTCCAAATTGCGATAAAAATAAACTGCTCGTCAAAAAAATATTGAAATAAAAACAATTCAAACAAAGTTTTCAAAAAGTATTCGTTTAAACAAAGTAAATAGTAACCTAAAATCAGAGTATTTGAAACATGCATAAAGTTCTTAGAACATATGCGGTCCTCGGGTTTAGCCTCTGTGCAGTCCAAGCAAGCTCACTGGTCCCCACCTCTCGTCTCCTCATGCTCGTCCTCACCTGCATCGGTCAAGTCTAGTGAGTTTAAAGACTCAACATGTATAAACTGAGAATAATAAGTAATACATAATAAAACCACATGCATTTAAAGTAGGACATATATACTTGAACATGAACGTACTTACATAAACGTAGACGCGCCATCATATCATAAAACTTTACATAAACATACTTGCATCATACATACTTGAACATGCATAAACATAATAATTTTGTGTTGAGATATGTTTCCAAAACAAGTGACCCGTAACATTTTGCGCCCGATCAGACTAAACCACAGTACTCGGCTGGCAGGGATATCCACTACCACATACATAAGATCCCCGGTCATACTTTACCGGGTCGATTGGTCCCTAGTAATACTTTACCACTTTCCAATCCTGATCTAAACCCAGTCATAATTTACCGGGGTGGAGAGGTCCTCGGCCACGTTGACCGACTTCCAAACCCGTTCATAATTGATCACAAGAAATTTAGCATACCTCAAAAACATAAAATAATTTTTTTTTGCATGTCGAACATACATGAAAACGTCGGGGACTTCAAGAACGCATTTTCATAAAATTGCAGTTTGAGCAGTCCCACAAAAACAATCATAACTCACTCATTTCTTATCCAAAAATTACGAATATACTGTCAAATCGAAGGTATCAAAAGTTCTATGTTTATTGTGTTGAAAGGTTTTCCAGAAAATCGGCCAAAAATTCGAAATATTTAAAATGACAGCAAACACGGTTCTGCATTCTAAAAATTTTCTTTTCTTGAGTAGTCACACGAAAAAGACCATATCTCACTCGTTTCTTGTTCAAAAATTAGGAATTTACTGTCAAATCGAAGCTATCGAAAAGATCTACGTTTTATATGTTGAAAGGTTTTCCTAAAATGTTGAAAACTAAATTTCAGTGATTTGACAAACTAAGCATCGAACTTATTGGAATAACTGATCAAAGGCAAACGAGTTTAACTAACTAAAATCTTACAACTGTTATTTGTCGTTAGCTGAAGATTAATGCGTACATGCTAAATCTTATCTGCGTCGAATGATCAGTTGGAAACTGATCAGTTGAAGCAGAATCTAACTAACTGATCAGTTGGGAACTGATAAGTTGAAACAATCAGTTATGAGTTTTCCAGCAAAGTATCTTTCAACTGATCTCTCAGTTGTACTCGTCATCAGTTAAGAGCGACAACCGACTAATAATACAACATACTGCAACTAGTAGTGGTACGCCGTATTTCAAAGATTGCAGTGTATAAATGTCAGAGAATATCGATGTGGCAATCAACAGATATATGGATTCAAATACTATTTAATATTACCGTTGAGAGGGAAGCCTATAAATAGGTGAAAAGGGCAGCTGAGAACAACTACAACTTGAACTACTATTTTATTCAAGATTGCTGTTACTCTGCTAAATTCGCCACTCTTATTCAAATATCAGAGCTCACTCTTATCAGATATATAAATAGCAATCAAGAATATATTGACGAGCTTGTTAGCACTTTGAAATCTTTGTTAGATTCATTCATTTGTGTTAAATTCAGTTACACATTGTAAAAGTTTTTGTGAACTAAGAGTTTCAGTTTTGACAGTGTTAAGTTCAAACTGAAGTGGGTCAGTACAATGTTTGTATTTGATCAAAGTCTTTTAGTGAAAATCCTATCTTCGTGATAGAAATGGTGACGTAGGAGTTATTATATTCTCCGAACATTCAGAAACAAATCATGTGCATTTTATTTCAGTTACTATTAGTTATTCTATCTTTCAGTCAGTTTACTTCCGCAACTATTTTTCAGTTAAACTGATTTTTATCGACTGACGAGATTTTGAGTGTCAGTTTGTCATTAAACTGAACCCAATCTTCGAAAAGAATTTATAATCCATAAGTGTTTATTCAACCCCCCTTCTAAACACTTATCAACTACTAACCGATCCTTTCAAGTGGTATCAAAGCGGTTGTATCTCTTCTCAGAATATTTTTACTCAAACTATTCATTATGTCTTCCTTCAACAAGATCCCAATGTTTCCAGAGAAGATTTTGATGATTGAGAAATTATGATGCAGGCTCACTTAACTGCACAAGACGATGATATGTTGTACGTCATCACTGACGGACAAACGAAGATTCCAAAAGCCAACACAGCAGTTGCAATCACCGATGGGGCACCTCATAGAATTGAAAAGCCCAGAGATGAATGGACTGCTGAGGACAAAAGAAAAGAAAATTTGGATAATGTGGCAAAGGATAAACTGTACAAAACACTGGATAAAATAACTTTCAGCAAGATCAAAATGTGTAAGATAGCTAAAGAATTTTGGGAAAAGCTGATCCAGCTTTGTGAAGAAAATGAACAAACCAAAGAGGATAAACTTTATGTTGTTGTTCAGAAGTTTGATAATATCAAGATGAGAACTGGAGAATCGATGCATGAGTATGATGAAAGAGTCAGCTGTATCATCAATGAACTAAATGCATTTGGAAAAGTGTATACCAACAAAGAAGTTGCCTTAAAAGTGATCAGAGGTCTTCCCATGGCAATGAGGGAGT
Source organism: Primulina eburnea (assembly GCF_022965805.1). Taxonomy (NCBI): domain Eukaryota; kingdom Viridiplantae; phylum Streptophyta; class Magnoliopsida; order Lamiales; family Gesneriaceae; genus Primulina; species Primulina eburnea. The sequence goes on from NC_133117.1 coordinate 14,368,478, forward strand.
CCAAGGATCTAAACAATGTTGAGCTTCATGACCTATTTGCTGATCTGAATTCCTATGAGTTTGAGCTGCAAACTCGGGAAGGAGAACCTTCTACTCCAGCAGCCTCAACTGCCTTAGCTGCTGTAAGAACAGAACCAACTGTTTCAGTTGAGAAGGTTGCTGATCAACTGAGCAATGACGCTATGTCATTTTTCATCAAAAAAATTTGAAGATTTATGAGGAAAAATCAAGGGAACTTCCAGAAGCATTATCAGAGAAATAATTCTAAAGAGGAATCAAACGCTTGCTACAACTGTGGCAAACCCGATCACTTCATTGCTGACTGTCCCAAACCTAAGAAGGACAGTCAAGGCTCGACTAAAAGAAAGAAGAAGTCATATGAACACAATAGGAGACCCAAGGATGATAAGAAGTCTTTCAGGAAGAGCATTAGTTGCTCTTAGCTTAAGAGAGTAAATCAAAATGGGTAGAAACTGACAGCTAAGAGTCAGAGCCAGAAACGTCATCCAGTTCCAGTGATGGTGAAGAGGAAGTGAAGTGTCTAATGGCTGGTGATACAGAAATGGAGTCAAGCAGTCAACAGGTATTTGAATTTAGCTCGACTGATTTCACTAGAGAAGAACTCATTTCAACTCTTCATGACATGGTTAGTGAGTTCCACAAGCTTGCTTTATCTTTTGAAAAGGTCAGAGCAAAGCAAAATGATCCCATAGACAATAAAACTAATACTGGTGAATCTGTTGATGTGTTGAGTCTAAAAGAGAAGATTGCTGAACTCAATGTTGAAAAAAGCATGAATCAATCAATGATTCAGAAGTTGATGCTTGAAAATTTAAAGCAAACCGAGCTTATTTAGGCTTAGAACAAATCATCTGCTGCATTAACTGATATACAGAACTCACAGAAATCAGTTACTGATAAAACTGGTTTAGGGTTTACTAACCAAGATGAAATGTCTTCCAATGATACTCGACCAAAACTGAATATGGATAAAGGGAAATACTGTAGAACCCGTAAATTAGACTACGTATAAGTCATGTATAATTTCTAGCATTTAAAGTAAAATGATTTTTATTATTATTGCATGAGGATTTTAAATTCTTTTCTGTAAAGTTAATTATTTTATGCAGTAGTTTAGCTGTTATCTTATCAGTTAATTAAGTGAGGCCGGACTGGAGTTGGAGTTTTGAGAAAAAATTTAAAATTACGAAAACATTCCCAGAGTTTATTTTAGCTAACTAGTTAGTTAATTTCAGTTAAAAAGAGGTTTAAAGAATTATTTAAGTAACTTGAGGTAAGTAGGAAATAAGTTAATTTAGGTTCAATAATTAATGTGTTAATTCACTAAATTATTTAAATGATATGTAAGGCTCTAAAGATTTAAAATACACTAACTAAACAATATTTCTCCTCCGTTTATTAGATTAATTCGGCCACCCCCTTAGTATCACAACAATTCTTTGACAACTCATCACCTTTGACCCTTTCTTTATTATTTCTTGGCATGATAATCCTTTAACTTTTAATCACCATTAATTATTAATAATGAATCATTATCCTAGCCTTGATATGACATGGTAGAATCGGTCATATGATCCCTCCAACAATATTTTGATATCAAACCATTTCAAATTCAAAAAGGGAGCAAGACTTGGTCATGCCATTTGAATCCCTTTATTTTTGGAACTCCCCTCACTCTGCTAACCATCATTCCCCCTCCTCACCACCAAAATTTAGAGGAAAAACCAGAGAGAAATCGTGAGGTATCCATAGAAAATAGGAGAGAAAAATCGAGTAGAAGCAAGCACAAGAAAAGATCACTCCGTCTCCTCCGCGTCGCGTCGTCGTTTTGTTCGTTTTTCTTTCAAAACGAACCAAGGCATGTATATATTTTTATTTGCTCTTCAATGAAGCCATATTAGTATTTTGAAACAACATACTCATGATTTTAATACAAGAAAACCCAAATTTTTCCATGCTATTTTCGAAACATGATGTGCAGATTTCGGCCCCTCCTTTCATGCTTCACGGGTTGGCTTGTTTTCATTGTTTCAGGTATTGATTCTTCCCTAGGCTCCCAAGGCTGCATCTAGACATGTATTAGGACATGTTAGGATCATATTGTTCCAATAGTTCAAGCCCATGCATGCTGGAAATTGAAAAATGACAGCAACTCCACCGTCATGCCATTTGAGTCTCGATTTATGTCATTTTGCTGTCAAGAGGGGGGGAGTTGCTGATCTTGGCTGCCCTAGTGGCCTATATCCATGGTTAGAACACCTCCCTATCATGTATAAGACGTGAACAAGTCGCCCTTTTGAGGCTTGGTCCATGGTGGAATCGGTTTTTAAATGAAACAAACAAGAATAGCCCCCTTCCACCCCTTTAAAATTCTGCACATGCCCTTTTTGGTTTTGGTGGTTTCGAGTGGACCTTGGTTGGCCTCTGGCCCTTAGGCTTGTTTCACACCATACCCAATGATGTCTAGATCAAGCCATGGTCAACGTTATGGCCACTGGTATGATGCATGACAGCAACAAAACAAAATTTCAGAAACTTCACCGTACAGATTTTTGTGTTCTCGGTTGAAGCTTGGTGTTGTCCTAGGTGTTGGATTGGATTGTGGTTGGCCTAGGGCCCTTAGCCATGGTTCAAGCCACCCCTTAGGATGTTGTAAAGAGGCTCTGGTCGGTGGTTCAAGCCCCAATGGCCAATAGTCTCGCAAACGAAGCAATGTAAGCACAAGTGCGGTTGCTAAAATTTCTGGACAGCAACTTGCTGCTTCGGTTCAGTGGCTCGTTCGAGTTATTGGTTGGCTTTTAGCCTATGGCCTTGGACTGGACAGTGCCTCATCTAGTTAGGAAGGTCATTTTTTTTGGCCCTTTGTGATTCGGATCATTTTAAAGGTCGTACGAGAAATTTCGGTGCGATGTGCCAAATTGACTCTCGAAAGAGCGTTTCATGTTTTGGCCTCCATTCACCAAAATTTCGGCCCTCACCATTTCAATAGCATTATTTCATCATTTTAAGTGTATTTTAATCATGAATAAATGATGGTTCGGTGTTGGTTCGGGTTGGCACGGATTCATGATTAAATACAAAGTCGTTGGGCGTAATTGTCTCGTTTTTGGATTCAATTACAAAGTTTGGTCAAGAAAAATCATTTGCATATTTTTCATGTTAAATTTAGGTCGCAGCGAGCCTGGAAACGATCCAATCCATGTGGTAAAATATACAGGATATTTAATTATGCCATTTAATTATATTACGTGCATAAAATTATAAAATATTCATTTTTGAGATTTATGTGATATTGCTTGTGGCCATTTCACTATCATGGGATAATTGCATCACCCGATCGTCGGTCACCGGTCCAGTTCAGTTCAATTCCATACAGTATACTGTGACATTAGTCTGATCAGACGATTATTACTTCACTCGGTCGTCAGTTATCGGTCAGTTCAGTTCAGTGCAGGGGCCACTTGCGTAGACCATAATCTCAACAGAAAATTTATGACATGTTATTTTATGACAGGGCTCGATTGAGCAAGCATTTCACTTATGATTTTCAGTCAGTTATGCACGTATTATAATTGCTCATGATAAGTTATTTTCACGTTATGCCTCATGACATGATATTTTTACTAACATGCAATTTTATTATATTATTTACTCGTTATTTACGATATATACATGCTGAGTCTTTAGACTCACTAGACTTGATTGTTGTAGGTACTGATGAAGTCGGGATCGAGGGCGGGGACCAGTGAACTAGCTTGGGTCGGCTGTAGTGGAACCCGAGGACCTCATTTACAACATTTACCATTTTTATGCTCAAACATTTTTATCAGTTGTTGGATTACTTTAACTTGTTATCTTGCGAACAATAATTTCTTCCGCTGATATTTTGAACATTAAACTTGATTTATCGGTTTATTTTATGAATGAGGCATTTAATTATTTTTAAAAGAAAATTTTAAATTTTTCTTCAAATTTTCAAACGCGAATTTTCGGGCCATTATAGCTGGTATCAGATAATGGTTCTGTAAAGGGTTGTACTACTAATGACCTTGAGAAGCTCATGAATTCACGTCTTCAGTCTGTAAGTTTTACATTTACGCATTTTATTTAAAGCATGAATTATTTAACAACATGTTTTCATGAAATATTTTACGTACAGATTTTTATTGTTCAGTATTTAAATTTAAATAAATTATGGAATTATGAATGTTGGTTCCGTATGAGTTATGCATGGAACAGTATGCCCCCTAGACACATTCTCGAGCGCACTAGAAATGATGAGCCTCGCCAAGAGAACGGGGAGGAGCAGAGGCAGTAGAGAGATTTACCACCTGCACCTCCACCTGACATGAATGCCCAGATGCTAGCTGGGATGACTCAGTTCTTCGCACAGTTTGCGGGGAACAATGCTGTAGCGACCGGGCCGACAAGACCCAAGGCTGTTTATGAGCGCTTCATGAAGATGAGGCCGAAGGAGTTTTCAGGGACGTCTGATCCCATGATTGCCTAGTGCTGGATCAAGTCCCTCGAGGTTATTTTCGAGTTCATGGAGCTTGGAGATGCAGACAGAGTTCGATGTGCCACCTATTTATTCGGAGGAGATGCCCGCTTATGGTGGGAAGGAGTGCCAGTAGCCCTGAATTTGGCTACGCTAAGCTGGACACGCTTCACAGAGGTATTCTACTCCAAATATTTTACTGATGAGGTGCGTTCCAGGTTAACCAGGGAGTTCATGACCCTGAGGCAAGTTGATCTGACTGTTACGGAGTTCGTCCGTAAGTTTGAGAGGGGTTGCCACTTTGTGACCCTGATCGCCAGTGATGCTGGAGCCAAACTGAGACATTTTATGGATGTTCTGCGGCCGATCTTGCGCCGCGATGTTAGAGTGGCAGGCCCTACTACTTTTGAAGTCGCGGTTTCCAGAGCTCTTGCTGCAGAGCAAGATCAGATCGACATTGAGAGGGACCGCCGGGGCAAGCGCCCAATCCAGGTACCACACCGCCCTCCTCCTCAGCAGCAGCATCAGAACAAGAGACCTTTTCACGGCCTGCCTAGAAACAGAGGTCAGCAGCAGCAGCGGGTACGCCCAGCCCCGAGGACTTTTGAGCATCCAGTTTGTCCTAGGTGAACACGCCGCCACGCTGGAGCGTGTATGTTTGGCTCAGGGAAGTGTTATAAGTGCGGTAGTCCAGACCACTTACTTCTGCAGTACCCTCAGAGGAATCTGCCTACTCAAGGCGGATTTTTTGCTCTCCATGCCACAGAGACGAACCCGGAGACCATGCTTATGACAGGTATCTTACGACTTTAAGTTTATATTTGAAAATCGAGGTTTTAGGAATCTGGGTTAATATTTTGAACTTAGAATTTCGATATGATTGCATGGTCTACTCAGTATTATTTTCAGGAATTAGGTTAGAAGAACTCTGGCCTTTGCATGTCTATAAGTTTAGTTCTTGTAACTATTGGGTTCAACTTAGAGTTCCGATCTTTCAGGGAGAATTTTTATATCTGGTTCTGCAACGAAGGCCTTGATAGATTCAGGGGCCACTCACTCATTTATTTCGGAGGTCTTTGCTAATTTCCTCAAGGTCAAGCCCGTTGGGCTAGATGTAGCCTATTCAATAGTATTACCTTCTGGTGAGGAGATGGCAGCTACCAATGTGATCCGAGACATAGATCTTGAGCTCCATGGCAACAGGTCTTGCATCTACCAATGTGATGTAGCCTATTCAGTAGATCTTGCAGGTAACAGGTACAAGCAAGTAATCAATCTGGTACTTGGATAGTGTATTCTCACGACACATGACAGGAGATGCAAATTTGCTATCTCAACTGATCAAGTACACTGGACCAAACATCATTTTTGGAGATAATTCCAAAAGTAAAACTGTGGGTAAGGCTAAGCTTATCCATGGTAAATTTATCATTAATGATGTTTTATTAGTTGAGAATCTCAAGTATAATTTGATTAGCGTCAGTCAGTTATGCGATAATTTATTCTCAGTTCAGTTTGACAAACATTCTTGTTAAGTCAGAGATGCAACTAATGAGGTCATACTAACTGGCAAACGGTGTGGAAACACTTACAAAGTCAGTTGGAATGATCAACCTTATGCACCAGTATGTTTTATTGCTTCAAAATCTTCTAAAAACTTGTTGTGGCATAAGAGATTAAACCACCTGAACTTTAAATCTATTGCATATCTGAGTAATCACGATCTTGTCACTGGTTTGCTCAAAAAGGATTTTACCAAAAATAAAATTTGCTCAGCATGTCAGTTTGGTAAACAAGTAAGATCTTCTTTTAAGAACAAGGGCCGTAAATCTTCTTTCCGATGCTTAGAGCTGTTACATATGGATCTATTTGGTGAAATAACAGTCATGAGCTTAGGGGGAATGAAATACATCTTTGTGGTTGTGGATGATTTTTCAAGATTTACTTGGGTTATATATCTCAAATCCAAAGACCAAACTGCTGCACAACTGATCAAGCTTTTCAAAATACTATTAAACGAGAAATCAGTTGGAATTGATAGAATCAGATCTGATCGAGGAAGTGAATTCATCAATCAAATTCTTTCAAATTTTTTAGAAACTTCTGAAATTAAGCATGAGCTCTCAGCAGCTAGAACTCCTCAGCAAAATGGTGTAGCTGAGAGGAGAAATCGAACCCTTAAAGAAGCTGCTAGAACAATGCTTGCTGATTATGGTATTTCTCAAAGATTTTGGGCAGAGGCAGTAAACACTGCGTGTTATACTCAGAACAGATCGATGATTAATAAAAATCATTTGAAAAAACCTTATGAGATCTGGCATTGACGAAAAAGTGTGGTTTCTTACTTCAAAATATCGGCTGCAAATGCTTTATTCTTGACAATGGCAAAAATCAATTAAAAGCCTTTGATGCCAAATCTGCAGAAGGAATATTTCTGGGATATTCTTCAGTTAGCAAAGATTATAGAGTCTTTAACAAGAGCACACTAAATGTTGAAGAGTCTATACATGTTGTGTTTGATGAAACTATATTAACTGATAAGCCAACTGATCCAGTTGAGCTAGTTGATCGATGTACAGATATCAGTTTTGAAGATGATCATGAAGAAGAAAATCATATCAATCGAGACATCCTTCAAACACCTAAACATGAAATTGTGGATCAATCAGTTGAACAGGAAGTTGTTCCGGATAATCAGTTGGAGGATCCTATTGATAACATTCAGTTACCAACTGATGTAGCAACTTAAACTGAAGAAAACACCCAGTTGCAAACTGAACCAGTTGCTGACTTGGACACAACAAACTCTAAACTCAGATGGAAGAAATCACATCCTCGAGAATTGGTGATAGGTAATCCATCTGACCTGGTAAGAACAAGAAATCAAATGCTCAATTTATTTATTCATTCAGCTTTTGTATCGCAATTGGAATCGAAGGAAACTGATGAAGCTCTTGCTGATCCAAACTGGACAAATGCAGTGCAAGAGGAGCTAAATCAGTTTACCCATAACAATGTCTAGAACCTAGTTCCAAGACCAGTTTCAAAAAACTGTTATACGTACGAAATGGGTGTACAGGAATAAACTGAACGAAGATGGTTCAGTTGTGCGCAACAAGGCGAGATTGGTAGCACAAGGATATAGGAAAGAAGAAGGAATTGACTATGATGAAACATATGCAACAGTTGCAAGACTAGAAGCTATCAGAATATTCCATGCCTATGCATCATTCAAGAATTTCAAAGTCTACCGGATGGACGTAAAGAGTGCTTTCCTGAATGGTCAGTTACAAGAAGAAGTCTATGTTGAACAACCACTAGGTTTTATAAATCATCATTTTCCTGATCATGTCTACCATTTGAACAAAGCCTCGTATGGTCTTAAACAAGCTCCAAGAGCTTGGTATGAAACCCTTTCAAAATTTCTAACTGATCACGATTTTTCTGTTGGATTAGTTGATAAGACATTGTTAAAATTTTCAAAGAATTATCACATTTTACTCGTTCAAATTTATGTTGATGACATCATATTTGGGTCAACTAACCCCAAATGATGCGAGAAATTTGCTAAGTTGATGCAGGAGAAATTTGAAATGAGCATGATGGGTGAGCTGACATTTTTTCTTGGACTACAAGTGAAGCAACTGGAGACAGGAACTTTTATTAGTCAAACTAAATACACGAAGGAGTTGCTGAAAAAATTTGGCATGGAATCGTGTTCAGCTGCAAGTACTCCCATGAGCTCATCAGTAAAACTGGACACTGATCAAGGGGGAATATCAGTTGAGGCGACACTTTACAGGGGGTTAATAGGTTCATTATTTTACCTAACTGCAAGTCGTCCTGATATTGTATTTGCTGTCTGTATGTGTGCTAGATTTCAGAAGACCCTAAGCAATCACATTTTTCATCTGTCAAACGTATTTTAAAATATCTTAAGGGCACACAAAATGTTGGATTATGGTATTCTAAAGACTCCTCTTTCAATTTAGTTGGATATTCAGATGTAGATTATGCAGGACGTAAGCTTGATCGTAAAAGTACAAGTGGATCATATCAATTTCTAGGAGACAGGCTGATCTCTTGGTTCATAAAGAAGCAAACATTCATATCAACTTCCACAACTGAAGAAGAATACCTTGCTACTGGAAGCTGCTGTGGTCAACTGCTCTAGGTTCAGCAACAACTGAGAGATTATGGAGTTGAATCTAAAGAATCGCCCATATTCTCTGACAATACAAGCTCAATTCCTTTTACCTACAATCCAGTTCTTCACTCAAGGAACAAGCACATAGATGTCAGACATCACTTTATCAGAGATCATGCCTTGAAAAAAGACATCATACTGGAATATGTCTCAACTGAACAACAAGCAGTCGACATCTTCACCAAACCATTGCCTAAGACTAAGTTTTCTTATTTTCGCAATATACTTGGTTTAATTGATTTATCTTAATCAGTTTTATTGTCAATTATTGTTCATTCAGTTCGTATTTTATCCATTAAAATTTCAATTGATTTCAGTTAATCTTTTGTCAGTTATTATGTTCAGTTCGTAAATTCCTTATCAACTGATGAGATTAACTTTTGCAGGAAAATAAAAGACAAAGATAAATTAGATAATCATTTTATTCATTTAAAGAAATTAGCACGGAGTACATCGAAATATTCTTCTTCAACAGAAGACCTCCACTTGGTCAACCAACGGGTTAAATCTCCGATGGAAGTATTAAGGAAGCTATCAGAGTCAGCTATACGCTCTAGGATCTTCCTTTCCTTCTGGAGCATTAGCTGGTAGACATATTCATCTCCGAAGATGTCCACCGTATCACCAACGTGCAAGCGTTCCCGATATATCTTCAGTTTTGCCACCAGTTTGGGGGTGGTAGCCACTGCACACTCCTGGAGAAACTGGTGTCCTTGAAGCTCCTCCCAGTATCGAAGGATTTTGTGGAAGACTTCATCTTCCATAGCAGTTTTTCTTTTCTCCAGTGCTGAGTTCATAAATGCTTAAGCCATATCTTGAGTCTTCGAACTACTTGCACCTGCAATTTTAGCTTTTATGTTTGTAATTTGCTGATATGATTAAGACTAACTGAGCTATTCTCATTTATAGCCCAGGGTCAAGGAAGATGAAAGGACGAAGTCATTACGGCAGACGATTAACCTTCTAAGCATAAGATTTAATTTGATTCGTCTTGCTTAAATTCTCGTAATCTTTATATGCATTTATTAAGGGGCAATATTGTTTTAAAAGGTTAATTGAGAAGACAACAGTTAGTAAATCTTCAACTGAAAAGACACAGTTTTACAACTGATCGTTCAGATGATTATTTCACTAATCTTCTCACATAAGTTAACAAATTAACCATTTTTTTATTCCAAATTTAGTGACGTGACTGATTATCAAAGCATTAAATGCTATCTTTCAACAAATGATATGTTGAAACGTGGACCCTTTTAATCCATGTATATTCAACACACGCTTTTACCACATGTACACACGTCTTTTCATCAAAATTTCCTGGACTAACACGTGTCCAATAAATCGAGTAGTAACGTACGTAAGTACTTTGCCCGCTCCATTTCAGTTCTTCTTCCTTACGCTTACCTAAAATTCTCAGAGCAAAAGCAAATTCAAGCTTTCTTTTTCGCAGGAAATCATTCAGTTCTAATGGAAAATCAAATTCCCGCTCACATGTTGAATGCTATGGCTATCAATTTTGAATCAGTTCAATCAGTCGGAGAGGCCGATGTCAAGAACGTCTTTCTGATGCTAGAATCAGCTGGGCTGAGGACATTTTTGGGGCAATCTTCATAGGAGATCTACCCGAAGGAACTTCAGGATTTCTACTCTAATGGAAATATCAATTCTGATGGAAGCACCATCACTACTGTCAATGGTCAGTTGTTAACCATTTCTGAAGAATCATTTGGAGAAATGTTCTTATTGCCTTCTGATGGGCCGACAAACCTTGCCGACGTTAAGGCATCTGATGTCGAAGAGATGCAAACTCTACTTTCTGCTGATGGACGGAAAATCAAAGTTGCCGATACAAAGAAGGAACTGAAGCACGAAGTTCAGTTGCTGGCTGATATTGTAGCCAAGGGGCTATTAGCAAAGGCATGATCATTTGCTACACTAACATTGGAGAAATTATCCAATACTGTTATTATGGTTGGTTGAATACTAAACATGAAGCACCTTATCTTCAATATCTCGAAGAACATGTTTCAATCCACCAAGCAGCTCAAAGGATTCGAAGTACAGCTAAGTTATTTGATGAAAGTCAAAGGACTGGTGGCTGATGATTTAGAGAGATCATCAAAATTCAAAGTCTTCAACGCCAAGAATGTTCAGCCACCAAAGACTAAACTGGACATCTCTCCTGATCAGTTTGTGAAGATCAAAAAGGAGATTGGGACGCAGCAGGATGTTCCCAAGTCAGTGAATAAGGGAAGAACTTTCGCTCAACTGAAAACCATCAAGAGAAAACTGATTGTCAGTGAATCAGATTCTGAGGAAACACCTTTTCAGTGATTACAAAGAAACAAAGGACACAGAAAACAAAGCCAGTAGCAATGTTGGCATCTTTCCCAGCTGATAGATTGAAGCAATCAGACGCTCAACAACCTATTCAGGCTATTCTTTGAAAGCTATTCCAGCTGATGTTTCAGCTAAAGATTAGTTACCCCCACCAACTGATCAATCCAAAAAGGTCATCAGCACAGCTGGTAAAAAGAAAGAATCGGCAAGAGTTTCAGATCCTTTGATCAATATCAATCGACATACATTCCTTGCTCCTGTTCGACCCAAAGGAATCAAAATTCAGGAACAAGTGGACGCTACTCATTCTGGACTGAACATTCCACACATTCGCTCTGATGAAAAAGGCAAGGGCAAGTTGATCGAAGAGCCCATTCCATCAAATGCAACTCAGACTCACATTGACCTTATATGGGAACAGGTAAACGTCTTTGCTGAATCAAAACTGAAAGTTTATAATGCTTGGACGAGTTTCAGAACTCACACTTTTGCCAAACAGTTGAAAAAGAAGTCTAAACTTTATACATTCATCAAATTGGAAGCAATTGTTTTCAAAATGGTCAAAGCTGCTACAATTGTTCAGGCATTAGGGAGAAAGAAATATTTCTTTGATCAAATAAGAGCAAAAAAGTTGGGCCAATTGATTGAGAAGCTCAAAAGCAACTACATTCCTAATAGTCCAACTGCTTATAATGATCCAGCTGTGCTCACTCAGTTGGACACAGATCTTATTGCTCTGCAATCGTAGTTAAAGTTTTGGGAAATGGATCAGGAATTAGTCAATTATGAAGGCTTTTCCGAAGATGAAGAAGATGAATCGTCATTTCAGCACAAAGAGCCATCGCCAAAACAAGCTATACAACAGTAAAGCCAATTCAGGATGTGCCACCATCTTCTTCTGCTGCTGATCCTCAACTTTAATCGGACGCTGACTTGACACTTGCTAATATCGATGAGATCATCCAGTCAGTCGCCCGAGAATTTCAACAAATGTGCCTTCAACTGAATCAGTTTATCTCCCAACAAATCAAGCAGCTCAAGATGCTCATGTCTCTGTCACTGCTGAACAAGATGTCCAAACTGATGTGCCCATTCACTCAACTGTTGAGCCTAATGTAGAAAATGTTGACACTGAGGATGCTCAGTTGCATGTTGACGAACCACAACGAGTTTCAGTTGACCAAAAATCAGAATCACTAGTCACTGACCCTCCAACTGAAACTCCCATAGATCAACAACGTAATCAGCAGACAGCCCATCTGCTGATCCAAATCAATCTTCTTTTCATCCTATTCAACAAGAAGTCAGTATTCAAGACGTTCCAGAGCTAACACATACTGAAACAGATGTTTCTGACCGGACTTTGGTGATATTTGATCAATCTACCAAGGAACAAGAACCAGGGCCGTCTGGACCAGTATCTCCTCATCCATCCTCAGACATGGATTTGGTCTTTGAAGAAATTCATGACATTCAGCTCAATATGTCAAAGATAATGCAAGAAATAAAGGAGATTCAAAGAACTCATCTTGCTCACTCTCTGAAGCTGAACTCCTCTAGTGAATTCAACTCAGGGAAACTGAAATCTATTCAAACAGCTATGACCTCCATCTCCTTTGTGATTGACGAGCTTAAAAAGAAAAGAGGCTTAGCTGAGAGTCTCTCCCTTACTCAAGACTCAATCAGCAAGAGAGTTGAATCTATGGAGACATCTATCTCAAAGAAAATCAACTTGCTGCAAACCACTGTATTGACTGCTGTCAAAGATATTGCAGCTGATGTTAGGATTCTATCTCTCAAAGTCGATATGCTTGACAAAAATGGGGAAACAGTTAGATTGATTTAGGAGTAAGAAAGGATACAACTGAAGAGACAACTATTGTAAATTATTAGTTGAAGATTATTTGTTTTCTTTGTACAAATCTGTACACTAGAAAAATTATTTTATCTACAATGATTCAAAGAATCTTTTTACTTCAACTGATCATTTTATTAAATTCTGAGTTTTGTCAATCACCAAAAAGTGGGAAATTGTTGGAAACTAAATTTCAGTGATTTGACAAACTAAGCATCGAACTAATTGGAATAACTGATCAAAGGCAAATGATCTTAACCGACTAAAATCTTACAACTGTTAGTTGACAACAGTTGAAGCAGAATCTAACTAACTGATCAGTTGGGAACTAATCAGTTATGAGTTTTCCAGCGAAGTATCTATCAGCTGATCTCTCAGTTGTACACGTCATCAGTTGAGAACGACAACCGACAAATAGTACAACAGACTGCAACTAGTAGTGGAACGCCGCATTTCAGATATTGTAGTGTACGAATGTTAGAGAATATTGACGTGGCAATCAACGGATATATGGATTCAAATATTATTTAATATTACCGTTGAGAGGGAAGCCTAGACATAGGTGAAGAGGGCAGCTGAGAGCAACTACAACACGAACTACTATTCTATTCAAGCTTGCTGTTACTCTGCTAAATTTACCACTCGTATTCAAATATCAGAGCTCACTCTTATCAGATATATCAGTAGAAATCAATGCTATATTGACGAGCTTGTTAGCACTTTGAAATCTTTGTTAGATTCATTCAGTTGTGTTAAATTCAGTCACGCATTGTAAAAGTTTTTGTGAACTAAGAGTTTTAGTTTTGGCAGTGTTAAGTCCAAACTGAAGTGGGTCAGTACAACGTTTGTATGTCTTTTAGTGAAAATCCTATCTTCGTGATAGAAGGGGTGACGTAGGAGTTATTCTATTCTCCGAACATCCAGAAAAAAATCGTGTGCATTTTATTTCAGTTACTATCAGTTATTCTATCTTTCAGTCAGTTTACTTCCGCAACTATTTTTAGTGAAACTGATTGTTATCGACTGACGAGATACCAAGTGTCAATTTGTCATTAAACTGAACCCAATCTTCGAAAAGAATTTATAAGCCGTGAGTGCTTATTCAACCTCCCTCCTTCTAAACACTTATCATCCACTAACCAATCCTTTCATAAAAGTTGACCGCAATCTCACAGTACTCGAAATGACAACAGACTCATTTTTGAGATCTAACATTTTGATCTAAAATCGTTTCAACCATTTTTGCTCAAACTTTTGCATAACATACACATGTTTTTCATACAATATACATCAAAATAATTACTATGACAAGATCGATACAAAAACGAAAGAATACACATGCCTTTGATCTTTAAACTCACGATATGGCGAATGACGAAGTGACGCGGTGCGGGAAGCGATCCGGGCGACTTGAGGCACTATTTTTCTACTAAAATCAACGTGTGGTTGCTGAAATTTTGAAGGAGAAAGGTGGAGATGAGGCTGCTACAGAAAGAGTCTAAGAACCCTCCCAATTCTCTCCAAAAAGAAATGAAAGAGTGCAAGAGATGTGTGCGTGCAAAGGCTAAGTGTGTGTATATATAGGTGCATATGTGTGTGAGTAAGGTTTTCATGTATTGATGGGTTGGTGGGTTAGTGGGTCAGTGGAGAATTAAGAGCTTAATTAATATTTAACTTACTAATTAAGAATACTAACACAATATTAATTTTAGTAAAAATACCATAATTTAGAATAAAATACTCAAATGATAAACTTTGAAATTTTAAAACCTTAAAAATCACCTAATAATTAAATTAGGTTTTAAAATGATAAAATCTTAATAAATCATTTAAATGTCATTTTCTTGGCTTTAAATAAAATACCGCATTTTAAAATTGCCTAAATCGTCGCTGGTCTCCTTTCCTCGATCCCACATCGAATAATCGCTTAAAAATGAAATCAGAAAAATATTTTAACATGCATCACATAAACATAAATAATTTAAAATAATGCAAATAAATAATTCATCCATTGCTAAAATTTATTTTAAACTTAAATAAATAATTTAACAATTTAAATAAATGCATGGGTTTTACGTGTACTGATTCCGTGCTTTATGAACTCCGGTAGAGGAATCAACACATTCTTATTATTCGCATACGAAAAATTCTCATGATTTCTCAAACCAGGATGATAAGTGTTAGTGTAGAGCCCAAAAATCAGTACACGTAAATCTCATGCAATTATTTAATAGTTAAATCATTTATTTAATTTTAAAATTATTTTAGTGATGCATGATTTATTTAAATTACATTATTTTAATGTTTATGTGATGCACGTTAAAATATTTTCTCGAGTTTCATGTTTCAGGCGATTATTCGATGCGGGATCGAGGCGAAGAGACTGGGGACGATTTTTGGTAATTTTAAAACGTGGTATTCCATTTTTAAGTTAAGATTGAGGCATTTTAAATAATTTATTTAGTTTATCATTTTAAAGCTTAAATTATTTAATTGAGTGATTTTAAGAATATTAAACTTTTAAAGTTAATCTCTGGTGTGCTTTATTTTAAATCTATTGATGCTAGTATTTCAGTGAGGTATTAGTATTTTATGTAGTGAGTTTATTTGTTATTATTATTTTTAATTATCCAATTAACTCACTAAATACCCCTCCTAATTATATGAAACACACGCACACACCCACTAAAGCACACACTAGAAACCGTTCCACACACACACATATTTCCATTCAGATTTTTATTATTTTGAGATCAAAACCTAGGGTTCCATAGAAAGAGAGCAGCCGCCCCACTCTCTGAAAAATTTCACTGCAAGTTTTCATGAGTTTATTTCAAGGAGATCGCGCCACGTTCGTCCCGGATCAACCATCGCTTCTTTCCCCACTTCGGTGTCGTCGTTCGGTAACGTTAAAGATTTAAAGGCATGTATATTCTATTTTTCTTGCATCGATCTCGTCATATTATATGTTGTGTTGTTTATTATGCGTAAAAATCCATGTATGTTGTAAAACCTTTGAGCAAAAATTTGTTGGATCGGTTTTGAAACGATTTTAGATCTGAAAACTCGAAATTTGCTGTCATTTAAATACTGCGATTTTTCGATCGATTTTCTGGAAAAACGTACAACATATAAAACTTAGAACTTTTTGATACATTCGATTTGACAGTAAATTCGAAATATTTGGATAAGAAATGAGTGAGTTATGATCGTTTTGTGGGACTGCTCAAACTGCGACTTTTATGACAATGTGTTCATGACATGTTCTTGAAGTTATTTGTTGCAGGCTTGGTTGGGCATCGCCGGGCTTATGCTACTACATTTAGATATGTTATGAGATATATGTAGGTGTTATTTGGTTGTTCGTTTGGGTCGGGATTGGCTTGAGATGTAATAGAAGTCGTAGGAAGCGAAACGATGTCGAATTACGGGTTATTGTTGTATGAAGTTGCTTATCGATGATTGGGGACGTTCGGGGTGTTTGTACGGGTTTGAATCAATGTAATAGTATCCTAAGATGAGTCTTGAGGTGTTGGTTCATGGTCCTTAGGCTTGGATTGGAAGGATGAATCAATAAGTTAGTGAATTTTCGTTAATTTACAAATACAGAGGCTACCCGGAGCCCGACACGGAGTCGTGTCCTTTTTCCTTTGAAAATTCAAAATTCCAGTGCCTATGAAACGTCTGCCCTTTTAATTGCTTTAAAAGTACTAGAAATTATTTTTTAACTCTCAATTTTTGGCCATGTACATTTACCCCATGAAAATAAAATATTTTCCCCTTTTAAAATAAAATCCCAACCAACTAGCATTTTAAAACTCAAGTGCAATAGTCATAAATGAAATCGTCAACTGTTTTGCCCAACCCAAAAAGCAATAAGTTTGAAAAGTATAGCCCATACTAAACCTCTAAAAAATCTCTCAAAAAGCATAAATAAATAGTATTAAAATCTTTAACATAATTCATAAGTCACAATCGTAAATGCAGAAAAGTAAAAGCACTGGTCCTCGAGTTGTGTGCGCCATCAGTTCAGTCAAATCATCCGTCAAGACCTCCCTTAACCTCACCTGCATCCATCACACCTAGTGAATCTAAAGACTCAACACACCATAATCTTAATAACAAATAATACATAATACAGTCAACATATAATAGTGAAAAATACTTGTACTTAAAATATCGTTTCGTGAAGTTGCATAAACATAAACATTTTCATGACATGCATAAATAAAACTTATTATTTTTCCTTTTTCCTCAACATGACATAAAACCTTTCCATGATCATAAACATTTTTCCTTCAAAAATCAATTAAAAGCCTTTGATGCCAAATCTGCAGAAGGAATATTTCTGGGATATTCTTCAATTAGCAAAGCTTATAGAGTCTTTAACAAGAGCACACTAAATGTTTTAGAGTCTATACATGTTGTTTTTGATGAAACTGTATTAACTGATAAGCCAACTGATCCAATTGAGCTAGTTGATCGATGTACATATATCAGTTTTGAAGATGATCATGAAGAAGAAAATCATATCAATCGAGACATCCTTCAAACACCTGAACATGAAATTGTGGATCAATCAGTTGAACAGGAAGCTCTTCCGGATAATCAGTTGGAGGAGCCTATTGTGAACATTCAATTACCAACTGATGCAGCAACTGAAACTGAAGAAAACACCCAGTTGCAAACTGAAGCAGTTGATGACTTGGACACAACAAACTCTAAACTCAGATGGAAGAAATCACATCCTCGAGAATTGGTGATAGGTAATCCATCTGACCTGGTAAGAACAAGAAATCAAATGCTAAATTTATTTATTTATTCAGCTTTTGTATCGCAAATGGAACCGAAGGAAACTGATGAAGCTCTTGCTGATCCAAACTGGACAAATACAGTGCAAGAGGAGCTAAATCAGTTTACCCATAACAATGTCTGGAATCTAGTTCCAAGACGAATTTCAAAAAACTGTTATAGGTACAAAATGGGTGTACAGGAATAAACTGAACGAAGATGGTTCAGTTGTGCGCAACAAGGCGAGATTGGTAGCACAAGGATATAGGGAAGAAGAAGGAATTGACTAGATGAAACATATGCACCAGTTGCAAGACTGGAAGCTATCAGAATATTCCATGCCTATGCATCATTCAAGAATTTCAAAGTCTACCGGATGGACGTAAAGGGTGCATTCCTGAATGGTCAGTTGCAAGAAGAAGTCTATGTTGAACAACCACTAAGTTTTATAAATCATCATTATCCTGATCATGTCTACCATTTGAACAAAGCCTTATATGGTCTTAAACAAGCTCCAAGAGCTTGGTATGAAACCCTTTCAAAATTTCTAACTGATCACGATTTTTTTGTTCAGTTGATAAGACATTGTTAAAATTTTCAAAGAATGATCACATTTTACTCGTTCAAATTTATGTTGATGACATCATATTTGGGTCAACTAACCCCAAATGATGCGAGAAATTTGATAAGTTGATAAGGAGAAATTTGAAATGAGAATGATGGGTGAGCTGACATTTTTTCTTGGACTACAAGTGAAGCAACTGGAGACAGGAACTTTTATTAGTCAAACAAAATACACGAAGGTCTTGCTGAAAAAATTTGGCATGGAATCGTGTTCAGCTGCAAGTACTCCCATGAGCTCATCAGTAAAACTGGACACTGATCATGGGGGAATATCAGTTGAGGCGACACTTTACAGAGGGTTAATAGGTTCATTATTTTACCTAACTGCTAGTCGTCCTGATATTGTATTTGCTGTCTGTATGTGTGCTAGATTTCAGAAGACCCTAAGCAATCACATTTTTCAGCAGTCAAACGTATTTTAAATTATCTTAAGGGCACACAAAATGTTGGATTATGGTATTCTAAAGACTCCTCTTTCAATTTAGTTGGTTATTCAGATGTAGATTATGCAGGACGTAAGCTTGATCGTAAAAGTACAAGTGGATCATATCAATTTCTAGGAGACAGACTGATCTCTTGGTTCATCAAGAAGCAAACATTCATATCAACTTCCACAACTGAAGCAGAATACCTTGCTACTGGAAGCTGCTGTGCTCAACTGCTCTAGGTTCAGCAATAATAGAGAGATTATGGAGTTGACGCTAAAGAATCGCCCATATTCTGTGACAATACAAGCTCGATTCCTTTTACCTACAATCCAGTTCTTCACTCAAGGAACAAGCACATAGATGTCAGACATCACTTTATCACAGATCATGCCTTGAAGAAAGACATCAGACTGGAATATGTCTCAACTGAACAACAAGCAGTCGACATCTTCACCAAACCATTGCCTAAGACTAAGTTTTTTCATTTTCGCAATATACTTGGTTTAATTGATTTATCTTAATCAGTTTTATTGTCAATTACTGTTCATTCAGTTCGTATTTTATCCATTAAAATTTCAATTGATTTCAGTTAATCTTTTGTCAGTTATTATGTTCAGTTCGTAAATTACTTATCAACTGATGAGATTAAATTTTGCAGGAAAATAAAAGACAAAGATAAATTAGATAATCATTTTATTCATTTAAAGAAATTAGCACGGAGTACATCGAAATATTCTTCTTCAACAGAAGACCTCTACTTGGTCAACCAACGGGTTAAATCTCCGATGGAAGTTTTAAGGAAGCTATATGAGTCAGCTATACGCTCTAGGATCTTCCTTTCCTTCTGGAGCATTAGCTGGTAGACATATTCATCTTCGAAGATGTCCGCCGTATCAGCAACGTGCAAGCGTTCCCGATATATCTTCAGTTTTGCCACCAGTTTGGGGGTGGTAGCCACTGCACACTCCTGGAGAAACTGGAGTCCTTGAAGCTCCTCCCAGTATCGAAGTATTTTGTGGAAGACTTCACAGGGATCTACCCGAAGGAACTTCAGGATTTTTACTCTAATGGAAATATCAATTCTGATGGAAGCACCATCACTACTGTCAATGGTCAGTTGTTAACCATTTCTGAAGAATCATTGGGAAAAATGTTCTTATTGCCTTCTGATGAGCCGGCAAACCTTGCCGACGTTAAGGCATCTGATGTCGAAGATATGCAAACTCTAGTTTCTGCTGATGGACGGAAAATCAAAGTTGCCGATCCAAAGAAAGAACTGAAGCACGAAGTTCAGTTGCTGGCTGATATTGTAGCCAAGGGGCTATTAGCAAAGGCATGATCATTTGCTGCACTAACATTGGAGAAATTATCCAATACTGTTATTATGGTTGGTCGAAGACTAAACATGAAGCACCTTATCTTCAATATCTTGAAGAACATGTTTTAATCCACCAAGCAGCTCAAAGGATTCGAAGTACAGCTAAGTTATTTGATGAAAGTCAAAGGACTGGTGGCTGATGATTTAGAGAGATCATCAAAATTCAAAGTCTTCAACGCCAAGAATGTTCAGCCACCAAAGACTAAACTGGACATCTCTCCTGATCAGTTTGTGAAGATCAAAAAGGAGATTGTGACGCAGCAGGATGTTCCCAAGTCAGTGAATAAGGGAAGAACTTTCGCTCAACTGAAAACCAACAAGAGAAAACTGGTTGTCAGTGAATCAGATTATGAGGAAACACCTTTTCAGTGATTACAAAGAAACAAAGGACATAGAAAACCAAGCCAGTAGCAATGTTGGCATCTTTCCCAGCTGATAGATTGAAGCAATCAGACGCTCAACAACCTATTCAGGCTATTCCTTTGAAAGCTATTCCAGCTGATGTTTCAGCTAAAGATTAGTTACCCCCACCAACTGATCAATCCAAAAAGGTCATCAGTACAGCTGGTAAAAAGAAAGAATCGGCAAGAGTTTCAGATCCTTTGATCAATATCAATCGACATACAATCCTTGCTCCTGCTCGACCCAAAGGAATCAAAATTCAGGAACAAGTGGATGCTACTCATTCTGGACTGAACATTCCACACATTCGCTCTGATGAAAAAGGCAAGGGCAAGTTGATCGAAGAGCCCATTCCATCAAATGCAACTCAGACTCACATTGACCTTATATGGGAACAGGTCAACGTCTTTGCTGAATCAAAACTGAAAGTTTATAATGCTTGGACGAGTTTCAGAACTCACACTTTTGCCAAACAGTTGAAAAAGATGTCTAAACTGAATACATTCATCAAATTGGAAGCAACTGTTCTCAAAATGGTCAAAGCTGCTACAATTGTTCAGGCATTAGGGAGAAAGAATTATTTCTTTGATCAAATAAGAGCAAAAAAGTTGGGTCAACTGATTGAGAAGCTCAAAAGCAACTACATTCCTAGTAGTCCAACTGCTTATAATGATCCAGCTGTGCTCACTCAGTTGGACACAGATCTTATTTCTCTGCAATCGTAGTTAAAGTTTTGGGAAATGGATCAGGAATTAGTCAATTATGAAGGCTTTTCCGAAGATGAAGAAGATGAATCGTCATTTCAGCACAAAGAGCCATCGCCAAAACAAGCTACTGCTACAGAAATAAAGCCAATTTAGGATGTGCCATGATATGTGTCGTTTTTACGTGTTTTATTGCATTAGTCTGTGTGTTTTTCATTGTGCATACGTGTATTTCCATCACATTCTGTGCGTTTTAGAGTAAACATTTGTATTTTATCATATCTCACTCGGGCATGATGAATTTGCAGGAAAAGTGGCTGGAAAACCAAAAATGGAGCAAAGTGTACAAAAGAGAGGGCAACGGACAGAATGAGCGGCGCCCGAGCGGTAATTTTCTACCGCCCGGGCGCGAAAGGTGACCAAGTCGACAGAAAGGTCGGAGCTCGAGCGGTAGTTTTCTACCGCCCGAGCGCGAATGTCGCACGTCTCAAGCAGCTTTACAGAAGGTGTGGCGCTCGAGCGGTACTTTTCTACCGCCCGAGCGCCACCTGTTTTTGGAAAAGATCAATCTCGATTCCATTCCTTATTTTCGAAATGGAAATCGTATGGGGAGGATTTGGTCGACATTCAGGGGGGATTCATACTGGATTTTGCAGCTGCCACAAGCTTTTGGAGAGAACTTTGCGCTTGGATTGAATATTTGAAGTTTTCCGAGCACCGTTCTTCGCAGATTTCGTCTCGCCTAGTATTTCTAATCTAGTTTTTTTCATTTTAAACGTTGTTGCATTTATTTTTACAATGAATTCTAGTAGCTAACTTTATTATTTGTTGGGATTAAAGGGGATCCTACCCCGAATGTTGATTTGAATTAATTTATATTTCGATTGTGCGTTATTCTTGATTTTACTACTGTTTTATCGTGTCATTAAAGCGTAGCTAACTTTAACGACGTTTTCATATCACGAGTGAGTTCGAGAGAATAACGAGTGACAGGATCGAGTAGTATAATCCGCGGATCTACAATTTACATAGATATATGAAATTGGATACGTGCCGATAGTCATAGTCCTTAGGGTCGAAAGTTAGGGGATTTCATAGATCGAAATGCGATTTGCTCTTGATAAATAATTAAAGATATTTAATTACTTCATTGAGTAGAATCAGTTGGGCATAGCTCGAGAGAGTGTGCTCAATAGATTAGGAAATCCTGTCGGAAGCGTAGATCACGATCGAACGAATTATTTAAGTAACGAGGGGTAGGTGAACCGAGATTCCCAACAAATCCATTTTTCATCGAATTTTACTCAATCATTTTAGATATTGTAGTGACCCGTTCCAGAATCACCTACTAATCAAGAACTAAGCATGCAATTAACTTAATTAATAACAATCAGAGATAATAGCGGAAAAGGTCAACAAATGATAGTTATACAACCCCATCGAAAATCCATAACAACTCAGAATGAAAAGAAAGTATACGGTACAACCATATCGAATCAAAGAGTACTGAATAAATAACTCCACCGGCTACTCAACGTCCTCCTCCTCCTCCTCCTGAGCCATCCAACCTGAGGCCTGCCCCGTGGGAATGGGGTGTCCAAGATAAACAAAACCGAGGACGTGAGCGATAAGAACGCCCAGTACAAAAGCATGAGTATACAAGCCTATATGAAATGCACATGCTATGATATGATACCAGGGTAGTCAAGAAACAGGAGTAACAAAGGATCTCAAAATGCTCAGTCTAGAGGCGCCAAGTGGATAGTGCCGCGCGGTACTCCTCTGGGTCACTGCATCCACTACAAGAACAGACGTGGACCAAAAATGTCCCGGATCACCGAAGCCCTCCCGACCCGTCGGCCACTGTGTACTCTCGGTGTCCATGCGTCCACAAGACAAGACAGGGCTGAGCGGCCCCACAAGATATAGCTTATCTCGAAAGAGATACAGCTCAACAGTAAAGGCTATCTCGAAGGAGATACGGCTCAACATGAAATGCAACATGCATCATAAAACAGTGACATAATAGCATGCATCATATGACATATATCAATGCACCACATAATCATGCAACACATATAAGGATGTATACTCGACCAGGATATCTCGGATAGTACTTTCGTACCTCAAACCAGCAGATCCTAACAATCAGTCCTAGACTCACGCCTGCGTCCGCAGTCAGCCCACTGGTGCCGCTAGCTCCAAACTAGAGCACAGCTCCGCTACAACACTAGTAGCTCCCCGCTAGTGCCCGAACCTCGGAAAAAGACTAGAACCTGTCAGAAACGACTGAAATGCTCTGGAACACTCTGAAAATGGCGAGTCACAAATGAAGCCTCGCGCCTCTATTTATAGCCAACGTTCGGACGCTCCGAACCACTTCGTACGATCCGATCCGGTACACTTCGGACGGTCCGAACCCTGATCGGACGATCCGAACCTGGTTCGGTCCTTCCGATCCTACCGAAAATAATTAATCCAATAATTAACTCAAATTAGGAGTCGGGATACTACAGATATAAAGTCTCATTCATTACTTGTTGAATCATTTTACTTGCATATTTATTTGAGTATAGTAGGAATAATCACACAACTCAATTTTCGTTGCTAAATGTTAAATAACTGAAAATAATAATTGTTAAACACAGTCTTCAGCGGAACGATACTTGCACTCACGTACACTATATTATAACTTGACATCGTGCACTTGCGATTAATCGTTGAGCATACAAAATAATATTTTATTGGGGATTTAACTGTGCAAAATTTGTTCGATCAAGTTTTTGGCGCTGTTGCCGGGAACTGTTAATCTACAATTTTATTTTTAGTTATTTTCTTTATCATTATTTTATTTCTCTTGAGATAACACTTCATATTTTATTACAGATATCCCTTCCAGTGCATGCCAAATTCACTTGACGTGGAGCTTGAGTTCGATCCTGAAATTGAAAGAACCTTCCGCAGAAGAAGACAACAACATAGGCTTAAAGAACTGATGGAGAGACACGAGCCAGAATGTGAGGAGGAACAGCGTGAAAATAGACAAGTCGAGATGCCACGCCGCATACCGATGTTGGAGTATGCCCAACCTTCTTTGGAGGGTGCACGCCCTAGCATTGTGAGACCTATCGTGCGGGCAAATCACTTTGAAATCAAGCCAGCCATAATCCAGATGATTCAGAACACAGTCCAATTCGGAGGAACTGCAGTGGATGATCCAAACACGCACATCGCGAATTTTCTTGAAATCTGCGATACTTTTAAATTCACTGGAGTTTCTGATGATGCTGTTAGATTGCGTTTATTTCCTTTCTCCTTACGTGATAAAGCTAAAGCGTGGTTAAATTGTCTGCCTGTAGGTTCGATCGCTACATGGGAGGACATGGCGAAAGCATTTCTCATCAAATACTTCCCTCCCTCCAAGACCATGAAGCTGCGGGCAGACATTACAACATTCGCTCAATTCGATCAGGAATCTTTATATTAGGCATGGGAACGCTTCAAGGACCTACTACGAAGATGCCCACATCATGAGTTACCACTTCGGTTAGTCGTTCAAACATTTTATTACGGTTTGCTTACTCCTAACCGTACTATGATAGATGCTGCTGCTTGTGGGAACCTTTTGAGGAAGACTGCGGAAGAAGGATATGAGTTGTTGGAGGAGATGGCTGCTAGCAGTTATCATCCTCAATCTGACAGGAAAAACCAGTGGAGAAGTGCAGGAGTGCACCAGGTAACTGATTTTTCTGCTATTACTGCACAACTTGATGCTTTAAACAGGAAAATAGACGGCTTGAATGTGGGTGGCACGGCGATGCGTCTTCAAGAGATATTCTGTGAAAAGTGTGGAGGGGAACACTATGCGAAGGACTGTCAAGACGACAATCCATTCTATGTGAAAAATGAGGCACCAGTGAATCAAGTGGGAGTCCAAAACCGCCAAAGGCATGACCCTTATTCGAACACATACAATTCTGGTTGGAGGCAACATCCTAACTTCTCATGGGGCGGTCAGAACAGTCAGAATCGACCGCAAGGAGGACAACAATATGGCAAACAACCGATGTACAGATCCGATCCTCCTAGAGAAGAAAAGTCCAACTTGGAGCAAATGATGTCTAAGTTTATTTCATCCACTAAAACTAGACTTCAAAATCAGGATGCGTCGATAAAGGGACTTGAAAATCAGATTGGTCAGTTAGCGAAGATGATAGCAAGTAGAGAGCAAGGCACCTTGCCAAGTAACACAGAGACTAATCCAAAAGAGCATGTGAAAGCTATTGAGTTGAAAAGCGGGAAAGTTTTGGAGTCAAGGGAAAAAGAGAAAAATCAAACAGTGGATGAGCAAACTGCGACATCTAAAGGTAAGTCTTCTAACTCCACACTAGCACCCACTGCACAACCTAAAATTGTTATACCTCCTCCTTTCCCTGCAGAACTTAAAAAAGCAAAACTAGATGCACAATTCGGTAAGTTTCTTGAGGTGTTTAAAAAGTTGCATATCAATATTCCCTTTGCCGATGCTCTAATGCAAATGCCTAGTTATGCTAAATTTTTGAAGGACATTTTAGCTAATAAGAGGAAGTTGGAGGATCATATGACAGTCAACTTAACCGAAAATTGCTCCGCTTTGGTGCAAAACAAAATCCCACCGAAGCTAAAAGACCCAGGGAGTTTCTCTATTCCTTGCATGATTGGTGATGTTGTTTTTCATAAAGCATTATGTGATCTTGGTGCAAGCATTAATCTGATGCCATTGTCTGTGTTTAGGAAACTTGGGTTGGGAGAGCCTAAGCCGACGAGGATGTCCTTGCAACTGGCCGACAGATCTGTCAAGTACCCGCGCGGAGTGATTGAGGATGTACTAGTGAAAGTGGACAAATTCATTTTTCCTGCAGATTTCGTGGTGCTCGACATGGAGGAGGATACCGAGATGCCTCTCATTTTGGGGAGACCATTCCTTGCGACTGGCAAGGCACTGATTGATGTTCAAGAAGGGAAGTTGAGATTGCGAGTGGGCGAGGAGGAGATTACTTTTGATGTCTTTAATGCACTTAAGCACACACTGCATTCTGATAGCTGTTTTAGAATTGATGCTTTTGACTCTCTTGTTTCTCACTATGTGCAGGATGCTTTTAGGGACCTTTTGGAGGCCACTATCACTACTGAGTTGGGAGAAGAGGAATTGGACGATGAAAAAACTGAAATTGTGGAACATCTCAATGCCAACCATCCATGGAGAAAGCCAATGAAGATGCGACTGGAGGACCTAGGAGAACGCAGAGATTTGATCCCTCCAAAGTCGAGCATCGAGGAGCCACCGACGCTTGAGCTCAAACCCTTACCTCCGCACTTAAAGTACGTATTTCTAGGTGAGAATAACACATTGCCTGTCATTATTTCTGCTGCTTTGACAGATGCTATGGAGGACAAATTGTTGCAAGTTCTCAAAGAGCACAAAAGGGCATTCGCTTGGAAGGTGGCAGACATCAAGGGAATCAGTCCATCGATATGCATGCATAAAATCTTGATGGAAGAGAAGTACTCACCTCTCGTGCAACCTCAAAGACGACTAAATCCAAAGATGCAAGAGGTAGTAAAAGCTGAAACCATTAAGCTTTTCGATTCAGGTATTATCTATCCTATTTCCGATAGTGCTTGGGTAAATCCGGTTCAATGTGTGCCTAAGAAAGGTGGGATTACGGTAATCACCAATGAAAAGAATGAACTTATTCCCACGAGAACTGTTACGGGGTGGAGAGTGTGTATTGACTATAGGAAGTTGAATGATGCCACCCGTAAGGACCATTTCCCCCTTCCCTTTATTGATCAAATGTTGGAGAGATTAGCGGGGCATGAATTTTATTGTTTTCTAGATGGATATTCGGGGTATAATCAAATCACAATTGCACCTGAGGACCAAGAGAAAACCACTTTCACTTGTCCTTATGGCACGTTTTCTTTTCGCCGAATGCCTTTTGGTATTTGTAATGCACCTGCTACATTTCAGCGCTGTATGACTGCTATATTCCATGATATGATTGAAACATTTCTTGAAATATTTATGGATGATTTTTCTATCTTTGGTGCAACGTTTGATGAGTTCTTGCAGAATTTGAGATCCGTGTTGACAAGATGCGAGGAAACGAACTTGGTGCTCAATTGGGAAAAGTGCCATTTCATGGTACAAGATGGAATTGTTTTAGGGCACAAGGTTTCGGAGCAAGGAATTGAGGTGGACAAAGCAAAAATTGAAGTCATAAAGAACCTACCACCACCATCTCAGTAAAGGGAGTTAGAAGTTTTTTAGGCCACGCCGATTTCTATCGGCGGTTCATCAAGGATTTTTCTAAAATTGCCAAACCTCTATCTTCTCTACTTATGAAAGATATGCCCTTTGATTTTAATTCTAACTGTTTGCAGGCATACGAGGATTTAAAGGAGCGCTTGGTGACGGCTCTTGTCTTGGTGGCACCGGATTGGGATCTGCCCTTCGAGATTATGTGCGATGCCAGTGATGCTGCGGTCGGTGCTGTCCTCGGCCAAAGACGGAACAAGGTATTCCACACAATATACTATGCAAGTAAGACTCTAGATGAAGCACAATTAAATTATGCCACCACTGAAAAAGAGTTACTCGCAGTAGTGTTTGCACTTGATAAATTTCATGCATATCTTGTTTTGTCAAAAGTCATTATTTACACAGACCACTCTGCACTGAAATATTTGCTTGCTAAAAAATATGCAAAGGCACGGTTACTTCGGTGAATCTTACTGTTACAAGAGTTTGATTTGGAAATAAAAGATAAGAAAGGTGTTGAGAATGTGGTGGCGGATCATTTATCTAGACTAGAGCTTGTTAGTAATGACTGTGTAGATCAAGCTATTAACGATTGGTTTCCTGACGAGCAACTGTTTGAGATGAAACATTGTCCATGGTATGCAAATTTCGCTAATTTTCTTGTCACTGGCACACCTCCACCAAACCTATCGTTTCACCAACGAAAGAAATTCTTTTCTGACGTGAAATACTATTTTTGGGAGGAACCGTTTTTGTTTAAAATTTGTGCAGACTCCATGATAAGACGGTGTGTTGCGGAGGAAGAGTTTGATCAAATTCTCAACCATTGCCATGACCGTGAGGTAGGTGGTCATTTCGGACCAACAAGGACGGCATCCAAGGTACTTGAATGTGGCTTTTATTGGCCAACTCTCTTTAAAGATGCTCGTTCTTATGTGCTACATTGTGATAAATGCCAGCGGACAGGTAACATCTCTAACCGTCACGAAATGCCATTAAATAATATCATTGAATGTGAGGTTTTTGATGTGTGGGGGATAAACTTTATGGGACCGTTTCCTAGTTCTTTCAGGAAAAAATACATCTTGGTTGCGGTGGATTATGTGTCTAAGTGGGTAGAGGCGGAAGCGTATGCCACTAATGATGCTCAAGGGGTCCTAAAATTTTTAAAGAAAAACATTTTTAACCGATTTGGAACACCACGAGCAATCATTAGTGATGGTGGCACGCATTTTTGCAACAAACTATTTGAAAAACTTTTGAGCAAATATGGTGGCACACATAAGATATCTACCCCCTATCACCCCCAGACGAGTGGTCAAGTGGAAGTGTCAAACCGAGAGATAAAGCGAATTTTGGAGAAAGTGATAGGTGTCAATAGGAAAGACTGGTCGGTGAGGTTAGACGATGCTCTGTGGGCATATAGGACTGCTTTTAAAACACCTATAGGCACTACACCGTATAGGCTTTTGTTTGGTAAAGCATGTCATCTACCTGTAGAGTTAGAGCATCAGGCATATTGGGCAACAAAAGCACTAAACTTTAGCTTTGCTGATGCAGGTGAACGACGTTTGCTGCAACTAGATCAGTTGGAGGAATTCCGGAATCGGGCCTACGATCTAGCACTGTCATACAAAGAAAAGACAAAGAAGGCTCATGATAGGTGGATCCTCGAAAGAGAATTCAAGGAAGGTGAAAGTGTCCTACTCTACAACTCCCGGTTGCGACTATTTCTCGGAAAATTGAAGTCACGATGGTCCGGTCCATTCGTGGTCTCGAAAGTTTATCCATCGGGAGCTGTAGAATTGAAAGATGGGAAGGATGAGACATTTACGGTCAATGCTCAGCGCCTGAAGCACTACATGGGTGTCACAATTGAGCCACAACTTGGAATCACCCGGTTCCAAGACATGCCAAACTGAGACAGACAGACAGTCAAGCTCTCGACTATAAATTGAGAACTACGTTTCTTCCCTTTCTCTTGCATTTGATTTCAATTCTCTTTCGTGGCAAGTTATTTATTTTCTCTTGTTTTTGTCTTATTTCATTTTTTTTAAAAAAAAAAATTTAAAGAAAAACAGAGGGGTTCGCGCTCGAGCAGTACTTTTATACCGCCCGAGCGCGACCGCCTACCTCGGAAAAAAAAATAAAATTTTTCCCGAGAGGTTGGTGATCGAGCGGTATTTTGGTACCGCCCGAGCGCGAGGGTGTACCTATGGAAATAAATTCCAGTGAGGTTCACGCTCGAGCGGTAGTTTTCTACCGCTCGAGCGCGACAGCTTTTAAAAACGCGGAATCCCTTCCCCTTTCCTCATTCTGCAAGAAATTCTTCCCCAATTTCACTCCCCAAAATCCCTAACTCCTCTCATCCTTTTTCCTTTTCGATTTTCTTGTGCAGGCACCACCATCTCCACTCAATTTTCCGGCGGCAACGCACACTCTCCCTTAGGAAGCAAGAACACCATCTCCAATTCAAGGCATCATCTTCCACTCTTCAAATCCCATGGCTCCCAAGAAGCAACGAGGTAATCCTAGTTCCTCCTCTTCATCCCCATTTGATAGAACACGTTTCGTGAGTGAGGAGGCTCGTGCTAGATATGATCATGCGAAAATACATAGAAATCCCATAGCCGAGAGGGGATTTCGTCGCACTTTTGAAGATAGATACATGACACCGATTGTGGAATTAGAAAGAAGGGGATGGGACAAATTTGGCGAGCAACCTAAGGAAGCTATGGTGTCGGTGGTTCGGGAATTCTACGCCAATGCTGTGGAACGAACTGATAGTAGGGCTTTTGTTAGAGGAAAACTTGTGCCGTTTGATTCGGCCACGATTAACGCCCTCTTGGAGACGGCCGAGGTCGATGACTCTAATTTCCAGGCATTGGTGGTTAATCCCGACTACAATCTGATTATCGAGACCTTGTGCCACCCGGGTGCAATGTGGAAACCATTGGGTGGAACGCCGAGCTGCTTTGATGAGAAGTACTTGAGAGCTGAGAGTGCCTTGTGGTATTTGTTTGTAGCCCGACGGATGATGCCAGTCTCGCACAAAAGCGAGGTGCAAAAAGAGCGTGCGGTGTTACTTTTTGCGTTGCACCGAGGAGACGACATCGATGTGGGAAAACTTATCAACTCGCAAATCACACTGAGCACCCACAAAAGCCACATAGGTCTCTTCTTCCCGACCATTATTTCCGAATTGTGTGCACGGGTCGGGGTGCATTTCAGGGACGACGAGGAGTGGCTTCAACCGATGAAGCCAATTTGTCAGGAGGACGAACAAAGAAAAAGAGCGAAACGACGGGCGGATTTTCCTCCTCGGGCGGAGGATGCCGGTGGATCAAGCACTGCCGTGCCACAACGTCGCCCACCACAACCCCGCAGGCGAACTCAGAATGACAAGATGGATGAAAATCTCGCCTTCCAAGCGCATCAGAGTCAGTTCAACTCTTACGTCGCGGACCATTTATCTCACATTGACTCCATGATGCGCTCTTTGCTTGTGCACGGGGGCGTTGACCCGTCGACCATACCACCGACTCCGCTACCTCCCCCCCCCCGTTCTAGTTCCAGTATGATTATTTTCAGCATGGGGATGCCGCAGGAGTGCCACCGCCGGAGCATGATGAGGATGACACTTGATCAGGGGAGTTTACTGTTTCCCATACTTCGCACTTTTATTTCTTTGCCGCTTTTCTGTTTTTCTTTCTTATCATTGTTTCCGTCTAGCATGTTTATTAGCTTTCATGTTTATTAGTCTGCATTTATGTTTGCATTTTTGTGTTTTGAGTCTTTTGTGCAATGGGGACATTGCACACGTCTAGTATGAGGGGGTCGTTGTACGTCTTCTTATTTGTTTGCATTCGTCTGTGTCTTGCATGAGTAGCAGTGATTGTGACATTAGTGAATTGGTAGCCGATGATGATTGTGGGATGAATGAACTGCATGTTACTTAGTCGTATCACACGTTATGAATATCCCAGTGAAATGAAATGTTTATTTTATATGCGTACATTGTGGGTATTATTAGTAGTGTACACAATAGTGGAGTTTAAGAATCTGTGGGAGGAACTGGAATAACATGAGATGCAAGTCGAACTTGAATGAATTTTGTGGACAGTCGCGACCGACCAGTGACATGAAATAGCGTAGATCATTTGAACCCACCGGAATAACTTTCGTCCCAATTGTGCATAATACCTCAAGAGTTATCCCTAAGCCAACTAAACAAACATTCCATATACTCAAAATTTAGGGAGTACACTTGAGAAAATTATGCACCAAAAAAAAACAAAAAAACAAAAAAAAAAGAAAAAAAAAAAAGAAAAAAAGAGAAGTATTACAACAAGAGTGTTGTAAATGAAAAAAGGGGATGTAAGGTGTTGGGGAGCCAAAAAGGGATGAAATCCTATCCCAAGGCTAAATAGATGG
Source organism: Primulina eburnea (assembly GCF_022965805.1). Lineage (NCBI taxonomy): Eukaryota > Viridiplantae > Streptophyta > Magnoliopsida > Lamiales > Gesneriaceae > Primulina > Primulina eburnea. The sequence goes on from NC_133117.1 coordinate 14,400,464, forward strand.
AGAAGTAAGGCGTTGAGGAATGTCAGATAAAAATTCTGACAAGTGCATAATGAAAATGATCAGTGTACGTCCCATCTTCTTTAGCCGTTCGAAACCTCATGTTATTGATTCCCTAATTCCTGGTGTACAACCTCGAAAATTAGCCGCTTTGTGTTCACTTGTTGGTCACGACTAGAAACAGAACTCGGGATAGGGAAACTTGCATTGAACTGTTGATTTGGTGGCTCGCATGATTTGCAAATGAAACTGTCTGAAGCACGAGCTAGTGAGACCCACAGCACACACACGACCACACTTTCTGGCCAAAATCAAAATGTTATAAGGTGTTTTAAAAAGAGGTATTGGTGATTGTTGTGATTTGACTAATTGGATGTGGTTCAAACACCCGCTGAGGCAGGAGATACCGGTTTGCTACTTCACCATCAGTTTCGTTAGTTTAATTCTTTTATGTTGTGTTTATTTCGTATTTTGGTTGTGGGTTGTAACTTACTTTGCTTGAGGGCAAGCAAAAGGATAGTATGAGGGGGTTGATATGTGTCGTTTTTACGTGTTTTATTGCATTAGTCTGTGTGTGTTTTGCATTGAGCATACGTGTATTTCCATCACATTCTGTGTGTTTTCGAGTAAACATTTGCATTTTATCATATCTCACTCGGGCATGATGAATTTGCAGGAAAAGTGGCCGGAAAACCAAAAATGGAGCAAAGTGTACAAAAGAGAGGGCAACGGACAGAATGAGCGGCGCCCGAGCGGTAATTTTCTACCGCCCGGGCGCGAAAGGTGACCAAGTCGACAGAAAGGTCGGCGCTCGAGCGGTAGTTTTCTACCGCCCGAGCGCGAATGCCGCACGTCTCAAGCAGCTTTACAGAAGGTGTGGCGCTCGAGCGGTACTTTTCTACCGCCCAAGCGCCACCTATTTTTGGAAAAGATCAATCTCGATTCCATTCCTTATTTTCGAAAAGGAAATCATATGGGGAGGATTTGGTCGACATTCAGGGGGGATTCATACTGGATTTTGCAGTCGACACAAGCTTTTGGAGAGAACTTTGTGCTTGGTTGGAAGATTTGAAGTTTTCCGAGCACCGTTCTTCGCAGATTTCGTCTCGCCTAGTATTTCTAATCTAGTTTTTTTCATTTTAAACGTTGTTGCATTTATTTTTACAATGAATTCTAGTAGCTAACTTTATTATTTGTTGGGATTAAAGGGGATCCTACCCCGAATGTTGATTTGAATTAATTTAGATTTCGATTGTGCGTTATTCTTGATTTTACTACTGTTTTATCGTGTCATTAAAGCGTAGCTAACTTTAACGACGTTTTCATATCACGAGTGAGTTCGAGAGAATAACGAGTGATAGGATCGAGTAGTATAATCCGCGGATCTACAATTTACATAGATATATGAAATTGGATACGTGCCGATAGTCATAGTCCTTAGGGTCGAAAGTTAGGGGATTTCATAGATCGAAATGCGATTTGCTCTTGATAAATAATTAAAGACTTTTAATTACTTCATTGAGTAGAATCAATTGGGCATAGCTCGAGAGAGTGTGCTCAATAGATTAGGAAATCCTGTCGGAAGCGTAGATCACGATCGAACGAATTAATTAAGTAACGAGGGGTAGGTGAACCGAGATTCCCAACAAATCCATTTTTCATCGAATTTTACTCAATCATTTTAGATATAAAGTCTCCTTCATTACTTGTTGAATCATTTTACTTGCATATTTATTTGAGTATAGTAGGAATAATCACACAACTCAATTTTCGTTGCTAAATGTTAAATAACTGAAAATAATAATTGTTAAACACAGTCTTCAGCGGAACGATACTTGTACTCACATACACTATATTATAACTTGACATCGTGCACTTGCGATTAATCGTTGAGCATACAAAATAATATTTTATTGGAGATTTAACTGTGCAAGTTTTGTTCGATCATGCCACCATCTTCTTCTGCTGCTGATCCTCAACTTTACTCGGACGCTGACTTGACACTTGCTAATATCGATGAGATCATCCAGTCAGTCGCCCGAGAATTTCAAACAAATGTGCCTTCAACTGAATCAGTTGATCTCCCAACAGATCAAGCAGCTCAAGATGCTCATGTCTCTGTCACTGCTGAACAAGATGTCCAAACTGATGTGTCCATTCACTCAACTGTTGAGCCTAATGTAGAAAATGTTGACACTGAGGATGCTCAGTTGCATGTTGACGAACCACAACGAGTTTCAGTTGACCAAAAATCAGAATCACTAGTCACTGACCCTCCAACTGAAACTCCCATAGATCAACAACTTAATCAGTAGGACAGTCCATCTGCTGATCCAAATCAATCTACTTTTCCTCCTATTCAACAAGAAGTCAGTATTCAAGACGTTCCAGAGCTAACACATGCTGAAACAGAGGTTTCTGACTGGACTTTGGTGATATTTGATCAATCTACCAAGGAACAAGAACCAGGGCCGTCTGGACCAGTATCTCCTCATCCATCCTCAGACATGGATTTGGTCTTTGAAGAAATTCAGGACATTCAGCTCAATATGTCAAAGATAATGCAAGAAATAAAGGAGATTCAAAGCACTCAGCTTGCTCACTCTCTGAAGCTGAACTCCTGCAGTGAAATCAACTCAGGGAAGCTGAAACCCGGCTAATAAATTCACATATTTAATTAGAGAAAAACTTTGTTAACATCTTAATTATGTCCTAATTAGACTAATGGGCCTAATTTAATGGCTTAATAGGCCTAAAGCCTAGTTAGAGACTAATTAGTATATAATATGTATTAAACCCTACACTCCACACTATAAACAATCGGTCACTCTCTCCTAAATTCTGAAAACTCTCCCCACCCCACACTCAAACCTCACGGCACTTATACATAGCAACCTAGGGGTGATTTTTCGTAGGTAGCTAGCAAGAACAAGCCAAGTCGTCTCCCGTTCTTCGTCGTCAACGGATATTCGAACGTATTTAACGCAAAGGCACGTCATATATCTCTTTTTTTCATCCATCATATCATATTATTGTTTTAATTGTTGTATGCATGAAGAACATGATTGATTTTTTTAGTACTTTCGGATTATTGCATGCACCCTTGAGGAAACATGATGTTTTGATGCAAATTGTAGAACCCGTAAATTGGACTGCGTATAAACCATGCACAATTTCTAGTATTTAAATTAAAATGATTTTTTTTATTGTATTGCATTTAAATTCTTTCCTTTAAATTTATTTATTTTACGCAGTAGTTTAATTGTTACCTGTTCAGTTAAATAAGTGAGGCCGGACTAGAGATGAAGTATTGAGATAATTTATAATAAAGACTTATTTAAGAAGTGGTAATTTAGCATGTTAGTAAATATATTTAAAAAGTTGGCATGCATGCAAATTATTAAATTTCTTTGGTATTTTATTAATTCTTTTAAAGAATAAAATGCATGCTTATTTTATTAATTGGTGTTTAATTATTTTTATGCATTTTATGCATAATTCATGCATGGTAGAATTTAATTCATGAAATTTTAAAAGTTCACGCATTAGGATTTCTAGGTGCATTTCACGTTCGAACGAGGATCGGAGACCGATGAATTTTCAGGAAAATTATTTATTACATGATCTATTTTATAAATTTATTTAAAGTGTTTTTAAGTGTATTTTTCGAAAATGAGAGTTTTGGGTATTATTACCCGCATCATTTTAATTTTTAGCGGTACGATAATCTTATTGAATCGGAGGACTTTTTAAGGGTTCGGCTAATATTTTCAAAATCTTTTCGACACGAAATATTTTTTGGGAGTGTGTTTGAATTTAATGGGTCTAACTTTAAGCTTATTGGGCTTAATACTCTTTTAAACTTTTAATTATCAAAATTAGACCCATTAGTTGGTTGTTAGCTATTTAAATAACACCTAACTCCTCAATAACCTAAATCTAAAAGCTCATCAGCCGACACCCTCCCCCAGCTGCTCATTCTCTCGGTTTTCAGCGCCTTGCATTGAGGATAACTTCGGTGGTCTCTTGTTCTTGCAAAAGAAGCCTCACTCTCCTCGTTTTTTTATCATCAAAATTCTAAAGGCACGCATGTATTCTATTTTATGTATTATTCACGCTATATTTATGTTAAATGTGTGTTAACCATGCAAGGTATCTCGATCCAGCCTTACATGTGATTACTTATCGGTTTTGTATCGTTTCTTGCCTTTCCATGATCACTACTCACGTTTTTCTTGTGTGTTGGGCAAAGGGCTGCCATGTTCGAGCTGTTAAGGGACTGTGCGAAAGGGGTTAGGTGCTGTCATGAATGATGGGGCCGTGATCTGTCCTTGTTGCTGAGTAGGGTCGACGACATTGAAGTTTAGGTGGAAATCTTGTTAGCCGAGGGTTCTCATGGTTTGCAAAAACGGGATCGGAACGGCCGTTCCGGCCGTTCCGTAACCGGAACTCTACCTACCTTGATGGGGTTCCGGTGTTTGGAGGTATATGATGTGGGTCGGCGTTCCATGCATGAAGAACGGGGATTTAACGGTGGAAAACGGGGTTAAAACGGTGGAATGGAACCGAAACGCAGTGCGCGACGGTTTTGTTTTAAAACCGTCGCGACTAGCGACGATTTAATGTATTAGCGACGGTTTTTATAAAACCCGTTGCCGATTTAAAGCGGCGACGGTTTTTTAAAAACCGTCGCTAAATTTAGCGACGGTGTTTTATAAACCGTCGCCAATTCAATAAAATTTTAAAAATAAAACCGAAGAGGCTTTGTCCTGTGCTCCAATAATTGCTTCGTATAGCATTATTGGTTGGTCAGCTTTCTACAGCTTCGTCCCAGTCCCTTCTCTTTGTTTATCTCTCGTGGCTTTCTCGATCCTTCGTTCAATCTCCACCGTGCGCAGCTGGTAAAGAGTCAGCCAGCATCTCCTCTCCTCTCAAAAGTCTTAACCCATGACCTGTGTTGAACCTTAAGGAAAAGAAAAAGAGCTTGAAGTGGTTGTTCTCTCCATCTGCGTGAGTTTTACTGTTAGTATTCTTTCGATTTATATCAATTCTTCGTTGATTAATTGCTATATGCATTCGATTAATTTCTATATGTTATATCCGAAGTCTAAGAAAATTTTAAAAAGATGAATATTGTGAATTTGGGAATTTTTGTTGAATATCACGTATATGCATTAGACCCAAAATTTTGAGAAAGCTAAAATTATGTGGTGATCAAAATAATATGATATGGAATTTTTGTGCTCAGTTTTGAAGTAATTTTATTTTTTTCTCTTTTGTATTTACAATTTCAAACGTCAAAATTGAGAAATAGTTTGGGTTGTTGGTTCCTTTGAATTTTTTATTTTATATAACTCAATATATTTATTTTAAATCATTGCCTAAAATTTTATAGGACTGCTAGAGATTATAAATTGAATATTTGCTCTAATTCATTCAAAGGTACGATATTTTCCTTATAATTTACTTTTAATTTGCAAAAAAAAATTCTTTTTCAAATGATCTAAATATAAAGTGTGAATCAGTAAATCTTTTGAACGATGACTCCAAAACTCGATATTGGTTGGGAGTTTGGTAAATCCATCAGAGGTGACAGAATGACAATACAATGCATATTTTGTGGGAAAGTTATAACTGGTGGAATTACAAGATTAAAACAACATATTGCTCATGTTGCTGGAAATGTTGAGTCATGCACTAAAGCTCCAAAGGAGATATTATTGATGTTACGGAAACATCTTCAAGATACTAAGTCTGACAGAAATTTAATCAAAAAGAAAAAAGAAATTGCATTAAATGCAATTCAGTAGAGCATACATGGACTTGATAGTGGCAGTGACAGTGGAGATGATAAATTTGATGATACCAATGAAGAAATTTCACAAGATGTGGAATATAGGGCATTACGAAAAGCAATGAAAGAAAGTCGTAGAACAAGAGCATTTGAGGAAGAGATGGATAACCGATATGGTTCAGGTAAATAAATATGTTATTTTTGTAGTCTCAAATTAGTTTATTATTTTAAAAAATTCTTTTTTATTGTATACAATTAAAATTCTGATTAGTTTGTATCTTTTAATTTCAGGAAATGTTGGTGGTAGTTCATCATCACTTGGTGCAAATCCCGATTTAAGAAAACAAATGCCTCGTAGTTTTAGCTTAAGAGAGGGAGCTCAACTACCATCGAAAGGGATTGATTCTTACATGTTTCCATCAAAACGAAAGAGTATAAAAAATTGGTTTGCTCCTGAAAAAGTCAAAGATGTTGGGAAGGCTATTTCAAAATGGTTTATATACAATGCAATTCCATTTCATGCAGCAGATAGTGGTCCATACTACCAAGCAATGATTAATACCATCGCCGATGTTGGACCTGGAGTACAAGGTCCTTCTGGACGTCAAATAGGTGGTGTTTTCTTGGAAGAGGAGGTGGAAGATATTACTGCATATTTAAATACATTAAAATCGAAATGGCCAAAATATGGATGTACAATAATGTGTGATGGTTGGAGCACACGCAATAAACATCCTATCATTAATTTTATGATATATTGTGATCGCAACATGATATTTCATAGTTCAGTGGATTGCACAAACCAAAGAAAGACAGCCGATTTTATATTATCTCTTTTGAATAAAGTTATTGACGAGATTGGAGAGGAAAACATTGTTCATGTGGTTACAGATAGTGAAAGTGCAAATAAGGCTGCTGGACAGAAATTAATGATTGAAAGACCTCACATGTTTTGGTCACCTTGTGCTGCACACTGCATTGATCTCATGCTTGAAGATATTGGTAAGATGACAAAGGTAAAGAGGTGCATTGATAAAGCAAAGCAAATAACAAGTTTTATATACAATAGTGACAAAGTTGTGAACTTAATGAAAATCTATACAAATGACCGTGAATTGTTGAGACCTGGAATCACTCGCTTTGCTACAGAATTTATCTCTTTAGAAAGTCTCGTCCGATATTCTCAAGATTTGAAGAGATTGTGCACTTCAATTGAGTGGCAAGAGTACAACAATACAAGCAAGAGACGAAAGGATGCCGAAAAAATTACAGCGATAATTTTGGATGCAAAATTTTGGAAGTCGGCTCGTGGCATATGCGCAGCAATGGAACCTCTCGTAAAAGTTTTGAAGTTGGTTGACCAAGACAATAAGCCAACTCTGTCAATTATATATGAAGCAATGGATAGAGCTAAATTATGTATACAACAAAGTGTAAAAGACTGGAAACTGTATTGGGATGTGATTGATGAGCGTTGGTATAATCAATTACACCAACATCTACATGCTGCAGGTAAAATGAGATTATATTTACATAAAATAAATTCATTGTTGTGGTTATTGTCATATATTTTAAAAATTTTGTGTGTTTTAGCATATTTTCTCAATCCAATGCTCCAATATTCTGGAACTTGTGTTTATACGGATGAAGTAAGACGAGGATTGAAGACAGTAATCAAGAGACTAGAACCTGATTTAAATGCACAAGCTTCAATGATTAATGAGGTATGATATTTATAGATTTTACATAACATATTTTATATCCAATATACTATAGTTTTATCAAACATATATGTTTTGCAGATTAAATTGTTCACGGAACAAATTGGAGAGTTTGGATCCCCACTTGCAAAAATGGCAGTTAAAAAAAGTCTTCCAGGTTTGAACTTCTTTATGTTTCTCATAAATATTAATGTTATACAATATATATATATATATATATATATATATATATATATATATATATATATATATATATATATATAATATGTTCTTTTCTCAGCTGAATGGTGGAATGAGTATGGTGAAGAAGCTCCCCACTTGAGAAAAATTGCAATTAAAGTCCTTAGCCAAACATGTTCATCTTCTGGTTGTGAAAGAAATTGGAGTACATGGTCTTTAATACATACTAAGCTTCGCAACCGTTTGGCAATGAAAAAGTTGCATAAATTAGTATATGTCCATTACAATATGCGATTAAGAGTACGAAATTTGATGCATAAAAGTGGAGATGATGATTACTACAGTCCTATAGATCTTGATCACATATTCTCAGATGATGATATTTTAAATGAATGGACAAGAGATAATGAACCCTCTGTTTTGCAAGACGATGACTTAGAATGGTTAGATCAAGGCCATGAAATTTCAAATGCCCAAGAGCGCAATAAGACACTTGCTGGTCAAAGTTACTCTAAGAACAAAAACAATGAGGGTAGCTCAAGATTATCAAAAAGCAAAGGAATCATATTGAGTGAAAGTGATGAAACTGAAGATGACGACAAAAGTGACGACAGTAATGATAGTGGTGATGGGAACAATCGAGAAAGTGACAAAAATCAAGAACGTCAAGATGATCAACATGATACTGGCATGTCATGGGCACAGGGGAAAGAGAATTATTATGCCACACAGGACACTGATCATGGGTATCGCCCTGGGATAGAGGAACAACGTCGTTTTTTAGCAAGTTTGTCGAGTGCTGGAGATGATGAATATTTTAGTGGATCTTCACATTCATATATGGCTGTCGAAGAGCATATAAAAAATCTTGGCTTGGGGGGACACCATCAATTTAAATTTGAAGGGTATTCTAATAGTCCACGAAATAGATATCGTAACCCTCAATCACCCGCAGCAACTGGTATTAGACATGATGACCATAGATACACATCTTCAAGTGAGGCTAGTAATTCTTTGGGATATCAAGAATTTGGAGGCTACCATCGTCGTGACGAAACCTTATTAAATCCACATTCATTACACCATGTCCATTCCGTTTCAAATCCCCTATTCAATGAATATCCACGTGGGCAATTTAACACTGGTTTATATCAACAACCATATGGTGGAGATCAATTTTCTCAACTGAATCCCGATGAAGAGTACACTGATGATTTCGTTCCTCCGCGCCATTCCTCATGGTATTAGTCTGTATTATATAAAATTTACAAGTACTTTTCTATGTAAATATTATTCTTCATCATCTTATATTTAATTTATTATTGTTATTCTATTCTCGTATGATATGCATAATTTAATATGTTTAACATTAATTTCAGGGATATTGGAAAGCAAAGCAAATCGATTGATGTAAGATGATGAATCTCGAGTCTTCTTTTCGCTTCATTCATCAATGAAAGATTAATAAAGTAAAGACTACGAGTAAGCTATTTCTATTGAGAAATTTTCATTAGAAAGTGTGATAAAAAATAAGTTAATTCTAAAATATTTGTATTATAATTGATGTTAAATAATCTTTAACATTATTTTATGTAAGATTTTAATTTCTTATTTACATCAAATAATCTATTTAAATGATATTCATTTTAATTTTCATATTTCTAAATATTTTCCAAAATCTTCCATTTTTATATATTTATAATATTTTAAAAATAAAATCCGTTCCGCGACCGTTCCGTGAAATGTCATCGGAACTGGAACGGTGGACTCCGCGCCGTTCCCCGCGACCGCGATTGCGAACCACTTCTGAGTGTTTGAGTAGGGAGGTTCGAATGAGCCACCGATGCGAGGTACCCTCCCTAACCTTGGACAGGCCCTGATGGGGCTGAAGCATGGCTTGGGATGGTTCGGCATCACTGGGCGTGGCGTTGAACTCGATTGGGTTAAGGGAAAGGCTTCGGGCGTGTGATTGCATTGTGGGCGTGTGTGTATGCTGGGAATGCATGAAATTGAATCGGTGACACAAGTAGGTCCAGTAAGAATTGGACATGATTTTGGGTGAGCTGAATTGTGAGTGGGATGGTTAGGCGTGAGTTAGTGGAATCATGTACAGGTGGGAAGAGAGGGATTGGTTCTTGAGGAAAACAAAATAAAATAATAAAATTATTAATAACATTAAGAATGTATAATGCAATGTTCGAGAACCTTAGGGATCGAGTCTTGTGGTTTTAGGACCTTTGGATGATTTTAAAATATGATAAAAAGTTGGGAAAAAGTTTGATTAAGTTTTGAGTCGTTTCGGATTAAAAACCGGCATTCCGGTACAAGTTTTAAAACGAATCGGTTAAGTTCTGATTTTGGCTCGAGTTTACGTCTAGGAATGTTTTTAAAAAAATTTTTGGGACATTTTAAGGATTTTGGTAAGCTTCGGGTCAATTTTAGAGGTCCAGGGGTAAAATGATAATTTTTGGGTTTCTAGGGGCAAAATGGTCATTTTGCACCCGGGGTTAGATTTCGGTCCTGGCAGCGCCCTGAGCACAAATCATTATATTTTTAAATGTTCATGCATCACGTTTACGATTTTTACGCTATTATAATAATTATGGTGCATGCTTGGTTTAAAGGAATTAAGAGAGAAAATGTGAGAAAGTGAAGAGCACTCCGTTTCCGCCGCGCCGCGTCGTTATTTCGTTTGTTTTCTGTCAAAACAAACCAATGCATGTTTATATCTTCTTTCACTCTTCAATCAAGTCATATAGGTATTTTTAAATATCGCAAGTACATGATTTTAATGCAAGAAGATCAAAATTGTTCATATTTAATTATGTTATTTAATTATATTACGTGCAAATACAAATTTTGAGATCTATGCGATATTGCTTGTGGTCACTTTACTATCAGTATTAAATCCGGTCCCCAGTATCGGTCCGGTCACCAGTTACCGGTTAGTTCAGTTGTTTCACCCAGTACTGTGGCAGTAGTCTGATCAGACGTAAATCCGATCCCCAGTATCGGTTCGGTCCCCAGTATAGGTCAGTTAAGTTCAGTTCAGTTCAAGGACCACTTGCGTAGACCATAATCTCACCAGAAAATTTATTGCAAGCTATTTCAGTACAGGGCTCCAAGGAGCAAACATTTTACTATGATTTTCAGTTCAGTTATGCACGTATTATAATTGCTCATGACAAGTTATTTTCACGTATGCCTCATGACATGATATTTTATCCCATGCAAATTTTACTATAGTATTTACTTGTTATTTATGATATATGCATGTCGAGTCTTTAGACTCACTAGACTTGATTGTTGTAGGTACTGATGATGTCGGGATCGAGGGCGGGGACCAGTGAGCTAGCTTGGGTCGACAGTAGTGGCACCCGAGGACCTCAGTTTCAGCACTTGCCATTTTTTTTTATTCTCAAACATTTTATCAGTTGTTGAATACTTTAACTTGTTATTTTGGCAAGTATTAATTTCTTCCGCTGCTATTTTGAACGTTAAACATTTTATCAGTTTTTGGTATGAATGAGGCACTCCATTTATTATAAAAGAAAAATTTTAAATTTCCCGCAAATTTTCAAAGTAAGGATTTACAGGGCCTCTATAGATGGTATCAGAGCAATGGTTCTGTATAGGGTTGTACTACTACTGACCACGAGAAGCTCATAAAGTCACGTCTTCGGTCTGTAAGTTTTACCTTTACGCATTTTATTTAAAGCATGAATTATTTAATAGCATGTTTTCATGTAATGTTTTACGTTCAGATTTATTTTATGGTTCAGTATTTAAATTTAAATAAATTATGGAATTATGCATGTTGGGTACGTTTGGAATTGGACATGTCTAAGAATTCAAATATTGGGCTTTAGTAGATGTTGAAAATGATATGACTATATTAATTTTTAGGTCAGTAGTGTTGATGTTCTCCTTATGGGTTATAAGTTAATCTTGAAAATTATGAATGCTTTTGAAACTTGTAGAATTTCTGAGAAATTATTAATGGTTCTTGGTTGGTAGTCGAGTAATTTTTTGAGGATTTCATATAAACAATAGCAATTCGAAGACTACGATAATCTTAAAGATTATAAATGTACAAGTTGAGGATTTTAATTATCTATGGAAATGTAAGATTAATTATGAGAATTTATTTAGGATGCATGCTCTACATAGTTGGATTTAAGGATTGAATTGCAGGAATTTAGAATTTTAAGGACCTAATTGTAATAACCAATGATTTGAGGACCTAGGTTCAAAGATAAAAATTCTAAGGGACTATTTTTGAATTTACCAAATTTTGGGATTTAATTTTGAGTTCGAGAATTTAAAAGTTTAATGAGATAAAGATGGAAAATTTTATGCGGACAATGATGCAAATTTCGAAGAGATGTAGGGCCAAAATATAAATTTGGAGAACTGTAAGGGCCAGATTGCAAGTGTCAAAATTTTAAGGATGTAATTGCGAGCTTTTGAGAAACACTTGGGATTTTAAGTATTTATAGAAATGTAAGACGTGTTATGGGAATTAATTTTGGGTTTAATAAACTTAAGAATATTGAACATTATGACACGGGAAATCTTTAAAATGAAATTGGGAATACTGAGTACTCATGGGTAATTGTGAAATTTTCGAGATTTAGTGAAAAATTGGACGATATTCGAAGAAAGTAAGAATTAATTTTACTATTTTAAGAAATTTGAGAACTTATTTAGTCGTAAGTGAGAATTGAATGGTTTAAATGGTAGGAATTTTCGGTTATTTAGGCTAAAAAGAAATATAGAATATTTAGATGTTTGGTTTATAATGTTATAATGAATGGTAACCAAGGACATTGTAGGATGAATCAATCTTAGGCGTGAAAATTTAAGCGTTAGTGAAAAAAATGTTGTGGCAAATTAAGAATTTAAAGTGATGACGATTTAAGGTAAATTTGATCGGTTAGTTAAGTTATAAGGATAAATATTGAGTTAGTAAAATTTTGGGAACATAAGTTTGATGTGTCACAAGTTGTAGTAATGATCTTAACAGTTAAGATCATTACTACAACTTGTGACACATCAAACTTATGTTCCCAAAATTTTAGTTAAGATTATACCTCGTGGGAATTTAAAATTTTTAAGAAAGTTGGGTACGATGATGGTTAGTTTAATTGGTTGACGCTTGTAAGAAGTGAGGTAGACATCTTGTCTTGAGAAATTTTGGAAGTCATTAACAAACTTAGGACTAAACGGATACGTGTATTGGAATTATTTTATTCAAAGCTATTTGGATTAGGTAAATTTGAATTTCAAATTTATGGGATATTTGTTCATACGGAAATTTTGGGTGGAATAAAAAAAGGGAATTAGTTGTGTTCAATATAAGTTATTAATTGATGAATATTAAGATTTTTTTTATCAAGTAAGGAATCTAAAATTTTGATATGGAGATTCTATAATTCTATGGATTATAAGTGAAATTGGTTTATTAAAGTTGGTCTAATGCTACCATGGGCTAACTTATTAAGTTTATATGCTAGAATTAAGTAAGCATTAAGGATACATAAGAATGCGACGCTTGTTCCAATGAGGAAGTTCAGAGTCCTAGGCCTCAACTAGATTGTAATTGGAAAGAGGATAGTTTGATCAGGTATTGATGCTAGAAGTGTTATTATTAAGGTAGAAGGTCGATGTTGTATAATTGAGTTTTATGGATTAACGTTATTCGAGGTTTAAGATTTACAACGATTTCACATCCGGGATGCACTTGTAAATAAAAAGTTACGTAAGTTTAGTGCCATAAGATAAATATTCGATTCAAGGATTTTAGGCTAATACTACTATGAGGTTGAAATAAGGTGTAATCTTTAAGCGTTCTACTGAGAATAGAAGTCGATCAGTAAATTTTGGTACAAAGGTTCATAAGTCGAACTGCATAAATGCTAATATAATAAGTCGATGAATATTACGAGTATAGTATAAGAAAAGTAAAGTGCGATAAGTTTGGACATCCATCTCTAGTATGAGAAACTGTGGGATAAGTCAAAATTCGGGGCTATAGTTGAATAGAACTAAGCCACCATAAGTTGTTTTAAGTAGCGATCCACAAACGAGAATTTTGGTAGGCAAATTTAATTTGGATTGAGGAGACGTAAGGACGGGTTAACACTTATTTTATTAGAGTAGCGCAGCAGAAGCGTGGATTATTGGGATACTAGAATTAAGAGTCTAAACTTTTTGTTTATCAAGGATAAGCGAATTTCGAGGACGAAATTCCTTTTAAGGGGGGAAGGATTGTAGAACCCGTAAATTGGACTGCGTATAAACCATGCATAATTTCTAGTATTTAAATTAAAATGATTTTTTTTTATTGTATTGCACTTAAATTCTTTTCTTTAAATTTATTATTTTACGCAGTAGTTTAATTGTTACCTGTTCAGTTAAATAAGTGAGACCGGACTGGAGATAGAGTATTGAGATAAGTAAATAAAGACTTATTTAAGAAGTGGTAATTTAGCATGTTAGTAAATATATTTTAAAAAGTTGGCATGCATGCAAATTATTAAATTTTTTTGGTATTTTATTAAATTCTTTTAAAGAATAAAATGCATGCTTATTTTATTAATTGGTGTTTAATTATTTTTATGCATTTTATGCATAATTCATGCATGGTAGAATTTAATTCATGAAATTTTAAAAGTTCACGCATTAGGATTTCTAGATGCATTTCATGTTCGAACGAGGATCAGAGACCGATGAATTTTCAGGAAAATTATTTTATTACATGATCTATTTTATAAATTTATTTAAAGTGTTTTTAAGTGTATTTTTCGGAAATGAGAGTTTTGGGTATTATTACCCGCATCATTTTATTTTTTAGCGGTACGATAATCTTATCGAATCGGGGGACTTTTTAAGGGTTCGGCTAATATTTTCAAAATCTTTTCGACACGAAATATTTTTCGGGAGTGTGTTTGAATTTAATGGGCCTAAATTTAAGCTTATTGGGCTTAATACTCTTTTTAAACTTTTAATTATCAAAATTAAACCCATTAGTTGGTTGTTAGCTATTTAAATAACACCTAACTCCTCAATAACCTAAATCTAAAAGCTCATCAGCCGACACCCTCCCCCAGCTGCTCATTCTCTCGGTTTTCAGCGCCTTGCATTGAGGATAACTTCGGTGGTCTCTTGTTCTTGCAAAAGAAGCCTCACTCTCCTCGTTTTTTTATCATCAAAATTCTAAAGGCACGCATGTATTCTATTTTATGTATTATTCATGCCATATTTATGTTAAATGTGTGTTAACCATGCAAGATATCTCGATCCAGCCTTACATGTGATTACTTATCGGTTTTGTATCGTTTCTTGCCTTTCCATGATCACTACTCACGTTTTTCTTGTGTGTTGGGCAAAGGGCTGCCATGTTCGAGCTGTTAAGGGACTGTGCGAAAGGGGTTAGGTGCTGTCATGAATGATGGGGCCGTGATCTGTCCTTGTTGCTGAGTAGGGTCGACGGCATTGAAGTTTAGGTGGAAATCTTGTTAGCCGAGGGTTCTGAGTGTTTGAGTAGGGAGGTTCGAACGAGCCACCGATGCGAGGTACCCTCCCTAACCTTGGACAGGCCCTGATGCGGCGGAAGCATGGCTTGGGATGGTTCGGCATCACTGGGCATGGCGTTGAACTCGATTGGGTTAAGGGAAAGGCTTCGGGCGTGTGATTGCATTGTGGGCGTGTGTGTATGCTGGGAATGCATGAAATTGAATCGGTGACACAAGTAGGTCCAGTAAGAATTGGACATGATTTTGGGTGAGCTGAATTGTGAGTGGGATGGTTAGGCGTGAGTTAGTGGAATCATGTACAGGTGGGAAGAGAGGGATTGGTTCTTGAGGATAACAAAACAAAATAATAAAATTATTAATAACATTAAGAATGTATAATGCAATGTTCAAGAACCTTAGGGGTCGAGTCTTTTGGTTTTAGGACCTTTGGATGATTTTAAAATATGATAAAAAGTTGGGAAAAAGTTTGATTAAGTTTCGAGTCGTTTCGGATTAAAAACCGGCATTCCGGTACAAGTTTTAAAACGAATCGGTTAAGTTCTGATTTTGGCTCGAGTTTACGTCTAGGAATTCTTTTAAAACTTTTTTTGGTACATTTTAAGGATTTTGGTAAGCTTCGAGGCAATTTTAGAGGTCCAGAGGTAAAATGATAATTTTTGGGTTTCTAGGGACAAAATGGTCATTTTGCACCCGGGGTGAGATTTCAGTCCTGGCAGCGCCCTGAGCACAAATCATGATATTTTTAAATGTTCATGCATCACGTTTATGATTTTTACGCTATTATAATAATTATGGTGCATACTTGGTTTAAAGGAATTAAGAGAGAAAAAGTGAGAAAGTGAAGAGCACTCTGTTTCCGCCGCGCCGCGTCGTTATTTCGTTTGTTTTCTGTCAAAACAAAGCAAGGCATGTTTATATCTTCTTTCACTCTTCAATCAAGTCATATATGTATTTTTAAATATCGCAAGTACATTATTTTAATGCAAGAAGATCGAAATTGTTCATATTTAATTATGTTATTTAATTATATTACGTGCAAATACAAATTTTGAGATTTATGCGATATTGCTTGTGGTCACTTTACTATCAGTATTAAATCCGGTCCCCAGTATCGGTCCGGTCACCAGTTACCGATTAGTTCAGTTGTTTCACCCAGTACTGTGGCAGTAGTCTGATCAGACGTAAATCCGATCCCCAGTATCGGTCCGATCCCCAGTATCGGTCAGCTCAGTTCAGTTCAGTTCAGGGGCCACTTCCGTAGACCATAATCTCACCAGAAAATTTATTGCAAGCTATTTCAGTACAGGGCTCCAAGGAGCAAATATTTTACTATGATTTTCAGTTCAGTTATGCACGTATTATAATTGCTCATGACAAGTTATTTTCACGTATGCCTCATGACATGATATTTTATCCCATGCAAATTTTACTATAGTATTTACTTGTTATTTATGATATATGCATGTTGAGTCTTTAGACTCACTAGACTTGATTGCTGTAGGTACTGATGATGTCGGGATCGAGGGCGGGGACCAGTGAGCTAGCTTGGGTCGGCAGTAGTGGCACCCAAGGACCTCAATTTCAGCACTTGCCATTTTTTTTTATGCTCAAACATTTTATCAGTTGTTGAATACTTTAACTTGTTATTTTGGCAAGTATTAATTTCTTCCGCTGCTATTTTGAACGTTAAACATTTTATCAGTTTTTGGTATGAATGAGGCACTCCATTTATTATAAAAGAAAAATTTTAAATTTCCCACAAATTTTCAAAGTAAGGATTTACAGGGCCTTTATACAAATTCTTAAAGTTTTTATGAAAAAAGGGGCTTCCATGAACTTAGGTGGGAACCAATGGTGTATATAGATGAGTTAAGGTCCTAACATACTCACTTTAATCACCATAATCGAAACAAGAACAAGCAGAACAAGCAACTCATCAAGGGAAATCGATATCTGCTGTCAAAGGGTTGAGGTGATCGGGTTCCTTCGTGAGACGGCAGGGGAGCCACGGCTTGGGGCCAAGGCTCGGTCAGAGGTGGGTCGAGTCCGGGAAAGGGTCCTAACCACGTAAGGGTTCGAGTCCAGAGGGCTGGGTGGAGTCCTAACCCACTAGGACTCCTACCCGAGAAATCGCGCCCATGTGCGCAGGTGTGCAGCAGCTCGCCTGGGGTCCGAGGTTTGTTTAAGGGGCTTAGCATGGGCTAGATCGAGGGTTAAGGGTCTTAGGTGAGCGCAAGGTACGCTAGTTTGTGGCTAGAGTCGTCGGCTGGGTTCCTGAATGCACCAATCTTATAGTCCAAGCTCCAGCAAACTCTCGGCCAGCATGGGGGGTCCTTAGAGGGACCACGTTGTTGGGTTTGGCTTGTGTTTCTTGGTGAACTTAGGGTCCATTAGGGTATTTTAGGTTTTTGGGCAAGTTTTGGATCGACATAGTCCGGGGGTAACTATCGAAAATCGAAAGTTGGCTCGGGGTCGAAGTTTAGGTATCAATTATGGTTTTTAAATAAATAAAAATTGGAAAACGGCTCACGGGGATCGAGTCCTGGTCCATAAGGGCTAAAATAATATAAAAAGACTAAATTTAGAATTCAGGAATTTTATGTTAAAGTTTGGGATTTTTCGGGAGTAAAACACCGTCAAAACAATTAATTAAAGATAAATGAAAAAGTCTAGTATTTAAGCTAAATAAAATTTTGTAAAAATCCATGTAAGCTTAAATAATTATTTGGGACACGTTATAGTCAAGAATGTATAAAATTCATGGCAGTGCCCTAAATGCTATTTTTATGATATTATGATTATTTTTAATTGTTTATGAAATGTTCATGATTAAATTATGATTTTTAAATGTCTAAGAATTTTTTATGCTTTAAGGAAGACATTTAAAAGACATGTTGCATGCTTGGTTTCAAAAACAAAATGTTATGTTATGCATGATTTTTATAAAGTAATGAGAATGTAAATGTTGAAGGAAGTGAAGTGATTGTGACTAATTCGTTAATGTTGGCGACGTCGTGAGGGTTATGGTGCCAGTGGGAGCCCGACGATCGTCTTTCCATCATTACGAATATATGGTAATGGTTATGTGGTAATGATTTTGTGGTAACGGTAAGAATGGGAATATCGTGAGGAGAAAAGGCCCCAGTGGGAGCCAATTTATGGGAAAACGCCCCACAGGGAGCCCCGACGATCGTATTTCTATTCGAAAAATTATAGGCCAGGGCCCAGTTGACCGGTGAGAGTGTTGCTAGTGTCCCCCGCTGCTCAGTACTGTGGTTACATGTAGATGGATCCATCGATTTATGATCATGATCAGGAAAGTCACAATTAACGATCTGAATTCAACAAAGGAAAAAGAAAAAGAAAAGGAAAAATGTTTATGATCATGAAAAAGTTTTATGTCATGTTGAGGAAAAAAGAAAAAGAATAATTTTTATTTATGCATGTCATGAAAATGTTTATGTTTATGCAACTTCACGAAACGATATTTTAAGTACAAGTATTTTTCACTGTTATATGTTGACTGTATTACGTATTATTTGTTATTAAGATTCTGGTGTGTTGAGTCTTTAGATTCACTAGGTGTGATGGATGCGGGTGAGGTTGAGGGAGGTCTTGACGGATGATTTGACTGGACTGATGGCGCACACAACCCGATGATCAGCACTTCTATTTTTCCGCATTTACGATTATGACTTATGAATTATGTTAAAGATTTTAAGACTATTTATTTATGCTTTTTGAGAGATTTTTGAGACGTTTAGTATGGGCTATACTTTTCAAACTTATTGCTTTTTAGGTTGGGCAAAATAGTTGATGATTTCATTTATGACTATTGCACTTGATTTTTAAAATGCTAGTTGGTTGGTATTTTATTTTAAAGGGATAAAATATTTTATAAAAATATTTTCATGGGGTAAATGTACATGGCCGAAAATTTAGCGTTAAAAAAAAATTCTAGTACTTTTAAAGCAATAAAAAGCGCAGACGTTTCAAGTGGTATCAGAGCCGACCTCTTCGAGTACGGTGTGGTTCGGGGACGAACCAAGGGAATCTGGTGGGCATGTGAGGCCCGGGGCCGAAGAGGGCGGGGGGTGATCGCCGGTGCCATGAGGTGGCACGGACAATGAGCGGCTCCTGGCAGGCTTCTAGGTGGAGGGAACATGAATGAACCGATCCCACACCGGAATGAGAGGGATTCCAAGGCTGTTCAATGTAATGGACTGTACAGTTGAAGAGGGCTTAAAAGCTTTGATTTGTAATACTCATATCAAGAAGATGCATCTTTTTTTCGGTAGCTCATCACATAAGAACTTCAAAGTTAAGCATGCTTGACTTGGGGCAATTTTTGGATGGGTGACCTCCTGGGAAGTTTCCCAGGGTGCGTGTGAGTGAGGACATAAGCACACTGAAAAGACTTGTCTTGGTACAGTGAGGACAGTCGTCGAATTTGGGGCGTTACAGCCTACCCGGACCCCTACATGGGGTCCGTGTACCCCTTTTAAAAAAAATTACATATTTTTTTTAGGATTTTCTTTGGGGTTCTATATCATGGTTTAGTACGATGGTTAAAATTTATTTATGTAAAAATATAGGATTTGTTTTGGGGTTCTATATCATGGCTTAGTATGATTTATTAAACGAGCTCAAGTCCAGAGTGATCTAGAATGTCATAAGCTATTTATTTACTTCGGTGGCAAGCACGAGTTACGTACGTATAAGTTATGCAAGATAAGTGTTTGAACTTATAATAGTATGTACAGCAGTGGCCCCAATCGAGATCCAACGAATACCTCAATGCCAAGTAAGTATGTTTGACGTGCAAAAGAAAATATTTCAAGTCTTTGAGGTATGCTAAATGTCTTGTGACCAAATTTATCTATGGGATTGGAAAGCTGTAAAGTATGACCAGGGACCAATCCACCCCGTTAAATTATGAACGAGTTTAGATCAGGATTTGAAAGCGGTAAAGTATGACCAGAGACCAATCCACCCGTTAAATTATGAACGGAGATCTCCTGTATGTGGCAGTGGATCTTTCCTGTCAGCCCAGTACTGTGGTTTAGTCTGATCAGGCGTATTTATGTATGGGTCACTTGCTTTGAAACATGCCTCTACGCAAAATGATGAAGTTTACGTATGTACAAGTATGCAAGTATGTTTAAGAAAGCTTTAGGTTGATGGCACGTCTATGTTATGTATGTATGTTCAAACTTTTAAGTATGCAAGTTCAAGTTTCAAGTATATATGCTCTATTTTAAAGATGCATGTGATTTTATTACCTATTACTCGTTACTTCCAGTTTATACATGTTGAGTCGTTAGACTCATTAGACTTGATCGATGCAGTTGAGGATGAATTTGAGGAGAAGAGGGGTGAGGACCAGTTTATATCCTATTGTTGATATAATGAGCCTCATCGGGAATATGTGGTTCTTCATTAACAACCGATGCATTTTCAACCTCTGCTGTACTAGCCTTATTCATAGCTGTAATTTGAGTTGTTACAGCTGAAACTTGTGCGGTGTGTGATGTAATATGATCTATGGCATAAAATCCAGCTTTCTTCTTTACTCCTGACCTCTCAGACGTCTGTTCCAACAAATCATATGCTTGATCAGGTGATTTGGCAAATATCGTGCCACCAACTGTTGCATCCACAGTGTCTCTTGTTTGTCCATTAAAACAATTGTAAAACAATTCAATATGTATCCAATCTTCAAAACCATGGTTTGGACACCTCCTCAACAACTCCTTATACCGTTCCCATGCCTCATATAATTGCTCAAAGTCATTCTGCCTAAAAGTACTTATCTCAATTTTCAACTGTGCATAATTCGCAGGTGGAAAATATTTAGCAAGGAACATAGTTGCTAACTCATGCCATGTAGTGATACCCCCTAAAGGAAGCGATTGGAGCCATCCTCTTGCTTGACCCCTAAGAGAAAAAATAAACAAGCGCAATTGAATTATATCATCAGAAACACCATTTACTTTTACCGTGTCAGTGTTCAAGGAATGTTCTGATATGTAGATGAGGATCTGCAGTAGCGGCTCCCCCAAACTAGTTCTGTTGAACCATGTTTATAATCCAGGCTTGAGTTCAAAGTTGTTTACATTAATAGTACCTCGTGCTATGCCCGAAAATCAGCATTAAGTACCAGCCTAAAATGATCTCTGATGGGTATTGCAGGGAGTGGATTTTCATTATCTCTGTTGTCAGCCATTGCTTGAATCTCTTCTCTTCTCGCCTTTCTTAATTTTCTTGTGGTTCTTTCGATCTCATGATCAAAGGTAAGCAAGTCAAGATTTTGCGATCTTCGCATGCACTGTCAAACAAAGATAAGAAACAAATCAATTTTTAATGTAATACAATAAAAACAGCTCAAATTTAAATCTAAACTAATTGGTAGCAATACTAATATAAATTTAAAATAAACAATCCCCGACAACGACGCCAAAAACTTGTTGTGTGTTTTCTTGATTGCTCGCAAGTGCACAACGTCAAGTTATAGTAAAATGTATTTTTGAGTACAAATGTCGATCCCACGAGGAGTGTGTGTACAAACGTATATCACTGTTTGTGATTAAAATAGTCTCGACTTTATTTAGAATAATCAATTAAAATATTTGTTTGCAAGAATAACTAAATTGAAAATGGATTTAAATGTAACACCAAATTGTAGCAAATAATAATGGAACAAAAGATCTAGAGGTCCGATTTCACGCAATCGTCCACCATGTGTAATTTCCTGTAGCTATGTTATAAAAACTCTTCTTATTCATTAGCCAAGAATCCGATAATTCTCTACTCCCTCTCTCAGGTGTTAAGAAGATATTAGTTATCTAAAATGGATTGCGGCATCCTCATCAACAATCTACAATTAAATAACACATCAAGCACTAGATTCTCTATGGGCTTCGGTAAAGCCCCGAAAATTTAAAGATCCATGCAAATCACATGCATGCAATTATAAAATTCCTTTGTATTTTAGTTAAATGTCTTAATTGCATTAATTAATTATGTGTGCATATTTACATGTTTAAAATATATTTTTCTACATGGTTGCAGTAAAATGTATTTTTAAAAGGTTATTCGAGTTGCGATCGAGGAACGGAGACCGATGACTGAAAAATAGAAAATGTTTATAATTATTTAAATTGGGCGATGCTTTTTCTTATTTTTTTTTTTGAAAATATGGGGTTTTGAGGTGATTTTATACGCGGGACGTAAATTTTATCGGAATTGGTTTTTCAATAAAAATGCGAGCTTTTTGACAACCCGGCTAATGAATTCACAAATGTATTTAAACAAAAACTTTGATAATATTTTATTAAATCTTAATTAAGAATAATGGGCTTAATTTAGTGGATTAATAGGCCTAAGCCTAGTTAGTAGTTTAATTAGTATTTAAAAGTTCAAAACCCTACACTTTGAAAACTCAAAACTCACGCCTCCTACCTTTTACAATTCAGAAAACTCTCCCCAGAATTCACCCCATCACACTGTAGAGGCTCGTATTTCGTATTTGTAAATTTGCGGAATTATTTAATTTTTTTTAAATAAATAACATGCCTCATTCATAAAATAAACTGATAAAAAAAGATTTAATGTTTAGTGTAACAGCGGAAGCAAATATTGTTTTCAAACCACAACTTAAAAATAATTCGTCAAAGTAAAAACTGAGTTTGAGCATAAATAGTAAATGATAAAAATGAGGTCATCGTGTTCCTACTACTGCCGACCCAAGCTAGCTCACTGGTCCCCGCCCTCGGTCTCGACCTCATCAGTACCTACAACAATCAAGTCTAGTGAGTCTAAAGACTCAACATGCATATATCATGAATAAAAAGTAAAATATATCATAAAATTTGGCGTAACGCAAAAATATTGTATCGTAAAGCGTACTGTGAAAATCGTGTCATGAGTAATTATAAATACGTGAATATTTGAAAATCAAACATAAAAGTTTTGCTTGATAGAGCTCTGTCATAACATATCATATCGTAATTTTAGGTAGAGATAATGTTCTACGCAAGTGGCCCGTAACATAACATGAATCGTCTGATCAGACTAAACCACAGTATACTGGACGGTAGAGATCATCACAGCCCTTGTACTGGATATATGTTCCCATACATAATCGTAAACCGGTCGTAGGTCACCGGGTGAAGCAATCCCATAAGCGTAAGGTGGCCACAAGACATATAGCATATATCTTAAAAATAAACATTTTATATTTTATCCATGTAATATAATTAAAATCCTGTTTTATTTTACCAATTGAGTTGGATCGTTCCCAGGCTCGCTGCGACCTAATTCTAACATGAGAAACATGCAAATAACTCAACTTGACCAACACTTCAAAATCGATCTAAAAACGAGACTATTACGCCCAACAAACTTAATATTCAACCATGGCTTCATACCAACCCAAAACCACATTGAACCATCATTTAGCCATGATTAAAATACACCTAAAATACTGGAAAACATGACCCTAGGCTGTAGTACAAGAAAAGATGTGAATGGTGGCCAAAATCGTGAAACGCTCTTTCGAGAGTCACTTTGTCACATTGCACCGTAAATTCTCGTACGACCTCTAAACTTAACCAAATCATGAACGACCAAAAACATGACCTTCCTAACTCATTGAGGTACTGTCCAGTCGAAGGCCATAGGCTAAAAGCCAAATAAGAGCTCAAACAAGCCTCCTGAACCGAAGCTCAAGCTGCTATAAAATAAAATGCAGCAGCAGCTGCTGTGCTTCCTTTGCTTCGTTTACGAGGCTATCGGCCATTGGGGCTTGAACCACCAACCATATCCTCTTCCCAACATCCTAAAGTGCGGCTTGAACCATGGCTAAGGTCCCTAGGCCAACTACAATCCAAGTAAACACCCAAGGCAACCCGCGCTTCACCCGAGAATGCATACTGCACGCGTGGGGTGTTGCTTCACCTTGCTGTCATGTATCATTCCAGTGGCCATATGATCGACCATGGCTTGATCTTGACATCATGAGGTATTGTGTGAACCATGGCTAAGGGCTAGAAGCCAAGCAAGATCCACCAAACCACTCAAAATTCGAAACCCACCCACACAAAATCAGCAAAGAGAAAACCGAGGGACTTGTCTTGTTTGTTTAAAATTTCGATGGGATCATGAACCAAGCCATGAAAGGCCATCTTGGTCACGTCCTAGACATTCTAAGAAAATGTTTGAACCATGGTTACAAGCCTTGGGCCAACCATGTTCCAAACACTTACCTTAGACAATCAACAACTAAAAACCGAGGGTCAAAAACCGAAGCCATGCGATTCCTTACTGTCAAACGCTTAGCTGGGATGTATTGTAGGGACCCGGATGCTAATCAAGTTCATAATCGTCATTGGGACATTTAATCAATTATAACAAATAGGGTCTAAATTGTTTTTTTTTAAAAAAAACAATGCGGAAATGAAAAGTAATCACTCTGATATAAGTCTCTACATAAAGTACAAATCGTGTACAACATATGTTTATTCCAACTAGGGTTCAGCCACTACATCAAGTACTGCAAATAACTCTATACTAAGTTCGGATCTCCACGCTAATCTTGATTCTTTCACGCTCTCCTAGACCCTGATCCTGTCCCACCTGTTGTCATGCACACATACAAACACGACAACAGCCGGATAATTTCGGTGAAATTTATATTCCCAGTATAAATCAACGAACATGCAATCATATAATCAATATAAAGCATGAAGCACATATCAGATATATATTAAAGTCTGAAACATAACTAATATAAAATTATCAATCGTACTAGTGACTCCACGACTCAGACTAGACTCAATTCTAGTCTAGGGATCCCGGTTTCCAGACGTTGGCATTCTTATATCGACCAACAGTAATAGAAGAAACTCCGATTCTATCCACGTCGATATAACCAAACATCCAGTGTCTTGACCTATCCGTCACAGAATGTGGCACTATCGCCAATACACTATCTTGTGACATCGTGTAATGTGTCCGTGGCGATCCCACCACTATCAGGCACTTCTACCACAATATCACTCGTCTAATACTCGTCTAATACATGCTTCATATAAATCAATGGAACAACATATAAAATCAATTCAATGCATATAACAACAATATGTATGTGATTTAGGGAAACTCAAGTATATCCTACTTGAGTCGATCTCCCGATATCACATTGACTTATACATTTCGTTTGTAGTCTTGGTCTAAAGCAATATCAGTTCTGAACTCAGGACTGTCTCTGTAAATCTGAAACGACATATCGAGAATCATAATATCAATATTCCATTCTTAATTCAACACTGAATCTGATTAATCTTGTTTAAGTCAACTCAACGGCATAACGGCACAATCTCAGTATCCCCGTCAATACCAAATCGACAGACATCAATTACAAATCATAACTCATATCCAATACAATCTGTAATTCATTCATAATCCAAATCTGTACAATGTCAAATCAATATAACAAAAAATTCATAACAATTCCATAATCAGTCTGTTTCTCAATCTGACTTCAATTCTACGATGTTTAGCATGTCAAGAACATCATATATGAATCATATTCAATTCTGGTAATATCATAATTTCAAGACATGCCAAAACGTAGTAAAACTTACGTCCTGTTGTGGCTGTCGACGAGGGGATCTCAAAACTGTGCTCGGATTCAAAATCTGACGGACGGATCGAAAGATAAAGGCGTAAAGGATTTTCAACAGCTCTTTGAAGACTTCTCTCGATTTTTCTTGCCAAATTTGAAGAAATGAAACGATTACATATTATATATGCATGTGAAGGGCAAATGGCTCACCCTAAGAGCTACACGTCTCGCGCCTATGCGCGAGATAATATGTCTCGGTGCGTAGCATGCACAGCGCCTCGCGCATATACGCGCCCTCATTCGGCGCATATGCACGAGGTCCCTCAAAATTCTTCACAATTCTCGGGTTACCTCGCGCACATGCGCGGATTCGTGTCGCGCATATGCGCGAGGTTCTCTGCCCCTTCCGCGCGAGGCTTCCACCTCACACATAATTCCAATCTCTTTTCCATCTATCCCGGTCTAATCTGTGTCATCTATAATTATATCAATTAATCAACAAATCAGTTTAGATTAACAACACAGCAAATCTCGGGCATTACATTTCTCCCCCCTAAGATATGATTTCGTCACCGAAATCACATGCAATCAATCATATCAATAAGAAAGCACGTAATAGAAATTGAATAGAAACTTACATCAGTGAAATAATGCTGGGAATTCTTGTCTCATATCTGATTCAATTTCCCAAGTAGCTTCTTCAGTGCCATGATGAGTCCATTGCACTTTCACCAGAGGAATAGTCTTTTTTCTGAGTTGCTTTCCTTTACGATCGATGAGAGTCACCAGGGAGATACTTCCGCAGCATAGATACATGAAAAACATCATGTATCACAGATAATGAAGGTGGTAATGCAAGTCGATAGACACGATCTCCTATCTTCTCGAGAATTTCATATGGACCGACGTATCGTGGAGACAATTTCCCTTTCTTGCCAAATCTGACAACACCTCTGAAAGGAGAAATCTTCAAAAATACTCTGTCTCCTGCCTCAAATACCAATGGTCGTCGTCTGATGTGGGCATATTTGGCCTGTCGGTCCTGAGCTGCCTTCATTTTCTTCTGAATCAAATTCACTTTTTCAGTCATATATTTGATCATGTCAGGTCCAGTCTCGGGAACCTCAGAGATATCATCCCAATAAAGAGGGGATCGACACTTCTTTCCGTACAACGCTTCAAAAGGTGATATCTCAATACTCGTTTGATAGCTATTGTTGTATGAAAACTCACAGAGAGGCAATGCATCTTGCCAATTAGTACTAAAATCAAGCGCTACAGCTCTCAACATATCTTCCAATGTCTGAATCGTCCGCTCTGACTGTCCGTCATTCTGGGGATGATATGCGGTACTTAGATGTAACTTCGTACCTAGAGTTTGCTGCAAACTCTGCCAGAAGTGCGAAGTAAACCGAGGATCACGGTCTGAAACAATCGACCTCGGCACTCCATGAAATCTGACTACCTCTCTGATATAAATATCGGCCATCTGGTCATATTGGTACGTCATTTTGTATGGAATAAAACATGCAGATTTGGTCAATCGATCAATCACGACCCAAATCGCATCACAACCTCTGGAGGAACGTGGTAACTGCGTCACAAAATCCTTGGAAATGTGATCCCATTTCCATTCAGGAATAGATAAACTCTGTAATAGTCCTCCAGGTTTCTTTCTTTCAGCCTTCACCTGTTGGCAATTCAGACACTTTGACACAAACTCTGTGACATCTGATTTCATCTGTTTCCACCAAAACTATGTCTTCAAGTCATTATACATTTTTCTGCCACCAGGATGAATGCTAAAACGACTGTTGTGCGCTTCTGCCAGTATCCGTTGTCTCAAATCTGAAACATTCGGCACAACAATACGATTATTCACATAAAAAACACTGTCACGAACCATATATTCCGATTGATGTCCAGCTCTGACCATGGCAATCGAATTCTGAACTTTCTGATCCACTTTTTGTGCTTCTTTAACTCGCAACATCAGTTCTGGTTCAGCTCGAATAGCACATAATCTCAAAGGCTGACGGTCTGTTTCAAAAGCTAATCTAGACAAACAACAGTCTTCAAACAAATTTGAAACACCAATCGTCGATAAGGATAGAGAATATACCTTTCGACTCAGTGCATCAGCTGCTGCATTAGATTTTCCTGGATAGTACTTGATTTCACAATCAAAATCTTTAAGCAAATCAAGCCATCTCCGCTGCCTCATATTCAGCTCGGACTGTGAAAACAAATATTTCAGGCTCTTATGATCAGAATAGATCTCAAATTTCCCACCGTACAGACAATGTCTCCATATCTTCAATGCAAAGACGATGGCTGCCAATTCAAGATCATGAATTGGATATCGAGTCTCATGGGGTTTCAGCTGTCTTGAGGCATAAGCAATCACATGCCCTCGCTGCATCAAGACACAACCCAATCCACGGTGAGATGCATCACAATAAACCACAAACTCACCAGTTCCCGACGGGATAGTCAAAACCGGAGCACTGGTCAATCTTTTCTTCAGCTTTACAAAGCTGGACTCACACTCCTCCGACCAAACAAATGGAGCATTTTTCTGAGTCAACTGTGTAATTGGCTTGGCAATGCTGGAAAATCTTTAATAAAT
The DNA here is from genome assembly GCF_022965805.1 of Primulina eburnea. NCBI lineage: Eukaryota > Viridiplantae > Streptophyta > Magnoliopsida > Lamiales > Gesneriaceae > Primulina > Primulina eburnea. The sequence goes on from NC_133117.1 coordinate 14,428,950, forward strand.
CATCGATAATATCCTGCCAAACCCATAAAACTGCGAATCTCTGGCACAGAAGTCGGTCTCGGCCAAGAAATCACGGCTTCAACCTTACTGGGATCAACAGAAATACCGTCTCCAGATATAATGTGACCCATAAATACTACATATTTCAACCAAAACTTGCATTTCGACAGTTTAGCATACAATTTCTCAGCTCTCAATATTTTCAACACAGTTCTCAGATGTTCTGCATGCTCAATCATATTCTTGGAATAAATCAGAATGTCATCAATGAATATGATCACAAACTCATCAAGATATCTTTGAAAGACACGGTTCATTAATCCCATAAACACAGCTGGAGCATTTGTTAAACCGAAAGGCATGACAATAAATTCATAATGTCCATACCTGGTTCTAAATGATATCTTCGAGATATCAGAATCCCTGACTCTCATTTGATGGTATCCCGATCTCAGATCGATCTTGGAATACACTGAAGAACCCTGCAACTGATCAAACAGATCATCAATCCGAGGCAAAGGGTATTTATTCTTTACCGTTGCATTGTTCAGTTGCCGGTAGTCGATACAAAGTCTCATAGAACCGTCTTTCTTTCGAACAAACACTACTGGAGCACCCCAAGGAGACACACTCGGTCTGATATACCCCTTGGCCAGTAAATCCTCCAACTGTTCTTTCAACTCTTTCAACTCAATGGGTGCCATTCGGTATGGAGCTCTAGATATCGGAACTGTACCTGGCATCAACTCAATGCTGAAGTCTATCTCTCGAATCGGAGGCAATCCAGGAATCTCATCTGGAAAGACATCAGCAAACTCACACACCACTGGCAAATCCGCCAATGATGGACTCCATTTCAGTAAATCAACTGAGTAGACAAGGAATCCATCCGCTCCTTTCAGCAACAATCGAGTCATATTCATCGCAGATATCAAAGGAATTCTAACTCGAGAACCCTTACCATAAAATTTCCACTCATCAGCCATCTCAGGTCTGAATCTTACAATCTTGTGGAAACAATCAACTGTAGCCCTGTACTTGGTCAACATATCGATACCGATAATACAATCAAAATCAGATATCCCAAGCACAATACAGTCTAACTCAATTTCATGCCCATCATACTGCAGTATACACGATCTAATAGACTTAACTGATATCAAACCTGTTCCAACGGAGAAGAGACAGACACTACCGCACATAATGATTCAATAGGCAATGCATGACTCAATGTAAATCGCTCAGTTATAAATGTATGTGATGCACCAGTATCTATCAATACATATGTAGGATAACCAAAAATAAAGCAGGTACCTGCAACAACATCATCAGGTGCATCCTGAGCGTGCTCCTCAGTCAAAGCGAACACTCTGACCTGCTGTCTCGGAGGCTGGCTCACTGTCTGGCTTCCTCCTGGCCTCTGCTGTGACTGAGTCGACGGTGGTGGCTGGGAAGAATGAACAGAAGATGGTCGTCTCTCTGTCTGAGCCACTGATCCAGATGACTCTGCTGCCTAGGATCCTTGGGCACCTCTCTGTGGACATACTCGGGCAAAATGTCCCTGCTGTCTACAAATACGACATCTGCCAAACACTCCTCGGCACTGTTCTGTGGAAGGCTTCCCTCCACAAGTGCTGAAATAGGGTCCTGTATAACTCTGGCCCTGACCAGTCTGTCTCGAGCCACTAGAACTGGAAAAACTGCTGCTAGACTTCTTAAACTGCTTTCCCCTAGCTTTCAGGAAGTCTTTCTTTCCACTACCACCGCCACTCTCGAATCGAGGAGGTGGTTGTTCTAGTCTCAGTGCTGGAGGCACAAACGAAGCTCCTCTCTATCTCATCAGACCTGCTTCAGCTCCCTTAGCTCGGTTCAAGGCATCAGTGAAATTGTTTGTCCTCCCGGTATTCACCAATGTAAAAATTTCATGATTTAGGCCATTAATAAACTGATCAACAACGACCTCATCATTTTCAGCCATATGTGGGGCAAACCGCAACAAGGTCGAGAACTTGGCCACATATTCCTCAATGTTTAGCTGGCCCTGTCTCAAATTAGCGAACTCGGCTCCCTTGTCTTTCCTGTGCGACACTTGAAAGAAAACCTCAATCTACCCCGCTCACTAGCTCCTAACTCAAACACAAGGATCTATCGCTCTGATACCACCTATTGTGGGGACCCGGACGCTAATCAAGTTCATAATCGTCATTGGGACCATTTAATTAATTATAATAAACATGGTTTAAATTGTTTTTTTAAAAAAACACAATGCGGAAACGAAAAGTAATCACTCTGATATAAGTCTCTACATAAAGTACAAATCGTGTACAACATATGTTTATTCCAACTAGGGTTCAGCCACTACATCAAGTACTGCAAATAACTCTATACTAAGTTCGGATCTCCACGCTAATCTGGATTCTCCCACCCGTTTTGATGCACACATAGAAACACGACAACAACCGGATAATTCCGGTGAGAATATAATCCCAGTATAAATCAACGAACATGCAATCATATAATCAATATAAAGCATGAAGCAGATATCAGATATATATTAAAGTCTGAAACATAACTAATATAAAATTATCAATCGTACTCGTGACTCCACGACTCAGACTAGACTCAATCCAAGTATAGGGATCCCGGTTTCCAGACGCTGGCATTACTATATCGACTAACAGTAATAGAAGAAACTCCGATTCTATCCACGTCGATATAACCAAACATCTAATGTCTTGACCTATCCGTCACAGACTGTGGCACTATCGTCAATACACTATCTTGTGACATCGTGCAATGTGCCCGTGGCGATCCCACCACTATCAGGCACTTCTACCACAAGATCACTCGTCTAATACTCGTCTAATACATGCTTACTATAAATCAATGGAACAACATATAAAATCAAATCAATGCATATAACAACAATAAGTATGTGATTTAGGGAAACTTAAGTATATCCTACTTGAGTCGATCTCCCGATATCACATTGACTTATACCATTCGTTTGTAGTCTTGGTCTGAAGCAATATCAGTTCTGAACTCAGGACTGTGTCTGTAAATCTGAAACGACATATCGAGAATCATAATATCAATATTCCATTCTTAATTCAACACTGAATCTGACTAATCTGGTTTCAAGTCAATTCAACGGCATAACGGCACAATCTCAGTATCCCCATACCAAATCAACAGACATCAATTACAAATCATAACTCATATCCGATACAATCTTTAATTCATTCATAATCCAAATCTGTCCAATTTCAAATCAATATAATCAGAAAATCATAACAATTCCATAATCAGTCTGTTTCTCAATCTGACTTCAATTCTACAATGTCTAGCATGTCAAGAACATCATATATGAATCTTATTCAATTCTTGTAATATCGTAATTTCAAGACATGCAAAAAAATAGTAAAACTTACGTCCTGTTTTAGCTGTCGACGAGGGGATCACAAAACTATGCTCAGATTCAAAATCTGACGGACGGATCGAAATATAAAGGCGTAAGTTTTACTTGCCAAATTTGAAGAAATGAAACGATTATAAATTCTATATGCATGTGAAGGGCAAATGGCTCACCCTAAGAGCAACACGTCTCGCGCATATGCGGGAGATATTATGTCTCTGTTCGTAGCATGCACAGCGCCTCGCGCATATGCGCGCCCTCATTCGGCGCATATGCACGAGGCCCCTCAAAATCCTTCACAACTCTCGGGTTACCTCGCGCACATGCGCGGATTCGTGTCACACATATGCGCGAGGTTCTCTGCCCCTTCTGCGCATATGCGCCCGGCAGGAACGCGCATATCCGCGAGGCTTCCACCTCACACATATTTCCAATCTCTTTTCCGTCTATCCCGGTCTAATCTGTGTCATCTATAATTACATCAATTAATCAACAAATCAGTTTAGATTAACAACACATCAAATCTCGGGCATTACATGTATGGCCTTAAGCCAATGAACAAACCACACCCTAAAACGTTCTAGATCATGCCTAGATGCAGCCTTGAGCGCCTGGAACCGAGCCAAACCCTGAAACCACAAAAACAAGCCAAAACCGTGAAGGTACAAGGGAGGGGCCGAACATTCTGTACCGATTTTTCTTTGAAAAGTTGCTGTCATTATCGATTGTTCAAGAATCAAGGACATATAATGGTTTTAAAAAATATATAAGGACTTGATTGAATAGAAAAGAAACGTATATACATGCTTGGAATTTGTTTTCGAAAGAAACAAACAATTACGACGAACGCGTCGCGGCGGAGACATACCAATTAAAAGGGGATTGAATAGGAAGATGAAAATCTTTTTATCCTAGAGTATGAGAGATAAGGATATGAGGTGATATCAAGGGATTTGAGGGTTGATTTAGGAGGGGTGTGGCCGATTTTTATCTATCAAAACAAGGGAGAATATTGATTAACAAAAAAAATTTTTTGGTGATTAAAAAGTAAGAGAATTATCTACCAAGAAAGGATAAGGAAAGGAATAAAAGTGGAGAGTTGCCAAACAATATCCAATCTTTTAATGGGGTGGCCAAAATTTGCTTGATAAATGGGGGAAGAATATTCCTTAATTATGAATTTTAATTACTTAAAATTTTAAAAACTAATTATTTATTTTATTTAAATAATGAATTAATTTGGGATAGTAATTTTCTTGAATGCATGGCTAAGTCTTAAAATAAATTACTAACATGTTAAGTTATAATTTTTAAATAAAATAGGCCTAGATTAATTTATTCCAATTGGTCACACATTTTAATTTAGGCTTTTAAATAAATTAATGGACATAAATACTTATTTACTATTTAACTCAAATTAATTAAAAATCCTTAAACCTTATTTTACCTTAAAATAAATTATTCCTTATCTTAAATTAAGTCTAGGAATATTTTATTATTATTAAAAATTTTCTCAATACTCCGACTCTAGTCCGGCCTCGGTTATTTAACTGAAAAGACAAAACTAAACATTTGCGATTTAAAATAAATTATTTTAACTTAACGACTTTAAAATGAATTAAACAATTCATGAATGCATAAAGATCACTTTTAAATTTAAATAATATCAATTATGCATGGCTTGTACGTAATCTGGTTTAACGGGTTCTACAACTCTCCCCCCTTAAAAGAAATTTCGTCCCCGAAATTAAAACTCACCAAATAACTCGGGATGCCGACTCCTCATCTCTGGCTCCGATTCCCACGTAGCTTCCTCCTCTGAATGATTAGACCTTAACTAGCTTCACCAATTTGTTCCGAAGCTTCTTCTCCTGTCTGTCTAATATTTGCACGGGTCTTTCTTCATAAGACAGGTTCGGAGTGAGCTGCAACGGTTCGAAGTTCAAGACGTGTGAAGGATTCACCATATACTTCTTCAGCATAGAGACGTGGAATACATTGTGTACTCCGGCCAGATTCAGCGGAAGAGCAACACGATAAGCTAACGTCCCAACTCTGTCGAGGATCTCAAATGGTCCAATGAATCTCGGACTCAGCTTTCCTTTCTTTCCGAACCGTATGACATCTTTCATAGGTGCTATCTTCAAAAAAACATGGTCGCCAACAGCAAACTCTAGATCTCTCCTCCTCTGATCCGCATAACTCTTCTGTCGACTCTGAGCAGTCCTCATCCTATCACGGATCTTGACTACTACATCTGTAGTTTGTTGAATAAACTCCGGACCTAATTCTGATCTCTCCGCTACTTCGTCCCAATGAATAGGAGATCTACACTTACGACCGTACAATGCTTCATATGGAGCCATACCTATAGACGATTGAAAACTGTTGTTATAAGTGAACTATACCAATGGAAACTTAGACTTCCAACTCCATGAGAAATCGATGACACATACACTGTAATAGCCAAGCCTGGTGTACGGTACGGTTTAAGTTTTCGTATGTTTATGGATTATTTAGTTTAGATGTTAAGAGTTGTGATTATGGGTCATAGTATTGTTGTTTATTATTGTTTTGTGGCATTGTCGATATTAGTTGATGGTAGTTGTATTGTATCAGCGTTGTGAGTCGATTTAAGTTGCATAAGAGTTTGTTTTGGCCGAGACCAGACCGTACCCGCGGTATATTGAGCAGCGCACTCGCGGTCTTTATTGAAGCATTTTTAGGAGGATTGCCAAACAGACACCGTACCCGCAGTGTGGTAGGTACTGCACCCGCGGTGTTGTTGGAGCGCACCCGCGGTGCATGAATAATAGAAGCGTGTTTCGAGTTTTTAAGTGATATAATACATGAGTTGGTTTCATTTTCCTCATTCTTTCCCCTCATTCTCGATTTCTTCAGCAAAGGGAGAGCTAGGGTTCCATTCTTCTCATTTCCTATATTTGATTCAAGCTCCTATTTGGTTTATTGTTGTAGGATTGCTATCAAGAGATTAGATACAAGGTTCCAAGTGGTTGTAAGTGGAAATTCATTTCTTGTGCTCACATGATATTATATTTATGGTGTTTGAATGGTTTTAACATGTTATTCCCTTCCATTTGATTCATATTATGTATTGATACACTTGATTGTATATTAGAGGCAACTGAATGTCTCAATTGTGTAAAAGGGAATACAAGAGAAAGAGTATGCAAAGTGTTTGATAAAATGCCCAAGAGAGAGTTCAAATGTTTTATGGATTGATAGATACATAGTCAGAGATTGCATGCAATTAGTTGATCAACGACCATAGGCTTATATCCCTCAGAGTTATCGATTTATATCGATGGGATATAAGTACAAAGACAGAGATACTATATAGATATCAATCCAACAGAGAAAAGAGAAATACCATCGTTATTATTATTCATGCTATGATATTCATATTTCAGAGTTGATGGTATTTAATTTTTTCAAAGTCATGATTTTCAGAGTATGCTATGTATCCATTTCTATGTAAGAGTTCCACTTTCTGAGTTTTATATTTATTTCAGTTATTTCATGTGATGCAGATAAGAGCGACGGGCCGGGACGTTGATTGTGGGCCGGAGTCATATGCATACCAAAGATGGAAGGAAGAAGATGTTTTGTTGGCATTTTAGACATGATCATAAGAATGATATTTTGCTTTTAATTGTATCATTTTATTGATCATGTGTATACTTTTGTTAATATGGAAATGTATTTTGAATCCTTCTTCCATTTTAAAGAAAATTTTAAATTTCGCTGTGTTATTTTACTGAACGGGTCAGAGGTGTCACATTTAGTGGTATCAGAGAACCGTTCTTCGGACCCATACATATGACTTCGTCTACTTTCCACTGTTCGGGTATGTCTTCTTCTACATCTATTTATTGTTATCTATTGATTTGTATTGTGTGAGCACATCGTAGGAATTATGCCTCCTAAAAGGAAAGCCGTAGAGGGTGAGGATAGTTCTTCCTCTAGAGTTGTCGATGAGTTTGGAAAGTTGTTGAAAGAGCAAGCCAAGGTCCATAGTGAACAGATCCAGCAGTTGCTGCGTATGCAAGGAACAGGCCAAGGCAGAGGTCAGGGTAGAGGCCAAGTAGCTCAAGCAGTTGATACCGATGGCATCTTTACTGCTTTCAAGAGGATGGATCCACCAGAATTTGCAGGAAGCACTGATCAGTTAGTGGACGTAGAGTGGATCAAGGCACTTGAGGCTATTTTCGATCATCTCAACTACGAGGACAAAGACAGAATCAGTTGTGCAGTGTTCATGTTAGTCAAAGCTGCACGTATTTGGTGGAATGCTACCAAGGTTAGTGTGGATGTTTCGACGTTGAAGTGGCAAGAGTTCACTGATATCTTCTATGACAAGTACTTCCCAGATGCACTTCTAGCTAGGAAGGTGACTGAGTTCTTGGAGCTTCGATAGGGAGGTATGAATGTTGATGAGTATATTCTGAAGTTTGAGGATGGCTGTCTGTTTGCCCCGTATATTGCTTCCAATGACAAAGATAAGGGTGCTCATTTCATTCAAGGGCTTCGAGAAAAAATCAGAAGGGATATCAACATGTCGAAGGCTGTGACATTCAAAGAGATCGTGGCTAAGGCTTTGTTGGCCGAACAAGATGAGAAAGAAATTGCCAGGGATAGACAAGCGAGACAACAGGCCATTGCTCAGAGAGGCCAAGGTTCAAGTCAAAGAGGAAAGGATCGTTTCAAGGGGAAAGGCAAGATAGAGCCGAGTCCTAAACCACCAGCAGTTCCATTTGATCCCGAGAAGCCTTTGTGTCCCAAGTGCATCAGGCATCATCGGGGAGAATGCAGATTTGGTACTCATACTTGTTATCGATGTGGCACTGCAGGCCATATTGCTAAAGATTTTCCAAGAGGAGCGAGTAAAGAGAAGGTGCAGGGTCGCATCTTTACCATGACGAAGGAAGGTATAAAGCATGATTCTTCTGTGATCTCTAGCACTATTTTAATTTCAGGCAGAGTAGCTATGACATTGATTGATACAGGTGCTACTTATTCTTTTATGTCTGAACTATTTTTGAGATCTTTGGGTATAGTTCCTTCTGTTATTCCCCTCCAGTTTAATGTTGTTTTTCCTTCGGGGGATGTGTTGTGCCCGACATCTATTGTGTATGCGTGTTCTGTTCAAATTGATGAGCGAGTGGTTTATGCTGATTTGATTGTTATCCCGATGGTCGCATTTGATATTAGACTTGGCATGGATTGGTTATCAACCTATCGTGCAGTGATTGATTGTGTTGCTAAGACGGTGAAATTTGCAGATGATGGCAATAGGGAAGGTATGCTCGCCAGTGCAGGTTCTTCGCTGGTCCTTCCTTTTATTTCATGTCTTGAGGCTAAGAAGTTGCTGTTTGGAGATTGTGTTGGGTTTCTGGCTTCGATTGTTGGATTGGATAGAATGGTTAAGTTGAATATTGATGATATTGATGTGGTGAGAGAGTTTCCTGATGTTTTTGAGGATGATGTGCCGGGTTTACCGCCAGACAGAGATGTGGAGCTTGTGATTGATCTAGTTCCAGGTACGGTTCCTATTTCCAAGGCTCCGTACAGAATGGCCCCTACAGAGATGAAAGAGTTGAAGACGCAGTTGCAAGATCTTTTGGACAAAGGTTTCATTCGACCGGGTTCTTCTCCTTGAGGAGCTCCGGTTCTTTTCGTCAAGAAGAAAGATGGGTCCTTGCGGCTTTGCATCGACTACAGAGAGATCAACAAAGTGACTGTCAAGAATAAATATCCGTTACCAATGATAGATGATTTGTTTGATCAGCTACAGGGGGCTACCGTGTTTTCGAAGATTGATCTACGGTCTGGTTATTATCAGTTGAAAGTTGGGAGTCTGATATCCCTAAGACGGCGTTCCGGACCAGGTACGGTCATTATGAATTTCTTGTGATGTCTTTTGGTCTGACCAATTCTCCTTCAGTCTTTATGGACCTGATGAACCGGGTGTTCAAGCCGTATTTGGATAGCTTCGTCATTATTTTCATCGACGACATTTTGATCTATTCCAAGACCAGAGAGCTTCATGCAGAGCACCTCAGAGTTGTTCTTCAGTTGCTGAGAGAGAAGAGATTGTATGGTAAGTTGAAGAAATGTGAGTTCTTGTTGGAGCAGATTTCTTTCTTAGGTCATGTTGTTTCGAAGGATGGTATAGCTGTTGATCCGACGAAGATTGAGGCGATTCAGAAATGGCCTATCCCTACCATTGTATCAGAGGTACGCAGTTTTCTTGGTTTGGCGGGTTATTATCGTTGTTTCATTTTCGATTTTTCCAAGATTGCCCTGTCGCTAACCAATCTGACGAGGAAGACTGTGAAATTTGAGTGGTCTAATGATTGCCAAAGTGGATTTCAAGAGTTGAAAGATAAGTTGACGACAGCTCCAGTACTCGCATTGCCCAGTGGTTTAGAGGATTTTGTTGTTTTTACCGATGTGTTGAAGAAGGGTCTTGGTGCAGTGCTGATGCAGCATGGAAAAGTCATAGCCTATGCTTCTCGTCAGTTGAAGGATTATGAGAAGAATTATCCTACGCATGATCTGGAGCTAGCAGCTGTTGTTTTCGCCCTGAAAATCTGGAGACATTATTTGTATGGCGAAAAGTGTGAAACACGGACCACAAGAGTTTGAAGTATTTGTTTTCTCAAAAAGAACTCAATATGCGACAGAGACGGTGGTTAGAGCTTGTCAAAGACTATGATGTGACTATCAGTTACCACCTAGGGAAAGAGAATGTTGTAGCGGATGCTTTGAGCCGTAAGTCGAGTTCTTCTTTGAGTTCGATGATTCAACACCCGTTGTTGTTAGACTTGCAGAGAGAGGAGATAGCTTTGGTGGTTCCGGGAACCATTGCTCGCTTTTCAGCGTTGGTCATTCGGGCTAAATTGACGGACAGGATCCGTAGAGAGCAGGTTATTGATTCACAGTTAACAGAGTTGAGAGCCAGAGCAGAGGAGAGAGGCAATTCAGAGTTTGGGTTGAATGGAGATAGTTTGGTGACTTTCAGAGGCCGTATTTGTGTTCCTGCTGGTGATGATATTCGGCGAGACGTCTTGACAGAGGCACATACCGATCCATATTCGATACATCCAGGCAGAACCAAGATGTATCAGGATTTTCGTAGACTCTATTGGTGGCCAGGTATGAAGAAAGATATTGCCATGTTTATTTCTCAGTGCCTAACTTGTCAGCAGGTGAAGATTGAGCACCAGAGACCTGTTGGGACATTGTTGTCATTGCCGATTCCTCAATGGCAATGGGAGCATATTACGATGGACTTCGTGATTGGTCTTCCCAGAACGCAGAAAGGTCTTAACTCTATTTGGGTTATTGTTGATTGGTTGACCAAGTCAGCGCATTTTCTTCCAGTCAAGACGACGTATTACATGAACCAGTATGCCGAAGAGTACATAGTAGAGATTGTTAGACTTCATGGTGTTCCTATGTCGATCGTGTCTGATCGTGACCCTAGATTTACTTCAGAGTTTTGGAAGAGTTTGCACAGAGCTATGGGTTCACGGTTAGCATTCAGTACAACATATCATCCCCAGAGTGATGGTCAATCAGAGAGAGTTATTCAGATTCTAGAGGATATGCTCAGAGCTTGTACTATCGATTATTCTGGTAGCTGGGATTCCAAATTGCCTCTTGTTGAGTTCACGTACAATAATAGCTACCAAGCGACGATTAGCATGGCACCGTATGAAGCACTTTATGGCAGTAAGTGTAGATCGCCCTTGTATTGGGACGAGATTGGTGAGAGGAAGATGTGGGTCCAGAGTTGGTCCAACAGACAGCTGATGTTGTTGCTGTTATTCGAGAGAGAATGAAGACAGCACAGTCGGGACAGAAGAGCTATGCTGATGTGCGTCGTAGGCCGTTGCAGTTTGAGGTTGGCGATCATGTGTTCTTGATGATAGCACCTTTCAAAGGTGTGATGCGGTTTGGCAAGAAAGGAAAGTTGAGTCCGAGATTTATTGGTCCATTTGAGATCTTGGATAGAGTTGGTGATCGAGCTTATAGGTTAGCCCTACCGCCAGATATTGACAGAGTTCACAATGTTTTTCATGTTTCAATGCTAAGGAAGTATGTTGCGAATCCTTCCCATGTTCTTCACCACGAGCCATTGGATTTGACACCGAATTTGACATACAAAGAGATTCCAGTTCAGATTCTGGATCACAGAGTTAGAGTATTGAGGAACAAAGAGATCGGTATCGTTAAAGTCCTTTGGAGGAATCATTTGATTGAAGAGGCCACGTGGGAACCAGAAGACGAGATGAAAGAGAAGTATCCTGAGTTGTTTGCGCAGTGACGTCAATTTCGAGGACGAAATTCCCTTAAGGAGGGGAGATTGTAATAGCCAAGCCTGGTGTATGGTACGGTTTAAGTTTTCGTATGTTTATGGATTATTTAGTTTAGATGTCAAGAGTTGTGATTATGGGTCATACTATTGTTGGTTATTATTTTTTTGTGGCATTGTTGATATTAGTTGATGGTAGTTGTATTGTATCAGCGTTGTTGTAATGCCCGGAAAATTTAATCTTAATAATCTGTAATTATTGGATTATAATTTGATATGATTATGAAAGGATTAATCGGGACACGAAATAAGATTTTATATGAAGGGTGCAATCTTTGGACAGAACTAGTGGCGCCCGAGCGGTAAGAAATGACCGCCCGAGCGCCAAAGTTCCATAGAAACATGTCTTGGACAGAAGATGTGGCGCCCGGGCGGTAGTTTGTGACCGCCCGAGCGCCAGTGCGTGACTAGCTGAGTACTTGGACAGAGTGATCGGCGCCCGAGCGGTAGTTTTTGACCGCTCGAGCGCCGCCTGAATTGTATGAAAAGTTAACACGTTGCATATACATGCAATTAGGATATATATATATACGTATATCCTTGCAATTCTTCAGAAACAAAAGGCAAGAATCGTAGAGAAAGCTTCTGGAGAAGAGTGAAAAAATCCTTACGCCCTTTTGTGAGAAATCCGTCCATCTGATTTTGAATCCGACTTTGGTACCGAATTCCTAGCAACGTAGGCTACAACTGGACGTAAGTTTTACTATGTTTTGACGTGCTTTGAAATTATGCTATTGTCAGAATTGAATGGAATTCATATATGATGTTCTTGACATAGAATCGAAGTCAGATTAGGAAACAGACTGATTATGGAATTGTTATGAATTTTTAGGGTATATTAATTTATACCAGACATATTTGAATCGTGATTGAATTACAGATTGTAATGGATATGAGTTATGATTTGTAATTGATGTCTGTTGATTTGGTATTGACGGGGATACTGAAATTGTACCGTTATGCCGTTGATTTTGAATTAAATCAAGATTGATCGGATTGTTATTGATTTGAAAGGTATATTGACATGAGATTATTGATATTGTCATTGCCAGACAGACTGTGAATTCAGGAATTTGACTGAGCCAGAAACCGACGAAAGAAAGGTATAAGTCAATGTGGTATTGGGAGATCGACTTGAATCGGTTTAGACTTGAGTTTCCCTAAATCACATACTTTACTTTATTGCATTGATATTGCATTGATTTGATTGATATACTTGTTCTCTTGATTTATAGATAGCAGGTATTAGACGAGTAGTCTTATGACAGAAGTGCCTGATAGTGGTGGGATCACCACGGGCACATTGCACGATGTCATGAGATATTGTATTGGCGGAAGTGCCATAGTTTGTCACTGGATAATTGGCTATCGATGTGGATAGAAATGTAGCTTCTTCTATTACTGGTGATCGGTACCGTATCGATGTGGATATAATTGTAACTCTTCTATTACTGGCAATCGATTCTATACTGATGTGGATAGAAACAGAGCTTTTCTATTACTGGTGATCGATACTATATCGACGTGGATAGAACTTGAGTATTTTCTATTACTGTAGGTCGATATGGAATGTCAATGTCTGGAAACCGGGATCCCTAGGCTAGGAGTGAATCTAGTCTGAGTCGTGGAGTCACGAGCATTGTCGGCAGTTTGATATTGATTATGTTTCAGATATTGATACATATCTTTGTTACCTGATTACATGCTTTCTATTTGTTTATATGATTGCATGTTTCGTTGATTTATACTGGGATTATATTCTCACCGGAATTATCCGGCTGTTGTCTTGTCTGTATGTGTACATGACAACAGGTGGGACAGGTACATGGTTGAGGAGATGAAGAAAGATCGTGATTAGTGTGGAGATTCCGGACTTTGATTATGATGTATAATAGGGTCGGAACACTTGACATTAGTTGTTAAACCTTAGTGTAGTTGAATGTATGCAGTACAGGACCTGTATTGTATTTTATACTGATATTTATATTAGTTTGATTTCACTACGTTCCGCATTTAAAAAAAAAATTTAGACCCTGTTTTATAATTGATTAATGAGTCCCAATGATGATTAAGAACTTGATTAGCGTTCGGGTCCCCACAACAGGTGGTATCAGAGCGATAGATGCTTGAGATTGAGATAGGAGCTAGTGAGCGGGGTAGAATGTGTTTTCTTTCTTGCTTTTGATTGCTAGCATGATTTACTGCTTTATAGTACATGTTTATCTGTTTATCTGACTTGATTTGAAAACATGTATTATTGAGAACAAATCAGAGCCGATTCTGGATCAGCAGTAAGATGATCGGAGGAGGACTGAAATAGAACTTTGGTTTGGGGTTGCAAATCCTTTTGATTTCAGATATGCCTCCGAGAAGAATACCAGAACAGGGGAGTGCATCGAATCCTCCCAGGATGTGACCCCCACACCAATGGAGAAATTATTGAAAAGATTTCAATCTTTCCGTCCACCGACTTTGAAAGGTACGGAGAATTCCATGGAATGTGAAAGTTGGTTGGACGATATTGAAGCGATGTTTGAATCTTTGGAATATACGGAGGAAAAGAGGGTGAAACTGATAGGACACCAACTGCATGACGTTGCTAAACACTGGTGGATCACGACGAAACGGGCATTGGAACAACGAGGTACGGCCATTACCTGGAATGTGTTGAAGTCTGAATTTTATCTACGGTTCTTTCCAGTATCTTATAGGAAGGACAAGGGAGCCGAGTTTGCAAACTTGAGACAAGGCCAATTAAACATTGAGGACTATGTGGCTAAGTTCTCTACACTGCTCCGATTTGCTCCCCATGTAGCTGAACATGATGAGGCTGTTGCGGACCAGTTCATAAATGGCCTAAATCTGGAAATTTTTACCTTGGTGAATACCGGAAGGCCAAACAATTTCACCGATGCCTTGAACCGAGCAAAGGGAGCCGAAGCCGGTTTAATGAGACAGAGAGAGGCTTCGTTTATGCATTCAGCACCGAGATCACAGCTGCCTCCACCAGCTCCCCGATTTGAGAGCGGCAGTGGTAGTGGGAAGAAAGACTTCCTGAAAGCTAAGGGGAAGAAATTTAAGAAAGCTGGAAGTAGTTCATCCAGTTCGAGTGGCTCTAGACAGACTGGTCAGGGCCAGAGTTATATCGGACCCTACTGTAGCACTTGTGGAGGGAAGCATTCCACCGAGCAGTGTTGAGGAGTGTTTGGCAACTGCCGCATTTGTAAGCAGCATGGACACTTTGCCCGAGTGTGTCCACAGCGTGATGCCCAGGGATTCCAGGCCGCTGAGTCATCTGGATCAGCGGCTCAGACAGGTAGACGATCTTCTGCCGTTCATTCCTTTCAGCCAGCACCGTCTACTCAGTCACAGCAGAGGCCAGGAGGGAGCCAGACAGCGAGCCAGCCTCCTCGACAGCAGGCCCGATTATTTGCTTTGACTGAGGAGCAGGCACAGGATGCACTTGATGATGTCGTGGCAGGTAACTGTTTTATTTCTGGTTATCCTGCATATGTATTGATTGACACTGGTGCATCGTATACTTTTATTTCTGAGAGGTTTGCATTAAGTCATGCGTTACCTATTGAGTCATTGTCTGCGGTAGTGTCTGTCTCTTCTCCGTTAGGGACAGGGTTGATGTCAGTGAAAACTGTTAAAGCTAGTATACTGCAGTACGATGGGCATACGATTGAATTGGACTGTATTGTGCTTGGAATATCTGATTTTGATTGTATTATCGGTATCGATACGTTAACCAAGTACAGGGCTACAGTCGATTGTTTCCACAAGGTTGTTCGATTCAGACCTGAAATGGCTGAGGAGTGGAAATTTTATGGTAAGGGTTCTCGTGCTAGAATTCCTTTGATATCTGCAATGAATATGATTCGATTATTGCAGAAAGGAGCGGATGGATTTCTGGTATATTTAGTTGATTTACTGAAATCGAGTCCATCATTGGCGGATTTGCCAGTGGTGTGTGAGTTTGCTGATGTCTTTCCAGATGAGATTCCTGGATTGCCTCCGATGCGAGAGATCGATTTCAGTATTGAATTGATGCCAGGTACAGTTCCGATTTCGAGAGCTCCATACCGAATGGCACCGATCGAATTGAAAGAACTGAAAGAACAGTTGGAGGATTTATTGGCCAAGGGATATATCAGACCGAGTGTATCTCCTTGGGGTGCTCCAGTACTGTTCGTGAGAAAGAAGGACGGGTCGATGAGACTTTGTATCGACTACCGGCAACTGAACAAGGCAATGGTAAAGAATAAATATCCATTGCCTCGTATTGATGATTTATTTGGTCAGTTGCAGGGTTCTTCGGTGTATTCCAAGATCGACTTGAGATCTGGATACCATCAAATGAGAGTCAGGGACTCTGATATCTCTAAGACAACATTCAGAACCAGGTATGGACACTATGAGTTTATTGTCATGCCTTTTGGTTTGACGAATGCACCGACGGTATTTATGGGATTGATGAACCGCGTCTTTCAGAAATATTTGGATGATTTTGTTATCATATTCATTGATGATATATTGATTTATTCAAAGAATATGATGGAGCATGCTGATCATCTGAGGACTGTGTTGAGAATTTTGAGGGCAGAGAAACTGTATGCTAAATTGTCGAAATGCGAGTTTTGGCTGAAACAGGTTGTGTTTTTGGGTCGTCCGGGTCCCCACAGTTGTGAGTCGATTTTAGTTGCATAAGAGTTTGTTTTGGCCGAGACCAGAGCACCCGCGGTATATTGAGTAGCGCACCCACGGTCTTTATTGCAGAATTTTTAGGAGGATTGCCGAACAGACACCGCATCCGCGGTGATTTTTATACCGCACCCGCGGTCGTCATTTTCAGATTTTTGGTTGTGTTGCCGAGGGCACACCGCACCCGCGGTGCATGAACAGTAGAAGCGTGTTTCGAGTTTTAAAGTGATATAATACATGAGTTGGCTTCATTTTCCTCATTCTTTCCCCTCATTCTCGATTTCTTCAGCAAAGGGAGAGCTAGGGTTCCATTCTTCTCATATCCTATCTTTGATTCAAGCTCCTTGTTGGTTTATTGTTGTGAGAACAAGGTTCTCTTGGATTCAAGGAAGCTAAGGTAAGCTTTTGGGTTAGTTTATTCTTGGTTTTGGCATGAGAGATGATATTGGGTTTGATATGGTGTTGTTTTTATGGATTAATTGATATGGGTTATTGATTATTGAGATGTTGATGGTGCAATACATGGTTTATTGTTGTAGGATTGCTATCAAGAGATTAGATACAAGGTTCCAAGTGGTTGTAAGTGAAAATTCATTCCTTGTGCTCACATGATATTATATGTATGGTGTTTTAATGGTTTTAACATGTTATTCCCTTCCATTTGATTCATATTATGTATTGATACACTTGATTGTATATTAGAGGCAATTGAATGTCTCAATTGTGTAAAAGGGAATACAAGAGAAAGAGTATGCAAAGTGTTTGATAAAATGCCCAAGAGAGAGTTCAAATGTTTTATGGATTGATAGGTACATAGTCAGAGATTGCATGCAATTAGTTGATCAACGACCATAGGCTTATATCCCTCAGAGTTATCGATTTATATTGATGGGATATAGGTACAGAGACAGAGATACTATATAGATATCAATCCAACAGAGAAAAGAGAAATACCATCGTTATTATTATTCATGCTATGATATTCATATTTCAGAGTTGATGGTATTTAATGTTTTCAAAGTCGTGATACTCATTTCAGTTATTTCATGTGATGCAGATAAGAGCGACGGGCCGAGACGTTGATTGTGGGCCGGAGTCATATGCATACCAAAGATGGAAGGAAGAAGATGTTTTGTTGGCATTTTTGACATGATCATAAGAATGATATTTTGCTTTTTGTTGTATCATTTTATTGATCATGTGTATACTTTTGTTAATATGGAAATGTATTTTGAATCCTTCTTCCATTTTAAAGAAAATTTTAAATTCCGCTGTGTTATTTTATTAAACGGGTAAGAGGTTTCACATACATGGAGAAGATCCTCCAAACTCAGGATAACTCTCTGTGACTGACCATCCGTCTGAGGATGGAAGGCTATGCTAAACAACAACTTCGTGCCCACGGCTGAATGCAGAATCTTCCAAAAGGAGGAAGTGAAACTAGGATCTCGATCAGACATTATAGAAAGGGGAATACCACGAAGTCTGACTATCTCTCGGATATACAAATCTGTATACTGAATCATGGTGAAAGTCGTCTTAATGGGCAAGAAGTGCGCTGAATTGGTAAGACGATCAACAATCACCCAGATAGAATTTGACCCTCTGGCTGACTTCGACAAACCTACTACGAAGTCCATGGTAATATTCTCCCACTTCTACTCGGGAATAGGAATAGGCTTGAGCAAGCCTGCTGGTCTCTGATGTTCCGCTTTCACTAGCTGGCACGTCAGACACTCGGATACAAAACGTCTGATATCCTTCTTCATTCCGGGCCACCAATACAACAACTGCAGGTCTTTGTACATCTTCGTACTCCCAGGAGGAATAGAGTACGGCGACATGTGTGCCTCAGATAAAATATCTGCTCAAATAGAACTGCCGCTAGGAACCCACATTCTGTCTCGATATCTCACAATACCGACGCTAACTGTATACAAAATACTGCCCTTGGCCTCATCTCTCTGCCTCCACTTCGCCAACTGCTCATCTGCTGACTGTCCACTGCGAATACGGTCCAGAAGAGAAGACTGAATCGCCAAAGTAAATATACAGGAAACTCTACCTCGAGGATATATCTCTAAATAAAACCTCTGCATCTCAAACTGAAGAGGTCTCGGAATCGCCATATGAGCCATCATTGCGACTTTCCTGCTCAACGCATCCGCAACTACATTAGCCTTGCCCGCGTGGTAGCTAAAGTCACACTCATAGTCCTTCACTAGCTCCAACCAACGCCTCTGACGCATATTCAGCTCTTTCTGCGTAAAGAAATACTTGAGGCTCTTATGGTCGGTAAAGATCTGGCACTTCTCTTCGTACAAATAATGCCTCCAAATCTTCAAGGAAAAAACTACGGCTGTCTACTCTAGATCGTGAGTAGGGTAATTCTTCTCATGGATTTTCAGCTGACGAGAAGCATACGCTATCACCTTCCCATACTTTATCAACACTGCGCCTAAACCGAGCTTTGAAGTATCGGTATACAAAACAAAGTCTCCGGGCCCTGACGGCATGGCCAATACTGGTGCTGAGATAAGAGCTTGCTTCGAAGTGTCGAAGCTCTTCTGACACTCATCGCTCCACACAAATTTCACATTCTTCTTCGTCAACGACGTGAGTGGAACTGCGATAGAGGAGAATCCCTGAATAAATTTCCGATAATATCCTGCTAGCCCAGAGAAACTACGGATCTCTGATGTATTCTGCGTTACAACCCAATCTCTGACGGCTGCAAATTTCACTAGGTTTACCTCGATACCGCTGCTAGAAACGATGTGGCCTAAGAACGCCACCTTCTCTTACCAGAACTCGCACTTACTAAACTTCGCGAATAGGTTATGCTTCTACAAGTTCTGTAAAACTGCGGTCAGATGTCTGCTGTGATCCTCTTGATTCTTTGAGTGGACGAGTATGTCGTCTATGAATACTATCACGAACTGATCAAGATACGGCTGAAATATGTGATTCATGAGATCCATGAAGATCGCTAATGCATTCGTCAAACCGAACGGCATCACAAGGAACTCGAAGTGGCCATAACGAGTCCTAAAAGCAATCTTGAGAACATCGGCATCTCTCACCCTCGACTGGTGATAACCGGAACACAGATCAATCTTTGAAAATACTGAAGATCCCTGCAACTGATCAAATAAATCTTCAATCCTTGGGAGTGGGTATTTTTTCTTCACTGTAACCCTGTTCAATTCCCGGTAATCAATGCAGAGCCTCATCGAACCATCCTTCTTCTTCACAAACAAGACTGGTGCGCCCCACGGGGAAAAACTCGGGCGAATGAACTCCTTGTCGAGAAGTTCCTGAATCTGCTTCTTAAGTTCTGCAATCTCTGTCGATGCTAATCGGTACGGTGCTTTTGATATCGGTCCGTACCTGGCATAAGCTCAATAGAAAATTCCACTTCCCGCACAGGTGGCATACCAGAGACGTCGTCAGGAAACACGTCTATAAATTCCCTAACTATTGGGACATCGGAGGCTGACTGACTGGGTGTATCGGTAACAGATAAAAAAGTCACTAAGAATGCTCGACACCCTCAATGCATGAGCTTCCTAGCCTGGACACAAGGTATAATGTGCGGTAAAGGAAAGTACCTGTCAGGTTCGAATAAGAACTGATCTCTCCCCAGCGGTCGGACTAGAATGGATCTCCTCTGGAAGTCAATCAAAACTATGTTCCTTAATAGCCAGTCCATACCCAGAACGATATCAAACCCTGGCATCGGCAGTATGATCAGATCCGCATAAAAAAGATTACCATGAAGTTCGAGGTCTATGTCTCGGATTACATTAGTAGCTGCCAGCTCCTCTCCAGAAGGCAATACTACTGAATACGCCACATCTAGCCCAATGGTCTTGATCTGGAGGAAATTAGCAAAGGTCTCTGAAATCAACGAATGAGTAGCTCCTGAATCTATCAAGGCATTCGTAGCTGAACCAGCTATAAAAGTTCTCCCTGAAAGGTTGGAACATCAACGTGAACCTAATAATTACTAGAACTAACTTATAGACATGCGAATGTCAAAGTTCTTCTAATCTCAATTCCCGAAATAACGCTGATTAGAGCATGCAATCCTATCACAAATATAAGTTCAAGCCTTACCCGAACCCTCGAAACATTAACTTTTAAATACAAACTTAAAGCATTAAGATACCTGTCAAGAGCATTGTCTCTAGGTTCGTCTCTGCTGCATGGAGAGCAAAAACTCTGCCATGGGTAGGCAGACTCCCCTGTGGGCAACACTTCAGCAAGTGGTCAGGACTACCACACTTGTAGCACTTCCCTGAGCCATACATACAATCTCCAGCGTGACGGCGCGTGCACTTAGCACATACTGGATAATCTGCGGTCCTCCGAACTGCCCGTCCCTGCTGCTGCCCCCTGTTCCTGGATGGACCGTGGAAAGGCCTCTTACTCTAATGCTGCTGTTTAGGAGGGCGGTGCGGCACTTGGACTGGTCGCTTGCCCTGGCGATCTCTCTCAATATCAATAAGATCATGCTCTGCAGCTAGAGCTCTAGAGACAGCGACGTCATAGGTAGTAGGGCCAGCCACCCTAACATCATGGCGCAAGATCGGCCTTAGACCATCCATAAATTGCCTAAACTTGGCTCCAGCATCATTTGCAATCAGGGGCACAAAATGGCAACCCCTCTCAAAATTACGGATGAACTCCGTAACAGTCAATTCTCCCTGCCTCAGGGTCATAAACTCCCTGGTCAACCTGAAACGCACCTCGTCAATAAAATATTTGGAGTAGAATACCTCTGTAAAGCGCGTCCAGCTCAGAGTAGCCAAATTCAAGGCTACGGATGCTCCTTTCCACCATAAGCGGGAGTCTCCTCCAAACAGTTAGGTCGCACAACGAACACTGTCCTCATCTCCAAGCCCCATGAACTCGAAGATAACCTTGAGGGACTTAATCCAGCCCTTGGAAATCATGGGATCTGTCGTCTCTGAGAACTCCTTCGGTCTCATCTTCATGAACCGCTCATAGGTAGCCTCAAGCCCCGTCTCCGTGGATACCCAGCATTGTTCCCCGCAAACTGAGCGAAGAACTGATTCATTCCGGTTAGCATCTGGGCATTCATGTCCGGTGGAGGGGGTGGTGGTAAATCTCTGTCTTGCCTATGATCGTCACAATCCTCTCGACGATGCTCATCATCTCTCATGCGCTCAGGAATGATTCTAGGAGGCATACTATTCCATACATAATCCATACGTAACTAACATGCATAATTTCTATTATTTCTTTAAATTTTAAATAAATACTGCATAATCATAATCTGGACATAAATCATTTCCTGAAAACATGCAGTTAAAATATTTCATGCTTTAAACGAAATGCATAAATGTAAACTTACAGACCGAATAAGTGACTTCGTGAGCTTCTTGAGATCAGTAGTAGTACAACCATTTACAAGAACATAGGCTCTGATACCAACTGTAGAGGCCCGTATTTCGTATTTGTAAATTTGCGGAATTATTTAAAAATTTTCTTTTAAAATAAATAACATGCCTCATTCATAAAATAAACTGATAAAAAAAGATTTAATGTTTAATGTAACAGCGGAAGAAAATATTGTTTTCAAACCACAACTTAAAAATAATTCGTCAAAGTAAAACCTGAGTTTGAGGATAAATAGTAAATGATAAAAATGAGGTCCTCGGGTTCCTACTAATGCCGACCCAAGCTAGCTCACTGGTCCTCTCCCTCGGTCTCGACCTCATCAGTATTTACAACAATCAAGTCTAGTGCGTCTAAGGACTCAGCATGCATATATTGTGAATAACAAGTAAAATATTTCATAAAATTTGGCGTAACACAAAAATATTGTATTGTAAAGCGTAAAGTGAAAAATCGTGTCAGTAGTAACTATAAATACATGCATATCTGAAAATCATGCGTAAAAGCTTTGCTCGATGAGCTCTGTTATAATATCATATCGCAATTTTAGGTAGAGAAAATCTTCTACGCAAGTGGCCCATAACATAACATGAATCGTCTGATCAGACTAAACCACAGTATACTGGGCGGTAGAGATCATCGCAGCCCTTGGACTGGATATACGTACCCATACATAATCGTAAACCGGTCGTAGGTCACCGTGTGAAGCAATCCCATAAGCGTAAGGTGGGCACAAGACATATCGCATATATCTAAAAAATAAACATTTTATATTTTATGCACGTAATATAATTGAAATCTTGTTTTATTTTCCAAATTGAGTTGGATCGTTCCCAATCTCACTGCGACCTTATTCCAACATGAGAAAAAAGCAATAACTTAACTTGACCAACACTCCAAAATCGAACTAAAAACGAGATTATTACGTCCAACAAACTTAATATTCAACCATGGCTTCGGACCAAACCGAACCGACATTGAACCATCATTTAGCCATGATTAAAATACACCTAAAATACTGGAAAACATGACCCTATGTTGTAGTACACGAAAAGATGTGGATGATGGCCAAAATCGTGAAACTCTCTTTCGAGAGTCACTTTGGCACATTGCACCGTAAATTCTCGTACGACCTCTAAACTTAACCAAATCACGAACGGCCAAAAACATGACCTTTCTAACTCATTGAGGTATTGTGCAGTCCAATTCCATAGGCTAAAAGCCAACCAAGAACTCAAACAAACCTCCTTAACCAAAGCTCAAGTTGCTGTAAAAAAAATGCAGCAGCAGCTGGTGTGCTTCCTTCGCTTTGTTTACCAGGCTATAGGCCATTATGGCTTGAGCCACCAACCAGAGCCTCTTCCCATTATCCTAAAGTGTGGCTTGAACCAGGGATAAGGGCCCTAGGCCAACTACAATCCAAGCAAACACCCTAGGCAACCCGCGCTTCACCCGAGAACGCATACTGCAGGCGTGGGGTGTTGCTTCACCTTGCTGTCATGTATCATTCCAGTGGCCATATGATTGACCATGGCTTGATCTAGACATCAGGAGGTATTGTGTGAACCATGGCTAAGGGCTAAAAGCCAACCAAGATCCACTAACCACTCAAAATTCGAAACCCACCCACATAATATCAGAAAAGAGAAAATCGAGGGACTTGTCTTGTTTGTTTAAAATTTCGATGGGATCATGAACCAAGCCACAAAAGGCCATCTTGGTCACGTCTTAGATAGCTAAGGTATGGTTTGAACCATGGTTACAGGCCTTGGGCCAACCATGATCCAAACACTTACCTTAGACAATCAACAACTAAAAACCGAGGGTCATAAACCGCAGCCATGCAATTCCTTACTGTCAAACGCTTAGCTGGGATGTATGGCCTTACGACAATGAACAAAACACACCCTAACACGTTCTAGATCATGCCTAGATGCAGCCTTGAGCGCCTGGAACCGTGCCGGACCCTAAAACCACAAAAACAAGCCAAAACCGTGAAGGCACAAGGGAGGGGCTGAAAATTCTGTACCGATTTTTCTTTGAAAAGTTGCTGTCATTATCGGTTGTTCATGAATCAAGGACATATAATGGTTTCAAAATATATAAGGACTTGATTGAAGAGAAAAGAAACGTATATACATGCATGAAATTTGTTTTCGAAAGAAACAAACAATTACAACGAACGTGGCGCGGCGAAGACGGAGTTCTTTCTTACTTGGTTTCTCTCTTATTTTTCCTTGCTTCTCACGATTTTTCTCTGCTGATTTACTCTGAATTTTCGAGAGAAGTCTAGAAAAATGAGGGAAAGGTTACCAATTAAATGGGGATTGAATGGCAAGATAAAAATCTTTCTATCCTAGAGTTTGAGAGATAAGGAAATGAGGTGATATCAAGGGATTTGAGGGTTGATTTAGGATGGGTGTGGCCGATTTTTATCTAACAAAACAAGGGAGAATATTGCTTAACTAATAATTTTTTTTTGGTGATTAAAAAGTAAGGAAATTATCTACCAAGAAAGGACAAGGAAAGGAAAAAAAGTGGAGTGTTGCCAAATAATATCAAATCTTTTAATGGGGTGGCCGAAATTTGCTTGATAAATGGGGGAAGAATATTTCTTAATTATGAATTTTAATTCCTTAAAGTTTTAAACACTAATTATGTATTTTAGTGAAATAATGAATTAATCGGGTGATAATAATTTTTCTTGCATGCATGGCTAAGTCTTACAATAAATTACTAACATGTTAAGTTATAATTTCTTAAATAAAATAGGCCTGGATTAATTTATTCCAATTGGTCACACATTTAAATTTAGACTTGTAAATAAATTATTGGACATAAAAGACTTATTTACTATTTAACTCCAATTAATTAAATAAATCTTTAAACCTTATTTTACCTTAAAATAAATTATTCCTTCTCTTAAATTAAGTCTAGGAATATTTTCTTATTATTAAAATTTATCCCAATACTCCGAATCCAGTCCGGCCTCGGTTATTTAACTGAAAAGATAAAATTAAACCTCTGCGATTTAAAATAAATAATTATAACTTAACGACTTTAAAATGAATTAAACACTTCATGAATGCATAAAGATCACTTTTAAATTTAAATAATAGCAATTATGCATGGCTTATACATAATCTGGTTTAACGGGTTCTACAACTCTCCCCCTTAAAAGAAATTTCGTCCCCGAAATTAAAACTCACCGAATAACTCGGGATACCGACTCCTTATATCTGGCTCCGATTCCCACGTAGCTTTCTCCTCTGAATGATTAAGCCAGTTGGCATTCACTAGCTTCACCAGTTTGTTTCGAAGCTTCTTCTCCTGTCTGTCTAAGATTTGCACGGGTCTTTCTTCAAAAGACAGGTTCAGAGTGAGCTGCAACGGTTCGAAGTTCAAGACGTGCGAAGGATTCGCCATATACTTCCTCAGCATAGAGACGTGGAACACATTGTGTACTCCGGCCAGATTCGGCGAAAGAGCAACACGATAAGCTAACGTCCCAACTCTGTCGAGGATCTCAAATAGTTCGATGAATCTTGGACTCAGCTTTCCTTTCTTCCCGAACCGCATGACACCTTTCATAGGTGCTATCTTCACAAAAACATGGTCGCCAACAGGAAACTCTAGATCTCTCCTCCTCTGATCCGCATAACTCTTCTGTCGACTCTGTGCAGTCCTCAACCTATCACACATCTTGACTACTACATCGGTAGTTTTCTGAATAATCTCCAGACCCAATTCTGATCTCTCCCCTACTTCATCCCAATGAATAGGAGATCTACATTTACGACCGTATAGTACTTCGTATGGAGCCATACCTATAGACGATTGAAAACTGTTGTTGTAGGTAAACTCCACTAATGGCAACTTTGACTCCCAACTCCTTGAGAAATCGATGACACATGCACGGATAAGATCCTCCAAACTCTGGATAACTCTCTCTGACTGACCATCTGTCTGAGGATGGAAGGCTGTGCTAAACAACAACTTCGTACCCACGGCTGAATGCAGACTCTTCCAAAAGGAGGAATTGAATTTAGGATCTTGGTTAGACACTATAGAAACGGGAATACCATGAAGTCTGACTATCTCTCGGATATACAACTCTGCATACTGAATCATGGTGAAAGTCGTCTTAATGGTCAAGAAGTGCGTTGACTTGGTAAGACGATAAACAATCACCCAGATAGAATTTGACCCTCTGGCTGACTTCGGCAAACCTACTACGAAGTCCACGGTAATATTCTCCCACTCCTCCTCGTGAATAGGAAGAGGCTTGAGCAAGCCTGCTGGTCTCTGATGTTCCGCTTTCACTAGCTGGCAGGTCAGACACTCGAATACTAAAAGTCTGATATCCTTCTTCATTCCGGGCCACCAATACAACAACTGCAGGTCTTTGTACATCTTCGTACTCCCAGGAGAAATAGAGTACGGCGACATGTGGGCCTCAGATAAAATATCTGCTCGAATATTACTGCCGCTAGGAACCCACATTCTGTCTCGATATCTCATAATATCGTCGCTAACTATATACAAAATAATTCCCTTGGCCTCATCTCTCTGCCTCCACTTCCCCAACTGCTCATCTGCTGACTGTCCACTATGAATATGGTCTAGAAGAGAAGACTGAATATCAAAGTAGATAGACAGGGAACTCTACCTCGAGGATATGTCTCTAGGTCAAACCTCTGCATCTCAAACGGAAGAGGTCTCGAAATCGCCATATGAGCCATCACTGTGACTTTCCTGCTCAACGCATCTACAACTACATTAGCCTTGCCCAGGTGGTAGCTAATGTCACAGTCATAGTCCTTCACTAGCTCCAACCAACGGCTCTGACGCATATTCAGCTCTTTCTGCGTAAAGAAGTACTTGAGGCTCTTATGGTCAATAAAGATCTGGCACTTCTCTCTGTACAAATAATGCCTCCAAATCTTCAAGACAAAAACTACGGCTGTCAACTCTAGATCGTGAGTAGGGTAATTCTTCTTATGGATTTTCAGCTGATGAGAAGCATATGCTATCACCTTCCCATGCTGCATCAACATTGCGCCTAATTCGAGCTTCGAAGCATAGGTATACAAAACAAAGTCTCCGGGCCCTGACGGCATGGCCAATACTGGTGCTAAGATAAGAGCTTGCTTCAAAGTGTCGAAGCTCTTCTGACACTCATCGCTCCACACAAATTTCGCATTCTTCTTCGTCAACGACGTGAGTGGAACTGCGATAGAGGAGAATCCTTGAATAAACTTCCGATAATATCCTGCTAGCCCAAGGAAACTACGGATCTCTTATGCATTCTACGGTACAACCCAATCTCTGACGGCTGCAACTTTCGCTTGGTCTACCTTGATACCGCTGCTAGAAACGATGATGGAATAAGAACGCCACTCTCTCTAACCAGAACTCGCACTTACTGAACTTCGCGAATAGCTTATGCCTCTACAAGGTCTGCAAAATTGCGGTCAGATGTCTGCTGTGATCCTCTTGGTTCATTGAGTGGAAGAGTATGTCGTCTATGAATACTATCACGACTGATCAAGATACGGCTGAAATATGCGATTCATGATATCCATGAAGATTGCCGGCGCATTTGTCAAACCGAATGGCATCACAAGGAACTCGAAGTCGCCATAACGAGTCCTAAAAGCAGTCTTGAGAACATCGGCATCTCTCACCCTCAACTGGTGATAACCGGAACGCATATCAATCTTTGAAAATACTGAAGCGCCCTGCAACTGATCAAATAAATCTTCAATCATCGGGAGTGGGTATTTGTTCTTCACTGTAACCCTGTTCAATTCTAGGTAATAAATGCAGAGCCTCATCGAACCATCTTTCTTCTTCACAAAAAAGACTGGCGCGCCCCATGGGGACAAACTCGGGCGAATGAACTCCTTGTCGAGAAGTTCCTGAATCTGCTTCTTAAGTTCTGCCATCTCTGTCGGTGCTAATCGGTACGATGCTTTTGATATTGGTGCCATACCGGGCATAAGCTCAATAGAAAACTCCACTTCTCGCACAGGTGGCATACCAGCGACGTCGTCAGGAAACACGTCTAGAAAGTCCCTAACAATTGGGACATCAGAGGCTGACTGACTTGGTGTCTCGGGAACAGATACAAAAATCACTACGAATGCCCGACACCCTCTACGCATGAGCTTCCTAGCCTGAACACAAGGTATAATGCACGATAAAGGAAAGTACCTGTCAGGTTCTAATAAGAACTGCTCTCTCACCAGTGGTCGGACTAGAACGAATCTCCTCTGGAAGTAAATCAAAACTCTGTTCCTTAATAGCCAGTCCATACCCAGAATGATATCAAACTATGGCATTGGCAGTACAATCAGATCCGCATAAACGAGATTACCATGAAGTTCGAGGTCTATGTCTCGGATCACATTAGTAGCTGCCAGCTCCTCTCCAGAAGGCAATAATACTGAATACGCCACATCTAACCCAATGATCTTGATCTGGAGGAAATTAGCAAAGGTCTCTGAAATGAATGAATGAGTAGCCCTTGAATCTATCAAGGCATTCGTAACTGAACCAGCTATAAAAATTCTCCATGAAAGGTTGGAACATCAAGCTGAACCTAATAATTACTAGAACTAACTTATAGACATGCGAAGATCAAAGTTCTTCTAATCTAAATTCCCAAAATAACGTTGATTAGAGCATGCAATCCTATCACAAATTCTAAGTTCAAAACCTTGCCCAAACCCTCGAAACATTAACTTTCAAATACAAACTTAAAGCTCTAAGATACCTGTCAAGAGCATTGTCTATGGGTTCGTCTCCGCTGCATGGAGAGCAAAAACTCTGCCTTGGGTAGGCAGACTCCCCTGTGGGCAATACTTCATCAAGCGGTCCGGACTACCACACTTGTAGCACTTCCCTGAGCCATACATACAAGCTCCAGCATGACGGCGCGGGCACTTAGCGCAGACTGGATACTCTACAGTCATCGGGACTGCCCGTCCCTGCTGCTGCCCCCTATTCCTGGATGGACCGTGGAAAGGCCTCTTACTCTGATGGTGCTGCTGAGGAGGGCGGTGCGGCACTTGGACTGGTCACTTGCCTTGGCGATCTCTCTCAATATCAATCAGATCATGCTCTGCAGCTAGAGCTCTGGAGACAACGACGTCATAGGTTGTAGGGCCAGCCACCCTAACATCACGGCGCAATAGCGGCCGTAGACCATCCATAAATTGCCTCAACTTGGCTCCAACATCGCAATTAGGGGCACAAAATGACAACCCCTCTCAAACTTACGGATGAACTCCGTAACAGTCAAATCTCCTTGCCTTAGGGTCATAAACTCCCTGGTCAACCTGGAACGCACCTTGTCATTAAAATATTTGGAGTAGAATACCTTTGTAAAGCGCGTCCAGCTCAGAGTAGCCAAATTCAAGGCTACGGATGCTCCTTCCCACCATAAACGGGTGTCTCCTCCAAACAGATAGGTCGCACAACGAACTTTGTCCTCATCTCCAATCCCCATGAACTCGAAGATAACCTCGAGGGACTTAATCCAGCCCTCGACAATCATAGGATCTGTTGTCCCTGAGAACTCCTTCGGTCTCAGCTTCATGAACCGCTCATAGGTAGCCTCAGGCCCCGTATGCCTGGCTACCCCAGCATTGTTCCACAAAAACTGAGCGAAGAACTTAGTCATTCCGGCTAGCATCTGGGCGTTCATGTCCGGTGGAGGGGGTGGTGGTAAATATGTCTCCTGCCTATGATCCTCACCGTCCTCATGACGATGCTCATCATCTTTCATGCGCTCAGGAATGCGTCTATGAGGAATACTGTTCCATACGTAACCCATACGTAACTAACATGCATAATTTCTATTATTTTTTTAAATTTTAAATAAATACTGCATAATCATAATCTAGACATAAATCATTTCATGAAAACATGTTGTTAAAATATTTCATGCTTTAAAAGAAATGCGTAAACGTAAAACTTACAGACCAAAGACGTGACTTCGTGAGCTTCTCGAGATCAGTAGTAGTACAATCCATTACAAGAACATAGGCTTTGATACCAACTGTAGAGGCCCGTATTTCGTATTTGTAAATTTGCGGAATTATTTAAAAATTTTATTTTTAAATAAATAACATGCCTCATTCATAAAATAAACTAATAAAAAAGATTTAATGTTTAATGTAACAGCGGAAGTAAATATTGTTTTCAAACCACAACTTAAAAATAATTCGTCAAAATAAAAACTGAGTTGAGCATAAAGAGTAAATGATAAAAATGAGGTCCTCGGGTTCCTACTACTGCCGACCCAAGCTAGCTCACTGGTCCCCGCCCTCAGTCTGAACCTCATCAGTACCTACAACAATCAAGTCTAGTGAGTCTAAAAAGACTCAACATGCATATATCGTGAATAACAAGTAAAATATATCATAAAATTTGACGTAACGTAAAAATATCGTATCGTAATGCTTAACGTGAAAAATCGTGTCATGAATAATTATAAATACGTGCATATTTGAAAATCATACTTAAAAGCTTTGCTCGATAGAGCTCTGGCATAACATATCATATCGTAATTTTAGGTAGAGAAAATGTTCTACCCAAGTGGCCCATAACATAACATGAATCGTCTAATCAGACTAAACCACAGTATACTCGGTGGTAGAGATTATCACAGCCTTTGGACTGGATATCCGTACCCATACATAATTGTAAACCGGTCGTAGGTCACCATGTGAAGCAATCCCATAAGCGTAAGGTGGCCACAAGACATATCGCATATATCTCAAAAATAAACATTTTATATTTTATGCACGTAATATAATTAAAATCCTGTTTTAGTTTACCAATTGAGTTAAATCGTTCCCAGGCTCGCTACGATCTAATTCTAATATGAGAAACATGCAAATAACTTAACTTGACCAAAACTTCAAAATCGAACTAAAAACGAGATTATTACGCCCAACAAACTTAATATTCAACCATGGCTTCGTACCAACCCAAACCGACATTGAATCATCATTTAGCCATGATTAAAATACATCTAAAATACTGGAAAACATGACCCTAGGCTGTAGTACACGAAAATATGTGAATGGTGGCAAAAATCGTGAAACGCTCTTTCGAGAGTCACTTTGGCACATTGCACCGTAAATTCTCGTACGACCTCTAAACTTAACCAAATCACGAACGGCCAAAAACATGACCTTCATAACTAATTGAGGTACTGTCAAATCCAATGCCATAGGCTAAAATCCAACCAAGAACTTAAACAAGCCTCCTGAACCGAAGGTCAAGCTGCTGTCAAAAAAAATGCAGCAGCTGTTGCTGTGCTTCCTTC
The DNA here is from genome assembly GCF_022965805.1 of Primulina eburnea. Taxonomy (NCBI): domain Eukaryota; kingdom Viridiplantae; phylum Streptophyta; class Magnoliopsida; order Lamiales; family Gesneriaceae; genus Primulina; species Primulina eburnea. Next base: position 14,460,237 of record NC_133117.1, read on the forward strand.
GCTTCGTTTACGAGGCTATAGGCCATTGGGGCTTGAACAACCGACCAGAGCCTCTTTCCAGCATCCTAAAGTGTGGCTTGAACCATGGCTAAGGGCCCTAGGCCAACCACAATCCAAGCCTGAATGGCCAGTTGCAAGAGGAAGTCTACGTTGAACAACCTCCAGATTTTGTCAATCATCATTTTCCTGATCATGTCAACCATTTGAACAAAGCCTTATATGGTCTTAAACAAGCTCCAAGATCTTGGTATGAAACTCTTTCAAAATTCCTAACTAATCATAATTTTTCTGTTGGATCGGTTGATTAGACATTGTTCAAATTTTCAAAGAATGATCGCATTTTAGTCGTTCAAATTTATGTTGATGATATCATATTTGGGTCAACTAACCCCAAATTATGCGAGAAATTTGCTAAGTTGAAGCAGGAGAAATTTGAAATGAGCATGATGGGTGAACTGACATTATTTCTTGGACTACAAGTGAAGCAACAAGGACAAGCACTTTTATTAGTCAAACTAAATACATGAAGGAGTTGCTGAAGAAATTTGGCATGGAATTGTGTTTAGCTGCAAGTACTTCCATGAGCTCATCAGTAAAACTGGACACTGATCAAGGGGAAATATCAGTTGAGGCGACACTTTACAGAGGGTTAATAGGTTCATTATTGTACCTAACTGCTAGTCGTCCTGATATTGTATTTGTTGTCTGTATGTATGCTAGTTTTCAGGCAAACCCTAAGCAATCACATTTTTCAGCTGCCAAACGTATTTTGAAATATCTTAAGGGCACACAAAATGTTGGGTTATGGCATTCTAAAGACTCCTCTTTCAATTAGTTAGATATTCAGATGTAGATTATGCAGGATGTAAGCTTGATCGTAGAATTACAAGTGGATCATGTCAGTTTCTAGGAGACATACTGATCTCTTTGTTCCGCAAGAAGCAAACATCCATAGCAACTTCCACAACTGAAGCAGAATACCTTGATGCTGGATGCTTCAATGCTCAACTGCTCTTGGTTCAGCAACAACTAATAGATTATAGAGTTGACGCTAAAGAATCGCCCATATTTTGTGACAATACAAGCATGATTGCTATTACCTAAAATCAAGTTCTTCACTCGAGGAGCAAGCACATAGATGTTAGGCATCACTTCATCAAATATCATGCTTTGAAGAATGACATACGACTGGAATATGTATTAACTGAGCAGCAAGCAGCTGATATCTTCACCAAACCATTGCCCGAGACTAAGTTTTCTTACTTTCACAATATACTTGGATTAATTGATTTATCCTAATCAGTTTTGCTGTTGATATATCAGTTGTTAATTAATTTGTGTCATCTATCAGTTCTATTGTCAGTTACTGTTCATTCAGTTTGTTATTTTATCCATTTGAATTTGAACTGATGTTAGTTAATCATTTGTCAGTTATTATGTTCAGTTTATAAATTACTTATCAACTGATGAGATTAACTACTGCAGGAAAATAAAAGACAAAGATAAACCAAAATATCATTTCATTTCATTTAAATAAATTGGTGCGAATTACATCGTACAACTCTTCCTGAACAAAAGACCTCCACTTGTTCAACCAACAGTTTAAATCACCGGTGGAAGTCTTAAGGAAGCTATCGCAGTAATCTATACGCTCTAGGATCCTCCTTTCCTTGTAGAACATCAGCTGGTAGACATTGTCTTCATTGAAGATGTCCACCGTGTTAGCAACATGCAAGCGTTACCGATATTTCTCAAGTTTTTCCATCAGTCTGGGAGTGGTATCCATCCCACACTCTTGAAGAAAGTGGAGTCCTTGCAGCTCCTCCCAGTAGCGAAGGATTTTATGGAAGACTTCATCTTCCATCTCAACTTTTCGTTTTTCCAGAGCTGAGCTCGTGAAGTCTTCAGCCATGTCTGGAGTCTTTGAGCTACCTGCACCTACCATTCTAGCTGCTGAATATTATTTGCTGATATGTTTGTGACTAACTGAGCTACTCTTATTTATAGCCCAGGGTCAAAGAATATGAAAGGACAAAGTCATTATGGAAGACGATTAACCATCTAAGCATAAGATTTTATTTAATTCGTCTTGCTTAAATTCTCATAATGTTTATATGCATTTATTAAGGGGGAATATTGGTTTAAAATGTTAACTGAGAAGACAACAGTTAGTATATCTTCAACTGAAAAGACAAAGTTTCACAACTGATCGTTCAACTGATTATTTCACTAATCTTATCACATAAGTTAACAAATTAACCATTTTTTTATTCCAGATTTAGTGACGTGACTGGGTATCAAGCATTAAATGCTATCTTTCAACAAATGATAGGTTGAAATGTGGACTCTTTTAATCAATGTATTTCAACACAAGATTTTACTACACGAACACACGTCCTTTATTCAAAATTTTCTGAACTGACACGTGTCCAATAATTCGAACAGTCACGTACATTATTTGTGGGGACCCGGACGCTATTTCATTTCTTAATCTTTCTTGGGAATAATTTAATCAATTAAGATAAACAAGGTCTAAATTTTTTTTTTAAAATACAAATGCGGAACGTAATAGAATCAATCTGATATACATATCAAAAGTAAAAGTATATGTCTTATACTAAATACATTCCTGTCAAACTAGGGTTCACTACTATATATCAAGTACTGAATCCTAATCTACTTCTGGGCCAGATCTCCACGCTAATTGTAATCTCTCATCCTCATCTTGACCCTGATCATGTCCCACCTATTGTCATGCACACACACAAACAAGACAACAGCCGATAACTCCGGTGAGAAATAAATCCCCAGTATAAATCATGTATACATGCAATCATATAACCAGATATAAAAGCATAAAACAAATGTCAATAACATGTATCAAATCTGAAAGACCTGAACCGATATAAAACTGTAAATCAACTCTAAATCATAATCTCTGACTCGACTCTTTCCTAAAATAGAAATTCCAATCTGAATAAGAATGTAACAATCTCCCACCTACTCTCCCGATCGTGGTTGCGGTACGTTCTTATTTACGGACTTTGATCCTGTCCATATCGAATATCGCGATAGAAGTCACTCTACTCCTATGCAACATCGTTATGAAAAAACGTCTGGTGTCTTGGCAGCCCTGCCAAAGACTTGGCATCTCCGCCAAATTTCAGGCCCCTCAGCCCAAAGACTAGACAAATCCGCCCATGACTCTTTACATAACATATGCTTAACTATAAATCAATAGAATAAGCATATCAATTTCAGACATTGCAACATATCGATGCAATGACTATTAAGTGTGTGATTTTGGGAAACTCAAGTTAAATCAAACTCGAGTTGTGCAATCCCGGATCAACATTGATTTATACATTTCTTTCTTTCAATCTGACTCTGTCGAAGTCTCGAACTCAAAGCCTGTCAATACTCAATCTGGCAATGACAATATCGAGGAGTATAATATCAATACACCGCTAAAATCAATACTGGAAATAATCAGAACTAAATCAAATTTTGTTTCAGCGGCATAGCTGCACAATCTCAATATACCCAGCAATACAAATATCAACCGATATCAATCTCAACTCATAATCAATAACAATACAAATCTGATATTAAATCTCAATCAAATCCATTCTGAAAATCATAACAATTTCATATGGTTTGTGTTCTTCAATCCGGTTTCGATTATACGATGTCTACTATGTCAAGAACACCATATATGAATCATATCCAATTCTGGCAATACCATAATTTCAAATCATATCAAAACTTAGGAAAACTTACGTCCGTATGAAGCCTGCATCGATAGAAACATAGTACTGAAGCCGGATTCAAAATCGAACGGACGAATTTTGTGTAATCCCAAATCTATGATTACAAGCTTGAAGAATCTCCACGGAAGGCCTCGATTTTCATTCTGAATTCTAAGAGAATGAAATATGTTTTAATATATATTCAATGCATGGTAGAGAAACGTGGCATGGTTCTTCAAACATCACGTCTCACGCATATGCGCGACCCTCCTCTGCGCATAACATCACGGCAGCTCGCGCAGATGCGCGTACGTCTTTCGCGCATGTGCGCAACATTCTCTGGAAATGGAATCTTGGCTACTGGACACCTCTCGCATATGCGCGCCTTCACTCGGTGCACACGCACCAACTTTTCTGGACTCGGCAATTACCAATACACCTCATCGCGCATATGCGCGCCCTGTCTCGTGCATATGCGCAAGGTCCTCTGCCTGCCTCGCGTATATGCACGCATCATGTCGCGCACATGCGCGAGGGACTGTCCTCGCACATCAAATCTCACAAGCAACTCAATCAAGTCTCGGAGCGATCCTTCATAATCATATCAATTCATAAATCAATAATCGCGAATTACTATGATATAAAATCTCGGGCATTACTTTTCTCCCCCCTAAGATATGATTTCGTCCCCGAAATCACTGGCAATCAAATCATATCAATAAGAAGGTATAACAGAAGAAGCTAAACAGAAAACTCACATCAGTGAAATAACTTTGAGAATCTCTGTTTCATAACTGACTCTGTTTCCCACGTAGCTTCTTCAATGCCATGACGACTCCACTGAATCTTCACAAGTGGAATAGTCTTCGTTCTGAGCTTTTTTTCTTTACGATCTAGAATTTGGATCAGCTTTTCAAAATAACTAAGTGTCTCGTCAAGTTTGGCCTCGTCTGGCTGAATAATATGTGAAGAATCAAGAATATACTTCCGCAATAATGATACATGAAAGACATCATGTATTCTAGATAGAAAAGGAGGTAATGCAAGTCGATAGGCACGATCTCCTATCTTCTCGAGAATCTCGTACGGCATTCCTCGTTGTTGGATCAAACTTGCCTCAGCTCCCTTTGATCTATTCAAGGCGTCAGCAAAATTATGGGGTCGCTCGACATTTACCAACGCAAATATCTCAGGATTTAATCCATTGATGAACTGATCAGCTACAGCTTCATCATTCCTAGCCATGTGAGGAGCAAAACGTAGCAAGGTAGAGAATTTGACTACATATTCTTCAATATTCAGCTGGCCCTGTTTCAAGTTAGCAAACTCCGTACTCTTGTCCTTTCGGTACGATACTGGGAAAAACCTTTGATAGAATTCAGCTTTGAAGAATTTCCACGTAATCACCGTACCACGCTGTTCTAAGGCTTCCTTTGCGACCTCGTGTAACTGGTGCCCAATCAGTTTAACTCTACGTTCATCCGGGTAATCAAGTGAATCAAACAACATTTCTATATCATCTAGCCAACTCTCACCATCATCAGACGTCTCAATACCCTTCAGAATTGGCGGTTGAAATGACTGAAACCTCTTCAACATTGTTTCCATCGGATTTTCTGACACATCCACCTGATTTGTTAGGTACTACCTTGTTCTGGAAATCTTCGAGGAGGTAAATCTGATTATCAAAATAATTAGTAACCAAATACAACAAACCTGTTTTAGTACTCCTCTGATCATCTTACTGCTGATCAATAATCGGTTCTGATTCATTCTCAATAACACATGTTTCCAATAATATCAGATAATCAGGTAAACATGTAGTTCAAAGCAGTAAAGCATGCTAGCAATCAAAAGCAAGAAAGAAAACTCATTCTACCCCGCTCACTAGCTCATATCTCAGTCTAAGGAACCTACTGCTCTGATACCACCTGCTGTGGGGACCCGGACGCTAATTCATTTCTGAATTGTTCTTGGGAATAATTTAATCAATTAAGATAAACATGGTCTATTTTTTTTTTTTTAAATACAAGTGTGGAACGTAATGGAATCAATCTTATATACATATCAAAAGTAAAAGTATATGTCTTATACTAAATACATTCCTGTCAAACTAGGGTTCACTACTATACATCAAGTACTGAATCCTAATCTACTTCTGGGCCGGATCTCCACGCTAATTGTAATCTCTCATCCTCATCTTGACCCTGATCCTGTCCCACCTGTTGTCATACACACATACAAACAAGACAACTGTCGGATAACTCCGGTGAGAAATAAATCCCCAGTATAATTCAAGTATACATGCAATCATATAATCAGATATAAAAGCATGAAACAAATGTAAATTAATTGTATCAAATCTGTAAGACCTGAACCGATATAAAACTATAAATCAACTCTGACTCATAATTTCAGACTCGACTCTTTCCTAATCTAGGGATCCCAATCTGATTAAGAACATAACAATCTCCCACCTACTCTCCCGATCGTAGTGGCGGTACGTTCTTATTTACGGACATTGTCCTGTCCATATCGAATCTCGCGATAGAAGTCACTATACTCCTATGCAACATCGATATGACAAAACGTCCGGTGTCTTGGCACCTCTACCAAAGAGTTGGCATCTCCGCCAAATTGGCATCTCCGTCAAATATCAGGCACCTCATCCCAAAAACTAGACACATCCGCCCATGACTCTTTACATAACATATGCTTAACTATAAATCAATAGAATAAGCATATCAATCTCAGACATTGCAACATATCGAGGCAATGACAATTAAGTATGTGATTTTGAGAAACTCAAGTTAAATCAAACTCGAGTTGCGCAATCCCGGATCAACATTGATTTATACCTTTCTTTCTGTCAATCTGACTCTGTCGAAGTCTCGAACTCAAAGCCTGTCAATACTCAATCTGTCAATGACAATATCGAAGAGTATAATATCAATACACCGCTACAATCAATACTGGATATAATCAGAACTAAATCAAATTCTGTTTCAGCGGCATAACTGCACAATCTCAATATACCCAGCAATACAAATATCAACCGATATCAATCTCAACTCATAATCAATAACAATACAAATCTGATATCAAATCTCAATCAAATCCATTCTGAAAATCATAACAATTTCATATGGTATTTGTTCTTCAATCCGGTTTCGATTATACGATGGCTACTATGTCAAGAAAACCATATATGAATCATATCCGATTCTGGCAATACCATAATTTCAAATCATATCAAAACTCAGGAAAACTTACGTCAGTATGAAGCCTGCATCGATAGGAACACAGTACTGAAGTCGGATTCATAATCGAACGGACGAATTTTGTGTAATCCCAAATCTACGATTACAAGCTTGAAGAATCTCCATGGAAGGCCTCGATTTTCATTCTGAATTCTGAGAGAATGAAATGTGTTTTAATATATATTCAATGCATGGTAGTGAAACGTGGCATGTATCTTCAAACAGCACGGCTCGCGCATATGCGCGACCCTCATCGGCGCATATGCCCGAGACATTTTGTCTCGGCGCGTAACATCACGGCAGCTCGCACATATTCGCGTACGTCTTTCACGAATGTGCGCGAAATTATCTGGAAATGACATCTTGGCTACTGGACACCTCGCGCATATGCGCGCCTTCACTCGGCGCACATGATCCAACTTCTCTGGACTCGGCAATTACCAATACACCTCCTCGAGCATATGCGTGAGGTCTTCTTCCTGCCTCGCGCATATGCACACATCATGTCGCGCACATGCGCGAGGGGTACTTTCCTCGCACATCAAATCTCACAAGCAACTCAATCAAGTCTCGGAGCGATCCTTCATAATCATATCCATTCATAAATCAATAATCGCAAATTACTATGATATAAAATCTCGGGCATTACATTAGTACTTTATCCACTTCATTTCAGTTCTTCTTCCTTACACTTACATAAAATTCTCAGAGCAAAAGCAAATTCAAGCTTTATTCTCCGCAGGAAATCATTCAGTTCTAATGGCAAATCAGATTCCCGCTCACATGTTGAATGCTATGGCCATCAACTTTGGATCAGTTCTATCAGTCGGAGAAGCCGATGTCAAAAACGTTTTTCTGAAGCTCGAATCAGCTGGGCTGAGGAGATTTTTGGGGAATTCTTCACATGAGATCTATCCAAAGGAACTTCTTGACTTCTACTCTAATGGGAATATCAATTCTGAAGGAAGCATCATCTCCACTGTCAATGGTCAGTTGTTGACCATCTTTGAAGATTCATTTGGAGAATTGTTCTTGTTGCCTTCCGATGGGCTAGCACACCTTGCTGAAGTCAAAGCATCTGATGTCGAAGAGATGCAAACTCTCCTCTCTGTTGATGGACAGAAAATCAAGGTTTCCGATCCAAAGAAGGAACTGAAGCATGAAGTTCAGTTGCTAGCTGATATAGTAGCCATGGGGTTATTGGCAAGGCAGGATCATTTGCTGCCCTTACCTTAGAGAAATTTCAAGCCATCACTGTTATCGTGGCTGGACGAAGAATTAACTGGAAGCACCTTATCTTTAATATCTTGAAGAACATGTTTCAGTCCACCAAGCAGTCCAAAGGATTCGCCGTTCAGCTGAGTTACTTGATGAAAGTCAAAGGACTGGTGGCTGATGATTCAGAGAGATCATCAAAATTCAAAGTCTTCAATGCCAAGAATGTTCAGCCACCAAAAAATAAACTGGACATCTCTCCTGATCAGTTTGTGAAGATCAAGAAGAAGATTGGGACTCAGCATGCTGCTCCCAAGTCAGTTAAAAAGGCCAAGACTCTGGCACAACTGAAGACTACTAAGAGAAAACTGATCGTCAGTGGATTAGATTCTGAGGAAACACCCTATCTTAATTGAAGAGCCAGCTCAGACTGTTGTCTCTGCTGAACTTGATTATCAAAATGATGTGCCAGCTTAGTCACCACATCGAGAAATTGCTGACACTGTGGAGGCTCAGTCGCTCATTTTGGAAAATTTACCCACTGACGAGCCAGCACGGGTCTCAGCTGATTATCAAACAGAAGCACCAGTTCATGATCCTCCAATTGAAAATCCAGCAGACTTTCATATTCAGCAAGATAATTCATCTGTTGCTCATGATCAGTTTTCACTTCCTCAGGTTCAAGAAGAAGTCACTGAAACAGATGTTCCAGTATAGACTAATGCTGAAACGATCGTATCTGACAGGATCTTGGTAGTCTTTGATCAAGTTTCAAAGGAACAAGAACCCGGAACGTCTGGACAGTCACCTCCTCATTCATCCACAGATTTTGACTTAGTTCTTGAAGAAATTCAGGATCTTCAGAATAACATGAATCAGATGATTACTGCCATAAAAAAGATTCAGCATACTCAACTGGCTCACACTCTGAAGCTAGAACATTATGAAGTATTCAACTCACAGAAACTGAAGGCAATTCAAGATGCTGTAACCTCTCTCTCTCTTACAGTGGATGAAATTCAAAAGAACAGAGTTTTATCTAGGAGTCTCACCGCAACTCAAGATTCTATTAGCAAACGAGTTGAATGTCTGGAGACATCTGTATCAAGAAAAATAGACTTGCTGCAAACCACAATGCATTATGCTGTCCCCAGCATATCCACTACTGTATACATCCTATCAACTGATGTTCGAAGATTATCTATTAAAATGGATACGTTTGAAAAAAAATGGGGAAGAAATTAAAGAGATTCTAGAACAACAAAAGAAGTCTCCTAGTTGAAGAGTAGTCAGTTTCGAGTAGCAGTTCTTCTTTTATTTTTGAAGACAATTTTTTTTATCAGTTCAATTGATCAAATCCTTATGTTATCTACAATGAGTTCAGTTGTTCAGATATTATTTACTTAGTTTTGTCAAACACCATAAAGGGGGAAATTGTTGAAAACTAAGTTTCGGCGTTTGAAAAATTGCTAACCAACTATTTATGCAAATAACTGAACACGAGAAAACTAAACTACGTAACTGAATGCGCAGCTAACTATCAGCAGTTGTATTCTTTACCAGCTATAGTCCATCAGCTGATTTGTCTACTGTACACATCATCAGTTGAGAACGACAACCGACAAATAGGACAACAGAATGCAACTAGTAGTGGAACGCCGCACTTTAGAGATTGCAGTGTACGATTGTCATAGAATATCGACGTGGCAATCAACTGATTTAAAGATTTCAAATGTTATTTAATATTACCATTGAGAGGGAAGCCTATAAATAGGTGAAGAGGGCAGCTGAGAAACGCACACGCGAACTACTATTCTATTCAAGCTTGATGTTACTCTGCTAAAATCACCACTCGTATTTGAATATCAAAAGCTCACTCGTATTAGATTTATCAGCATCAATCAAGGCTATTTTTACGATCTTGCTAGTACTTTGAAATCTTTGTTAAGATTCATTCAGTTGTGTTACATTCAGTCACGTACTGTAAAGGTTATTGTGAACTAAGAGTTTTAGTTTGACAATGTTAAGTTTAAACTGAAGTGGGTCAGTACAATTTGTGTATTTGATCAAAGTCTTTTAGTGAAAATCCTATCTTCGTGATAGAACGGGTGACGTAGAAGTTATTCTATTCTCTGAACATCCAGAAACATATCGTGTGCTCTTTATTTCAGTTACTATCAGTTATTCTTTCTTTCAGTAAGTTTACTTCCGCAACTACTTTTTCAGTTAAACTGATTGTTATCGACTGAAGAGATACCGAGTGTCAGTTTGTCATTAAACTGAACCCATTATTCGAAAAGAATTTATAATCAGTGAGTGTTTATTCAACCCCTCCCCCCTTCTAAACATTTATCACCTACTAAACGATCCTTTCAAATGTATTCGGCCTTTGTGATGGAATCCGCAGTAATGTCTTCCTTGGAACTCTTCCAAGAGACAGCAGCACCATTGAGCATGAATACGAACCCAGAGGTTGACTTCGATTAACAGCGGAATTTAAAATATTTTTCTTAAAGGAAAGAAGGATTTAAAATTAATTTCTTGACATGAACATAATCCCAATATATTTACAACCAAAAGTATATACGGGATCAATAAAGTATTGAATCAAAATACAAAATATCATTTTGATCATGTCAAAATGCCAACAAAATATTTTTCTTCCTTCCATCTCTATACATATGACTTCGATCCCAATCAACGTTCCGGCTCATCTCTCTTATCTGCATCACATGAAATAACTGGAATGAGTATAAAACTCAGCAAGTGAAACTCTTACATAGCAATGTATACATCTCATGCTCTATAAAACATGACTTTGAAATCATTAAATAACATCTAACTCTTAAAACAGGAATAATATAGTAGAACATGAACAATAACGATGGTATTTCTCTTTTCTCTTGTGGATTGATATTTAAATAGTATCTCTGTCTCTGTACCTATATCCCATCGATATAAATCGATTACTCTGTCGGGATATAAGACTATGATCGTTGATCAACTAATTGCATGAAATCTCTGATTATCTATTTATCAATCCAATAAATCATTTGAACTCTCTCTTGAGCTTTAAAACAAACACTTTGAAGACTCTTCTCTTTTGCATTCCCTTTGACATAATTGATACATAAAAATGCTTCTAATATACAACAAAGTGTATCAATACATAACATGAATCAAATGGAAGGGAATAGCATGTTAAAACCATTGAAATACAATACATATAATTCATGTGAGCACAAGGAATGAATTCCACTTACAACCAATGGAAACCTTGATTCTAACCTCTTGGTACAATTCCTACAACAATAAACCATGTATTGAATCATCAACAACTTAATAATCACAAACCCATACCATATAACCCATAAAACCAACACAATCAATAATCCCATAATTTCCCCCAACACCATAAACCAAGAAATAACCAAAGCCACAAGATTACCATAGCTCCTTGAACTAAAAATGATCTTGTTCTAACTTCAATAACCAAACTAGGAGCTTGAATCAAAGAAATAAATGAAAATAAATGAGAACCCTAGCTTTATTTAAGCTGAAGAACCGAGAGAATTGGGAAAGAATGAGAAAATTGTGCCAATTCTTGTATTATATCACTTAATTCTCGAAAACACGACTTTACTATTCACTGACTGTGGGTGTGTTAGCCCTTGGACCGCGGGTGCGCTACGCATAATGTACCACATCGAAAAATGTAATGTACGCGAATTGTAGGTTGATAAGATGAGATTATGAAATGTGGCATTGATGAGACACCGCCCCCGCGCCCCTTTTTATACCGCCTTCGCGGTGTAAGGCCAGAAAGTTGGAGTTTTGGTTACAAGAACAACCGCACCCGCGCTAGGATACCAACCGCATCCGCGGTTGATGGACAGAGAGTTGGTCATTTTTACAGTAGTGACACCGCACCCGCGGTGATAGAGAGAGCACCCGCAGTTGTTGTTTCTGATTTTTTTATGGGGCTGCCGAGAGCTAACCGCACCCGCGGTGCGACATGCAGAACGAAGATTATGCCATGTGTCACTTACCATGCAGGATATATAGATGATGTTTTTATCCCTTCGTTTTCAATACCAGATCACCGAGAAAGTCTCCCAAATTCCTTAAGTTTTCTTCAAACTTAACTTGTTGGTTTTGTAAGATCCGATTACCCGAATTTAATTCCAAGTTCATAATTGTGCTCCTTGCATCAAAGGCTAAAAGAGGATGTAAGTATTGTTACATTTTCACCATGTTTGGAAGTTTACATGTTGGAGAAATTTTGATATGCTTATAATTATGTGTTCGTGAGATTATAGACATCGTAGAAACGTAAACGGATCGAGAAAAGGATAGCATATGACATTGTTATAATTTCCAGCATGTTTCGAAAATAGATGGTGCAGAATTATTGTGTTCTAGCTTGGTATGGTTTTGGATTATGAATGATGGTGATTGATTATTGTTGGTTGAATTGATCGGTATCGAGAAACTACGTCGTTTTGCCTTCAAATTTTATCGAGATTGACTATTGATTCGGATATATGTTGAATTGATTTAGAGATTGATAGAATGCACATTGACTATGCCATTTCAGATTTATATTGGTAATTTCTAGATCGAGACTTCGTCTATGACAAAGATTGTACAACAACGAAAGGTATAGTTCATGTGAATTCGGGAAGATACAACTCGAATTATATTTAATTTGAGTTTCCCAAAATCACATACTAGATTGTTTATATCTCGATATGTTGATGCTTTGTTTATTGATTTATATTCAAGCATTAAGATAGGAGAGTCATTGGCAGATTTGCCAAATTTCTAGATGTTCGGTGGTATCGACGCATAGGAGCATATTGATTTCGATTGTAGACATTCGATACAGACATGACCGAAGTCTAGGAATAAGACGTACCGCCACCACGATTGGGAGAGTAGGTGGGAGACTTGTTACGTATTATTCACACCGGGATCCCTTGATTTGGATACGAGTCGAGTAAAGAGTAAGAGTCGAATTGTTTTATCTGTATTCACTAATGTGTTATAATTACCGAAACATGTGTTATGAATTATTATGAAATTGCATGACATGCATGTATACATGTTTTATACTGGGATTTGTTCTCACCAGAGTTTCCGGATGTTGTTGTGTCTGTATGTGTGCAAAATAACAGGGGGGACAAGATCAGGGTCTAGAAGAACTTGACAGAGATGAGAGATCGAGATAGCGTGGAGATTACGGGCGTAGAAGATGATTACTAGTGGTTTCTTACTAGACATGTACTACTATGGTTTGTAGTTGGTATTAAACACTAGTTTGTATACATTTGAAATGAGACAAGACATGTATTTATGTTTTTGAAATAAAATGGATGAAGACCTTGTGCATGTTTATATACAATTGTTTATGATATTGTTAAAAGAAATTTTTTTATGACCCACATTTTCGAACAAAGATCCAATTAATCCCAATAAGAATTGAGTTAGAGTCCGGGTCCCCACAACAGGTGGTATCAGAGCGATAGATCCTTTAGACTGAGATAGGATAGAATGAGCGGGATAGATCGAGTTGTCTTCCTTGCTTTTCTGTGCTAGCATGATTTATTGCTTTCACTATTACATGTTGTTTTGTTATCTGAGTTGATTTACAGCATGTGTTCGCAAAGACTGAATCAGAACCGATTCTGGATCAGAGGTATATGATCAGAGGAGGGCTGAGACAGATTGTATAGTGTGTACTAATCTGTTTGATAATCAGATATGCCGCCTCGACGAGTACCGCAACCAGCAGCAGGGCGAGCACCAGAACAGGGCAGTACATCCAATGATCTGATGGATGTGACCGCTACTCCGATGGAGACTTTGTTGAAAAGGTTTCAGTCGTTCCGACCGCCGACATTGAAGGGCATAGAAAGTTCAATTGAGTGTGAAAGTTGGCTCGATGATATCGAGATGCTATTTGAGTCCCTTGAGTACACTGATGAACGACGAGTGAAATTAGTTGGACATCAACTGCAAGAAGTGGCAAAGAACTGGTGGCTGACCACGAAGAGATCATTGGAGCACCGCGGCACAAAAATTACCTGGAAAGTCTTCAAAGCGGAGTTCTATCAGCGATTCTTTCCTGTGTCTTACCGAAAAGAAAAAGATGCTGAATTTGCTAATCTGAGACAGGGACAATTGAATATCGAAGAATATGTTGCTAAGTTCTCTGCATTGCTCCGATTTGCTCCTCACATTGCCGAGAGTGACGAGGCCGTGGCGGATCAGTTTATCAATGGCCTAAATCCGGAAATTTTTACCTTGGTGAATACCGATCGACCGAAAAGCTTTTCAGAGGCCTTGAATCGTGCCAAGGGGGCAGAAGCTGGATTACTAAGGCAACAAAGCACTTCTTATGTTGCTCAGACTCCGAGGCCGCCACAACCCTCTTTTAAACCACCTCTCAGATTCGAGAGTGGTGGTAGTAGCAGCGGAAAGAAAGATCAGTTGAAAGCAAAGGGCAAACAGTTCAAGAGGTCCTGGCCAGTGTACAGAGTATACCGGTGTGTATTGCAGTTCTTGTGGAGGCAGACATGCCACTGAGCAGTGTCAGGGTGTGATGGGTCGCTGTAACATATGCCGACAGCAGGGACACTTCGCTAGGGTTTGTCATCAGAAAGGTGTACAGCAGACTCAGAGTGTAGGAGCATTTGGTTCAGTAGCTCAGCCTGAGAGGCAAGCTTCATCTATTCATTCCTTTCAGCCTACTCCTACACAGACACAGCCCAGAGCCAGAGGTAGCCAGACTGTGAGCCAACCTCCTAGACAGCAGGCTCAAGTATTTGCACTAACCGAAGAGCAGGCCCAAGATGCACCAGACGACGTGATTGCAGGTAACTGTTTTCTTTGCGGTTATCCTGCCTATGTATTGATAGATACGGGTGCATTTCATACCTTCATATCTGAGAGTTTTGCATTATTGCATTTATTGCCTGTCGAGTCGTTATCTGCTGTAGTGTCTATTTCTTCTCCGTTGGGAAGTGGTCTTATATCTGTGACTTTAGTTAGACATTGTATACTACAGTTTGATGGTCACGAGATTGATTTAGACTGTATTGTGCTTTGGTTAGTTGATTTTGACTGTATTGTCGGTATCGATATGTTAACCAAGTACAGAGCCACTGTAGATTGTTTCCAGAAGATTGTCATGTTCAGACCAGAGAAGGCTGACGAGTGGAAATTCTACGGTAAGGGTTCCAGATCTCGGATTCCCTTAGTATCTGTTTTGACGATGACTAAATTATTGTAGAAAGGAGCGGAGGGGTTCCTTGTAAATTCAGTAGATCTACTGAAACCGAGCCCAGCATTGGCAGATCTGCCAATGGTATGCAAATTTGCTGATGTATTCCCAGACAAGATTCCAGGGTTATCTCCAGCCTGAGAGGTAGATTTTAGCATCGATCTCATTCCAGGTACTATTCTTATATCTTGAGCTCCGTATAGGATGGCACCTATTGAACTGAAAGAATTGAAAACACAACTGGAAGATCTTCTAGCCAAGGGTTACATCAGACCGAGTGTATCTCCTTGGGACGCTCCAGTGCTGTTTGTGCGAAAGAAAGACGGTTCGATGAGATTGTGTATTGACTACCGGCAACTGAACAAGGCAACAGTGAAGAAGAAATATCCATTGCCTCGTATCGACGACTTATTTGACCAGTTGCAGAGATCCTCAGTTTATACAAAGATTGATTTGAGATCCGGATATCACCAGCTGAGAGTCCGAGATGTTTATATACCGAAGACAGCGTTCCGAACCAGGTATGGACAATACGAGTTTATTGTCATGCCTTTTGGTTTAACGAATGCTCCAGCGGTGTTTATGAGCCTGATGAACCGCATTTTTCAGAGGTATTTTGATGAGTTTGTTATCGTTTTTATTGATGATATTTTGGTTTACTCGAGAAATGAGACTGAGCATGCCGATCATTTAAAAATTGTGTTGCTGACATTAAGCAATGAGAGACTATATGCTAAACTGTCAAAGTGTGAGTTTTGGCTGAGGCATGTTGTCTTTTTGGGTCATATCATATCTGGAGACGGTATTTCTGTTGACCAGAGTAAAGTTGAAGCTGTGATCAGTTGGCGGAGACCGACTTCTGTGCCAGAGATACGCAGTTTCATGGGTCTAGCAGGCTATTACCGACGATTTATTCAATATTTCTCCAATATAGCGAAGCTGATTACCCAATTGACATAGAAGAATGCGCCATTCGTGTGGTCTGAAGCCTGTGAGTCTAGTTTCTTGGAGTTGAAGAGACGATTGACCAGTGCTCCAGTATTGACGATACCTTCAGGTACTGGAGATTTCGTTGTATATTGTGATGCATCTCACAGAGGGTTAGGATGTGTTCTTATGCAGCGAGGACATGTGATCTCATACGCCTCGAGACAGTTGAAACCACACGAGATTCGTTACCCAATTCATTATCTTGAATTGGCGGCCATCGTATTTGCACTGAAGATTTGGCGACATTATATTTATGGCGAGAAGTTTGAAATCTACTCTGATCACAAAAGCCTGAAGTATATGTTTTCTCAGTCAGAGTTGAACATGAGACAGCGTAGATGGCTCGATTTGTTGAAGGATTTCGATTGCGAGATCAAATATTATCCAGGAAAGTCTAATGCAGCAGCGGACACTTTGAGTCGAAAGGTATGTGCTCTGTCCTTATCGACGATAGGTATTTCGAATTTAGTTGAAGATTGATGTTTGTCTGGTTTAGCATTTGACACAGATAGAAGACCATTGAGACTTGCTAAGTCGAGCCAGATTTGATTTTGAGAATCAAAGAAGCACAAAGGACTGATCAGAATATTCAAAAGTCAGTTGAAATGGTCAGAGATGGACATATTTCAGAGTATCAGGTACTTGATCATGTTCTATATGTGAATAACCGTCTTGTAGTACCAGAATTTTCAGATTTGAAACAACAGATCTTGTCAGAAGCGCACTGTAGTCGGTTTAGTATTCATCCTGGTGGCAGAAAGATGTATAATGACTTGAAGAGACAGTTCTGGTGGAAACAGATGAAATCAGATATTGCAGAGTTTGTGTCTAAGTGTTTGAATTGCCAACAGGTGAAGGCCAAGAGAAAGAAGCCCGAAGGTTTAGTTCAGAGTTTGTCTATTCCTGAATGGAAATGGGATCACATTTCCATGTATTTCGTTACGAAGTTACCACGATCATCCCGGGGCTGTGATGTGATTTGGGTCATTATTGACAGATTGATCAAATCAGCCTGTTTTATTCCGTACAGAATGACGTACCGACATGATCAGATGACAGAGATATATGTCAGAGAGGTAGTCAGATTGCATGGTGTGCCGAAGTCGATCGTATCAGATTGTGATCCACGATTCACTTCACGCTTTTGGCACAGTCTGCAACAGGCTCTAGGTACGACATTACACCTGAGTACTGCTTATCATCCCCAGATAGACGAACAGTCAGAGGGGACTATCCAGACCTTAGAGGATATGCTGAGAGCTGTAGTGCTAGATTTTGGCACTAGTTGCCAAGATTCACTACCACTTTGTGAATTCTCGTACAACAACAGCTATCAGACGAGCATCGAGATGGCACCGTTTGAAGATTTATACGAAAATAAGTGCAGATCTCCGTTGTATTGGGATGATATCTCAGAGGTCCTAGAACTTGGGCCTGATATGATTCGTGAAATGATTGAGCAGGTAAAGATAATTCAGAAGAGAATGAAGACGGCACAGGATAGGCAAGCCAAATATGCAAATGTCAGACGAAGACCGTTAGTATTCGAACAGGGAGACAGAGTATTTTTGAAGATTTCTCCTTTCAGAGGCGTTATCAGATTTGGAAAACCTGGAAAGTTCTCTCCTAGATATATCGGTCCGTACGAGATTCTTGAGAAGATTGGCGATCGAGCATATCGACTTGCACTTCCTCTTTCTTTATTTGGGATACATGACGTCTTTCATGTATCGATGCTGCGTAGATATATGCCTGATGCTTCTCATGTTATTCAGCCTGACGAGGCCGAGCTTGACGATACACTCAGTTATCTTGAGCAACCATTGCAGATTTTGGATCGAAAAGAAAAGAAGCTTAGAACGAAGACTATTCCGCTTGTGAAAGTCCAGTGGAGTCGTCACGGCACGAAGAAACGACTCGGGAAACAGAATCAGAGATGAGACAGAGATATCCTGAGCTATTTTCATGATGTGAGTTTTATTCAGTTTTGATTATATTGCATCTTATATATATGATTTGATTGATTGCTTACGAGTTCGAGGACGAACTCATGTCTAAGAGGGGGAGAAATGTAATGTCCGAGAATTGTAGGTTGATAAGATGGGATTATGAAATGTTTCATTGATGAGACACCGCCCCCGCGCCCCTTTTTATACCGCCTTCGCGGTGTAAGACAAGAAAGTTGGAGTTTTGGTTACAAGAACAACTGCACCTGCGGTGATAGAGAGTTGGACATTTTTACAGTAGTGACATCGCACCCGCGGTGATAGAGAGAGACCACCCGCGGTCGTTGTTTCAGATTTTTTTTTATGGGGCTGCCGAGAGCTAACCGCACCCGTGGTCATGAAGGAACGCACCCGCAGTGCGACGTGCAGAACAAAGATTATGCCATGTGTCACTTACAATGCAGGATATATATATATGATGTTTTTATCCCTTCATTTTCAATACCAGATCACCGAGAAAGTCTCCCAAATTCCTTAAGTTTTCTTCAAACTTAACTTGTTGGTTTTGTAAGATCCGATTACCCGAATTAATTCCGAGTTCAGAATTGTGCTCCTTGCATCAAAGGCTACAAGAGGATGTAGGTATTGTTACATTTTCAGCATGTTTGGAAGTTTACATGTTGGAGAAATTCTGATATGCTTATAATTATGTGTTCATGAGATTATGGACATCGTAGAAACGTAAACGGATCGAGAAAAGGATAGCATATGACATTGTTATAATTTCCAGCATGTTTCGAAAATAGATGGTGCAGAATTATTGTGTTCTAGCTTGGTATGGTTGTGGATTATGAATGATGGTGATTGAATATTGTTGGTTGAATTGATTGGTATCGAGAAACTACGTCGTTATGCCATCAAATTGTATCGAGATTGACTATTGATTCGTATATATGTTGAATTGATTTAGAGATTGATAGAATGCACGTTGACTATGCCATTTCAGATTTATATTGGTAATTTCGAGATCGAGACTTCGACTACGACAAAGATTGTACGACAACGAAAGGTATAATTCATGTGAATTCGGGAAGATACAAATCGAATTAGATTTGATTTGAGTTTCCCAATATCACATACTAGATTGTTTATATCTCGATATGTTGATGCTTTGTTTATTGATTTATATTCAAGCATTAAGATCTGAGAGTCATTGACAAATTTGCCAAATTTCTAGATGTTCGGTGGTATCGACGCATAGGAGCATATTGACTCCGATTGTAGACATTCGATACATACAGGACCGAAGTCTAGGAATAAGACGTACCACCACCATGATTGGGAGAATAGGTCGGAGACTTGTTACGTCTTATTCACACCGGGATCCCTAGATTTAGATACGAGTCGAGTAAAGAGTAAGAGTCGAATTATTTTATCTGTATTCACTAATGTATTATAATTACCAAAACATGTGTTATGAATTATTATGGAATTGCATGACATTCATGTATACATGTTTTATACTGAGATTTTTTCTCACCGGAGTTTCCGGCTGTTGTTGTGTCTGTATGTGTGCATAATAACATGGGGGACAGGATCAGGGTCTAGAAGAACTTGACAGAAATGAGAGATCGAGATAGCGTTGAGATTACGGGCGTAGAAGAAGATTACTAGTGGTTTCTTACTATACATGTACTACGTATTGTTTGTAGTTGGTATTAAACACTAGTTTGTATACATTGAATGAAACAAGACATGTATTTATGTTTTTGAAATAAAATGGATGAAGACCTTGTGCATGTTTATATACAATTGTTTATGATATTGTTAAAAAGAAATTTTTTTTTATGACCCATATTTTCGAACAAAGATCCAATTAATCCCAATAATAATTGAGTTAGAGCCCGGGTCCCCACAAAAAATCTGAAAGAAAAGACCGCAGGTGGGCTGCCTTTCCTACCGCGGGTGCGGTATACCTTCTGCTCAAACACCGCGGGTGCAGTGCATAATGGACCTCGGGTGCACTCTCCTCTGTAGCTAACAATATACTTAGCAACTAAAAATCGAATCGCAACGTCGCTTCTTCTCATAATTTGGCAACGCTCTCAACAAGAAAGTTTCACCTCTATGTCTTACCTAACCACTACAATTGGCCTCATACCAATTCGCTCAACATACAAATTATCAAGAATTAAATCGTAACGATGCTACAACATAACTACACATCATCTATAATCAACAATACTATAAACCATAAATCGCAACTCTTAACATGAAAACTATACTTAAACTTAACCAAGGAGTCAATAAACATATAAAATCTTAAACCGTACCGTTCACCAAAATTGGATATTACAATCTCCCCTCCTTAAAGAAATTTCGTCCCTGAAATTGACGTCACTGCGCAAACAACTCAGGATACTTTTCTTTCATCTCATCTTCTGGTTCCCACGTGGCTTCTTCAATCAATTGATTCCTCTAAAGGACTTTAACAACGCCGATCTCTTGTTTCTCAATACTTTAACTTTGCGATCCAGAATCTGGACTGGAACCTCTTGATACGTCAAATTCGGCATCAAATCCGCAATATACTTCCTAAGCATGGAGACATGAAGAACATTATGAACTCTATCAAGATCTGGCTGTAGGGCTAACCTGTAAGCTTGATCACTCACTCTGTCCAAGATCTCAAATGGACCAATGAATCTTGGACTCAACTTTCCCTTTTTGCCAAACCGCATCACACCTTTAAGAGGTGCAATCTTCAAGAACACATGATCGCCAACCTCAAACTGCAACGGCCTTCGTCTGACATCAGCGTAACTCTTCTGTCTCGACTGTGTTGTCTTCATCCTTTCTTGAATAACAGCAACAACATCAGCTCTATTGAACCAACTCTGGACCCAACATTTTCCTCTCACCAATCTCATCCCAATACAAGGGAAATCTACATTTTTTGCCATAGGGTGCTTCATACAGGTGCCATGCCAATCGTCGCCTGGAAGCTATTATTGTACGTGAACTCAACCAAAGGCAATTTGGAATCCCAACTACCAAGATAGTCGATAGTACAAGCTCTGAGCATATCCTCAAAAATCTGAATAACTCTCTCTGATTGACCGTCGCTCAGAGGATGATATGTTGTATTGAATGCTAACCGTGGACTCAAGGCTCTGTGAAAACTCTTCCAAAACTCTGAGGTATATCTAGGGTCACGATCAGACACGATCGACAAAAGAACACCATGAAGTCTAACAATCTCTGCTATGTACTCTTCGGCATACTGGTTCATGGAATACGTCGTCTTAACTAGGAGAAAATGCGCTGACTTGGTCAACCGATCAACGATAACCCAAATAGAGTTATAGCCTTTCTGCGTTCTAGGAAGACCAGTCACGAAATCCATTGTAATGTGCTCCCATTTCCATTGAGGAATCTGCAATGAATGCAATGTCCCAGCAGGTTTCTGATGCTCGATTTTCACCTGCTGACAGGTTATACACTGAGAAATAAACATGGCAATATCCTTCTTCATACCTGGCCACCAATAGAGTCTACGAAGATCCTGCTACATCTTGGTACTACCTGGATGTATCGAGTAAGGCGCGGTATGGGCCTCTGTCAAGATGTCTCGCCGGATATCATCACAAGTAGGAATGCATATACGGCCTCTGAATGTCCTCAAACCACTTCTATTCATCCCAAATTCTGAATTACCTCTCTCTTCTGCTCTAGCTCTCATCTCTGTCAACTGTACATCATTGTCCTGCTCTCTACGGATCATGTCCGTCATTGTAGCCCGAATGATCAACGCTGAAAAACGAGCAATGGTTCCCGCTACCACCAAAGCTATCTCTTCTCGTTGCAAGTCTAACAACAACGGCTTTTGGATAATAGAACTCAATCGTCACATCATAATCTTTGACAAGTTCCCAGGGTGGTAATCTTCTGGTGCCGCTACAACATTTGCCTTCCCAGGATGGTAACTAATCGTCACATCATAATCTTTGACAAGTTCTAACCATCGTCTCTGTCGCATATTGAGTTCTTTCTGAGAAAACAAATATTTTAAACTCTTGTGGTCCGTGAAAATTTCACACTTTTCGTCATATAAATAGTGTCTCTAGATTTTTAGGGCGAATACCACAGCTGCCAGTTCCAGATCATGCGTGGGATAATTTTTCTCGTAGTCTTTCAATTGACGAGAAGCATAGGCTATAACCTTTCCACGTTGCATCAACACTGCACCGAGACCCTTCTTCGATGCATCAGTATAAACAACAAATCTTCTGAACCACTAGGCAATGCAAGTACCGGAGCTGACGTCAACTTATCTTTCAACTCCTGGAATCCACTCTGGCATTCTTTGGACCACTCAAACTTCACAGTCTTCCTCGTCAGTTTGGTTAACGGCAGGGAAATTTTGGAAAAATCTGAAATAAAACGACGATAATAACCCGCCAAAAAAAGAAAACTGCGTACCTCTGATACAGTTGTAGAGATAGGCCATTTCTGTATCGCTTCAATTTTCGTGGATCAACAGCTAAACCATCCTTCGAGACAACATGGCCTAAGAAAGAAATCTGCTCCAACCAGAACTCACATTTCTTCAACTTAGCATATAGCCTTTTCTCTCTCAACAATTGAAGAACGACTCTGAGGTGCTCTGCATGAAGCTCTCTGGTCTTGGAATAAATAAATATATCATCGATGTAAACAATGACAAATCAATCCAAATACGGCTTGAACACCTGGTTCATAAGATCCATGAAGACTGAAGGAGCATTATTCAGACCGAACGACATCACAAGAAATTCGTAATGACCATCCCTGGTCCGAAACGCCGTCTTAGGGATATCAGACTCCCTAACTTTCAACTGGTAATAGCCAGATCACAGATCAATCTTCGAAAACACTGTAGCCCCCTGCAGTTGGTCAAAAAGATCGTCTATCCAAGGCAACGGATATTTATTCTTGATCGTCTCTTTGTTGATTTCTCTGTAATCAATGCACAGCCGCAAAGACCCATCTTTCTTCTTGACGAAAAGAACCGGAGCTCCCCAAGGCGAAGACCCATCCAAAAGATCCAGCAATTGCGTCTTCAATTCTTTCATCTCTGTCGGGGCCATTTAATTTGGAGCTTTGGAAATAGGAACCGTCCTCGGAACTAGATCGATCACAAACTCTACATCTCTGTCCGGCGGTAAACCCGGCACATCATCATCAAATACATCAGAGAACTCTCTCACAACATCAATATCATCAATATTCAACTTCACAGTTCTATCCATATCCACAATCGAAGCCAAAAACCCATCACAACCTCTAAACAACAACTTCTTAGCCTCAAGACATGAAATAAAAGGAAGGACCACCGAAGTACCTGCACTGGCGAGCAAACATTCTTTATTATCATAATCTGCAAATTTCACCGTCTTGGCAACACAATCAATCACTGCACGGTAAGTCGATAGCCAATCCATGCCAAGTATAATATCGAACGCAACCATCGGAAAAACAATCAAATTGGCATAAACCACTCGCTCATTTATTTGAACAAAACACGCATACATAATAGACGTCGAGCTTAACACATCCCCAAAAGAAAATACAACATTAAACTAGAGGGGAAGAATAGAAGGAACTAAAACCAAAGATCTCAAAAATAGTTCAGACATAAAAGAATGAGTAGAACCTGTATCGATCAATGTCGTAGCTACTCTGCCTGAAATTAAGATAGTGCTAGTGTAAGGCCCGAGAATTTGATTACCGTAAGCTGAAATGATTTGGCAATGATTGATGTGATTATAGACGGAAAGGATTAGACTGGAAAAGACGAAAGAAAACATGGAATATGTGCGAGGGCAGAACACCTCACACATATGCGCGACAAGGAGCAGCGCATATGCGCAACAGTGGCAAAACGCAAGCGGTGCATAAGGTAAGTGCCGAGTCCAGAGAGTTGAGCGCACATGCGCGATCTCAAGACGCGCACATGCGCGAGGGTGGCAGAAACTTGTGAAGAATGAAAAAGGGCCTCGCTCATATGCACCAAATGATGGCGCGCATATGCGCGAGCTGCTGTGAAGGACACGCGCCGAGACTTAGGTCTCGCGCATATGCGCCAAGTAGTGTCGCGCATATGCGCGAGACGTGTATTGCAAAGGAGTGAGCCACGTTTTTATACAGGCATGGGATATATATATATATATATATATATATATATATATATATATATATATATATACATTAACTCCTTCATTCAGAATTAAGAAAGAGGAAGGAAACCGAGGGGAAGAAGCTCCAAGTTCCTTACGTGTGAGAATTTGAGCGTTACGCAAAATCCGTTCGTCTGATTTGTAATGTGACTTCAGTACCGAGTTCCTACCGGCGACAGCTACAACAAGACTTAAGTTTTATTGAATTCTGATATTGTTTGGAATTATGATATTGGGGGAATTATGAATTGACTGATATTATGTGTTTTGGGTATACTGATCGGTATATAATTGAAGTCAGATCGAAGAACGGACTGTGTATGTAATTATTATGATTTTCAGAACTGATATAATTGAGATTACGCAAATTTGATGTAGGACCTGTTATTATTGAAGATTGTGAATTGTATTGATATCGATTATGAGCGTGGTATTATATCTGGGATGTTGAGATTGACGGGATTATCAAGACTGTATTGTTATGCCATCGAAACATTAGTAGATTGATTTTGATGAGATTCATTGTTGATTGAGATGGTATCATGATATCATTGATATGGATCAGATTATGTTTGATTTGAGTATTGATCAAAACATGTTTTGAATTGAGTTGTACATTGATACAGTGTATTCGATATTATCATTTCAGATTTGATATGGACAGATTTGACTTCGAGACTTCGACACAGTCGGATCAAGAAGAGAAAGGTATAAATTGATGTTGATGCGGGATTGCACAACTCGAGTCCGATTCGACTTGAGTTTCCCAAAATCACATACTTCATCTTATTGCATGGATATTTGCAATTGATGTGATTTTTATCTTTGGTCTATGGATTTATGTATTGAGTCATGGGCTGAGACGCCTAGTCGTAGATGATTCATCTCGTGACAAAGGTACCCGATAGTGATGGAATCGTCACTAGGCCATTGCACATTGTCATAGAGGTTTGACCGTTATGCCAGGGCGGATGTGCCTAGTCTGTGGCTGATTCGCCAAGACACCGGACGTTTGGTTATATCGAAGTGGATAGAATTGGAGTTTCTTCTATTACTGATGTTCGATATGGAAAGAGCCAAAGTCCGTCAATAAGAACGTGCCACCACCCCGATCGAGAGTGTAGGTGGGTGTATGTTCTTATTCAGATCGGGATCCCTAGATTAGGATGAGTCTAGTCAGAGTCTAAGAATGACGGAGTGTGATTCAGAGTTTGTATTGATTTATGTTTCTGATTTGATACATGTTATGAAATATCTATTTCATGCTTTTATATCGGTTTATATGAAATGCATGTATACATGATTTATACTGGGAATGTAATTTCTCACCGGAGTCATCCGGATGTTTTATTTTTTGTACGTGTGCATGACAGCAGGTGGGATAGGATCAGGATCAGAAAGAGGATGAGAGATGATAGTTAGCGTGGAGATCCGGGCCCAGAAGCAGAATAGGATTCAGCACTTGATGTATAGATGTTGAACCTAGTTGAGATAGAGACATGTAGTACATGACTTGTACTTTTATATTGACATGTATATTAGATAGATTATTATTACGTTTCCGTATTTATATTTTAAAAAAAAAATTAGTCCCACTTTTCTTAATTGTTATATTTGACATTAGTAATGATTAAGACATGAATTAGCGTCCGGGTCCCCACAGTAGGTGGTATCAGAGCAATAGGTCTGTAGACTGAGATAGGAGCTAGTGAGTGGGGTATAATGAGCCTTATTTCATTGCTTTTGAATGCTAGCATGATTGACTGCTTTAATATATGTTTACCTGTTTATGTGGTTTGATTGGGAATATGTATTATTTGAAAATAAATCAGAACCGATTCTTGATCAGCAGTAAGATGATCAGAGGAGGACTGAAACATGTTTGTTGTATTTGATTACTAATTATTTTGGTAATCATATATACCTCCTCGAAGAATTCCAGAATCAGGTGGTACTTCGATTTATCAGATAGATGTGTCAGAAACCCCGATGGAAATAATGTTGAAGAAATTTCAGTCATTTCAACCGCCGATTCTGAAGGGTACTGAGACATTTGATGACTGTGAGGGTTGGCTGAATGATATTGAAGTGCTGTTTTATTCACGTGATTACCCAGATGAACGCAGAGTTAGATTGATTGGACACCAGTTACACGAGGTCTCAACGAGTTGGTGGATTGCAACCAAGGAAGCATTGGAACAGCAGGGTACCGTGATTATGTGGAAAATTTTTAAAGTTGAATTTCATAAAAGATTCCTTCCAGTATCATACCGGCAAGATAAGAGTACAGAATTTGTCAACTGGAAACAGGGCCAGCTGAATATTGAAGAATACGTGGCAAAATTCTCCACCTTACTACGATTTGCTCCTCATGTGCCTGGAATGATAAAGCTGTAGTTGATCAGTTCATCAGCGGATTGAATCCTGAAATATCTGCATTGATGAATGTGGAACGACCCCATTATTTTGCTGACGCCTTGAACATCGCAAAGAGAGCTGAGGCAATGTTGATACAACAACGAGTAATGTCGTATGTTGCTCACCCCCGGAAATAACAACTTCCAGCTCAATTCCTGCCATCTCTGTCTAGATTTGATAGTGGCAGTACTAGTGGTGGAAAGAAAGATTTCCTGAAAGCTCACAAGAAACAGTTTAAGAAGTTAGGGAGTGGTTCGTCGAGCTCCAGTGTTTCTAGCCAGATTTATACGGGTTGCAGCACTTATGGAGGAAGACATTCCACAGAGCAATGCCGAGGAGTATTTGGTAGTTGCAACGTCTGTCATCAGCCAGGATATTTTGCTAGAGTATGTCCACTGAGAGCTTCCCGACAATCTCAGGGAGCAGAACCATCTGGATTAGTGGCACTGTCTGATGGACAATCACCAGTTGTTCACTCTTTCCAATCACCGATGACTCCTCAATCACAACCAAGGCCAGGACATACCTGACGAGGTAGTGGTAGGTGCTTATTTATTGCATATGTATTGATGATACTAATACATTCCATACTATTATCCCTAAATGAATTGCATTGATATATGCTTTGAATATTGAGTTGTTATATGTTGTAGTATTGATCTCTTTTCTGTTGGGAGAGGTTTTGTATTAGTGATATCTGTTAGATATGGTATGCTACAGTATGACAGATATGAGATTGAGTTAGATGATATGGTACTTGGATTATCTGAATGTGATTACATTATTGGGACTGATATGTTAACAAAGTACAGAATTACCGTTGATTATTTCCAACAGATTGTGGAATTCAGACCGGATATGGCTGATGAATGGAAATTTTACGGTAAGGAATTTAGATTAGGATTCCTTGGATAGGGGTTATATGGAGGACTCGATTGTTATAGAAATGAGCAGAGAGGTTCCTATCTATTCAGTTGATTTACTGAAATCGAGCCTATCATTGGCTAATTTTCCAGTGACATGAGAGTTACTGATATTTTCCCCAGATGAGACTTTGGGTTTTATTCCAGCCAGGGAGATTGATTTCAGCCTTGACTCGATACCGGTTACTTTTTATTTTAAAACACCGTATTGAATGATACCGATTGAATTGAGGGATTTGAAAAATCAAATAGCAGATTTATTAACCGAGAGATACATCTGATTGAGTATTTCTCTTTAAGGATGTATCAGCTATGGTTGGGAGTTAATAAACTCTGTGTTCAGAATATTTTGATGATTCTCTAATTAGTTGATCTATGATATTCTAGTATATTCGAAGATTATGACTGATTTTGTTGAATATCTTGTTAGAGTAGGTGCCCGTCGAGCCAAGTGTTGGCCGAGTGTTCACAATGAAACTCTATGTATAAGCAATCTTTATTTTAGTAATATTTGATATTATTATTTTGGCACATCTTTATCTGTATACCCATGCTAGTTGCATAGATAAAGCCCTTGAATATACAAATGGTAAAAAGAATATGAGATGCTCATATGATGAGTATCATGAAACTCATATTTGTAATACTGTATATTCTAAACGGTTCCTAGTCGATTCAGCCGCCACTAAGAAGGATATAGGCCGCTAGAGTTCGAGACTAGTATCTGCGATGTGAGTACCATGTTTTATTGGTAGGGGACATTGTGATGTCCGAACATGCAGATAGGTGCTCCTTGTAGAGTGCACTGAACAACCCTCCATAAAAGGACTTTCCAAGTGGTTCTCACTTATCGAGTGGAAATGTCCTAGTTTATGGTTGTACAGAATTAGTCCTTATGACCCGGGACAACATTGAGACTCTATGTGCTAGAATTACACTTTGACTTGTTTACCGACTCTCATGGGGTCATCAGGTGGCAAGGTTGGGTTCTGTCGAAACACATAGGAGTCGATGCATTGTAGTCGGGGATTCACCGCTTACCTTCGGGTATGGATATCCTATGTGTTATCATGTGTATGTAGGTTGAAATCTCTGGCCAGAGTGTGGTGGTAATTATGAAAGGGATTTCATAGATTACACCATCGATGCAACTACAACATGACACATAGTATCGATTCATTGACAACTCTCGATAAACCAATGGTTGTCGAATCGATCGGGATATATGAGTTGAAGGGACCGTACTGTACGCTAACCATAATTGAATGGTTCTTGTAGGCACTATCATTTGATACCTAGGGAATCATGTAAGCGATGCTGCTAGGCGTTTAACATGATTGGTTGGGTACTATCAGACTTGAGTTCTGACGTTCTTATTATCAAGGAGTTGATAAGTAAGAATGGAGCAATTGGGGTATGCTCATATAAGGACATGTTTAGTCCGAATCACATAGAGATGTGAACCCACGGCTAGTTGTATCAATGAACCATTGAGGGCCACACAAGTACTAGCTTTCTAGATCCCGTTGAGAAGTAAAATAGTTTAATGTGTTGAACGGCTTATAAAGGAGTTTATAAGCGTAAGGAAAATTAGAAGTATGACTTCTATAAAGGAGAAAATTAGTTCAATGTGTTGAACGGCTTATAAATGAGTTTATAAGCGTAAAGAAAAATAGAAGTATGATTTCTATGAGAGAAATGTAAATTTTGATTTATGGAAGTGTTCCTAAATTAAAATTTGGCCAAGTGAATAATGTATTTGAAAATTGTAATTTTCATAGACATTATTATGGACTAAATTAAATTAATTCAAGTGTTGAATTAATTAAACACTAGTGGACCTAGTAGAGTCCAAATAATTAAATTAATTCAAGTGTTGAATTAATTAAATTATATTGAGTCTTGTAGAGCTCAATTTAAATTAATTATTTAACTAGTGGGACTTGGGTAAATCCAAGTAATGTTTAATTAGTCTCAAATATGTTTGAGATAATTAAATTTAGTCCATGGTTTTTATTTTGATAAAAACCATATAATATGCATGCATGGGAGGTGAAAGGTTGGGAGACTACTTTTTGAGTTTTCAAGGCATGGCATGCAACTTTATGCCTCAACTTTTTCACAAACCAAGACAAGTCTTCCCACTTCACTCCCAAGACATACAATGGCCGAACTCTCCTCTCAATTTCTCTCCATTTTTCTTCATTTTTGTGTTCTTCAATTTGTTGGAGAAAACACTATCTTCTCTTTGAAAAATCCTCATATTTTTCTAGTGCAAAATGTGAGGGGATCTACCTAGTTGGTGGTGGGCCTAATTTGAAGGAAAGATTTCAAGAACAAGGAAAGCTTGTAGAGGGTCTTGCCATTCAAGAGCTTAGTTGTTTGACAACTAAGTTGGAGCCATAATCAATCTCTTGAGATTGATAGGTATATTTCTTTAAAACACCCTATGTATGACATTATTTGGTGTTTATTGTATTTGCTACACACTTTCTACAAGGTGGCCGAAATTTTTGATACAAAATTTTGATTTTTAAGACTTCCGTTGCGCTTCCGGTCACCGTAACCGATCCCTTTTCATATCTTAGTATTGTATTGAATATTCTGAGAACTGGAAAGTTGTATACAGAAACTGTTGAAATGTGAATCTTGATTGAGACAGATTGTATTTAGGGTTTGTTATATCCGAATATGATATATTTGTTGATTCTAATACAGTAAAGTTGTGATTAGTTGACTGAGATCGACATCAGTGTCAGAAATTTGTAGTTGCATGAGTTAGCAGGCTACTGTTTCTCATTGTTATTCTGAATTGCTTGAGAACGATTATTTTCTGCAGCAATATTTGATACAGATTGTATACAGTTGAGACTCGATACCGTACAAGCCGAATCAGAGCTGATTTTGGGAGTTGAAACAGTTCAGAAAGTTGATCAGAATGGGCAGAATTTGATTATTGATAGTCATAGCAAGGTATCGATCAGAATATCAGGTAGGTGATACATTCATTGTATGTGAATAATCAATAGGTTGTGCCAGATATTTCGGATTTGAAGTGGCTAATATTGTCAGAAATGCACAATAGCTGATTCAGCATTCATCCTGATAGCAGAGAAAGGTATGATAATTGAAAAGACAGTTTTGATGAAAACAGATGAGATTAGATGTGGCAGAGTTGTACTAAAATGTCTGAATTTCTGACAGATGAAGACTGAAAGAAAAAAACCAGGAAATTGGTTATATAGCTTATCGATTCCTGAATGGAAATGGAATTACATTTCCAGGGATATCGTGATTAAGCTACTACAATACTCTCGAGATTGAGTATTGATTTGAGTAGGAGTGACAGACTGATCTATTCTGCGAATGCTAGTTCGTACATGAAGACGTACAGATATGATTATATTACTGAGATTTCTGTCAGAAAAGTGATCAGATTACACAGAGTGTCGAGAGTTGATTATATCAGATCATAATTTTTTGTTGACTTTGCATGTTGACAAAGTGTACAGTAAGAGTTGGGTACGAGATTATATATGATTATTGCATATCATTCACCGACTGACGGATAGTGCGAGTGGGTTATCCGAATTTCGGATAATATGCTTAGAGTTATAGTGCTTGATTTTAGCACTAGTTGGCAGGATTTATGCCATGTCGTGAGTTTTCGCACAACAACAGCTATCAGACGAGTATCGTGATGGCACCATTTGAAACGTTGTACGGTAAGAAGTGTAGATCCCCTTTTTGATTGTAATGATATCTCTGAGATACCTGAGATTGGACCTGATAAGATCATATATATGACTGAGGAAGTGAAGCTGATTCAGAAGAAAATGAAGACAGCTCAGAATAGACAGACTAAATATGCCAACTTCAGAAGATGACCGTTGATATTTGAGGCAGAAGACTGAATATTTGATATAGGAGATTGAATATTGAATTGATTTACCCTGAACAGACTTGATGGCAGATAACGATGTTGATTTGTTATGAGCTGTTAGTTGGTATATACGAATGTTGTATAGCCAGTGTTTTGAGATCGATTCTATCAGAGTTAGTTCGAGTTGTATTAGGATATTGTACTTCTTGAATTATTATATTCCAAATGAGAATCAGAATCGATAGAAGAAAGATGTTTTAGAATGAAAACTACTCCGTTGTTGAAAGTTCAAGGGAATTGTTAGGGCATCAAGGAAGCTATTTGGAAGACAGAATTTGAGATGAGATAAAGATTCTAGAATCGTTTCATTGAGGTGAGTTTTATTTGTGAATTCTGTATATCTCCTTCTTGTATCTAATTTGGTATTTGATATGATTACCTGTGATATGATATGATTGCCTATGATTTCGGGGATGAAATCAGATCTTAGGGGGGGAGAAATGTAAGGCCCGAGAATTTGATTACCGTAATCTGAAATGATTTGGCAATGATTGATGTGATTATAAACGGAAAGGATTAGACCGGAAAAGACGGAAGAAAACACGGAATATGTGCGAGGGCAGAACACCTCGCTCATATGCCCGACAAGGAGCAGCGCATAGGCGCGAGAAGTGGTCGCGCATATGCGCGAGCGGTGCATAAGGTAAGTGCCAAGTCCAGAGAGTTGGGTGCACATGCGCGATCTCAAGACACGCACATGCACGAGGGTGGCATAAACTTGTGAAGAATGAAAAAGTGCCTCGCGCATATGCGCCAAGTGATGGCACGCATATGCGCAAGCTGCTGTGAAGGAGACGCACCGAGACTTATGTCTCGTGCATATGCGCCAAGTAGTGTCACGCATATGCGCGAGACGTGTATTGCAAAGGAGTGAGCCACGTTTTTATACATGCATGGGATATATATATATATATATATATATATATATATATATATATATATACATTAACTCCTTCATTCAGAATTAAGGAAGAGGAAGGAAACCGAGGGGAAGAAGCTCCAAGTTCCTTACGTGTGAGAATTTGAGCGTTACGCAAAATCCGTTCGTCTGATTTGTAATCTGACTTCAGTACCGAGTTCCTAGCGACGACAGCTACAACATGACGTAAGTTTTATTGAATTCAGATATCGTTTGGAATTATGATATTGGGGGAATTATGACTTGACTAATATTATGTGTTTTGAGTTTACTGATCAGTATATAATTGAAGTCAGATCGAAGAACGGACTGTTTATGTAATTAGTATGATTTTCAGAACTGATATAATTTAGATTACGCAAATTTGATGTAGGACCTGTTATTATTGAAGATTGTGAATTTTATTGATATCGATTATGAGTTTGGTATTATAATGGGATGTTGAGATTGACGGGATTATCAAGACTATATTGTTATGCCGTCGAAACATCAGTAGATTGATTTTGATCAGATTTAGTGTTGATTGAGATGATATCGTGATATCATTGATATGGATCAGATTATGTTTGATTTGAGTATTGATCAGAACAAGTTTTGACTTGAGTTATATATTGATACAGTATATTCGATATTGTCATTTCAGATTTGATATGGACAGATTCGACTTCGAGACTTCGACTCCGTCAGACCAAGAAGATAAAGGTATAAATTGATGTTGATGCGGGATTGAACAACTCGAGTCCGATTCGACTTGAGTTTCCCAAAATCACATACTTCATCTTATTGCATGGATATTTGCAATTGATGTGAGTGTTATCTTTGGTCTATCGATTTATGTATTGAGTCATGGGCTGATACGCCTAGTCGTAGATGATTGATCTCGTGACAGAGGTACCCGATAGTGATGGAATCGTCACTGGGCCATTGCACATTGTCATAGAGGTTTGGCCGATATGCCAGGGTGGATGTGCCTAGTCTGTGGTTGATTCGCCAAGACACCGGACGTTTGGTTATATCGAAGTGGATAGAATTGGAGTTTCTTCTATTACTAATGTTCGATATGGAAAGAGCCAAAGTCTGTGAATAAGAACGTGCCACCACCCCGACCGGGAGTGTAGGTAGGTGTATGTTCTTATTCAGATCAGGATCCCTAGATTAGGATGAGTCGGTTCAGAGTCTAAGAATCACGGAGTGTGATTCAGAGTTTGTATTGATATATGTTTCTGATTTGATACATGTTATGAAATATCTATTTCATGCTTTTATATCTGTTTATATGATATGCATGTATACATGATTTATACTGGGAATGTAATTTCTCACCGTAGTCATCCGGCTGTTGTCTTGTTTGTATGTGTGCATGACAACAGGTGGGACACGATCAGGATCAGAAAGAGGATGAGAAATGATAGTTAGCGTGGAGATCCGGGCCCAGAAGCAGAATAGGATTCAGTACTTGATGTATAGATGTTGAACCTAGTTGAGATATAGACATATAGTACATGACTTGTACTTTTATATTGTCATGTATATTAGATAGATTATTATTACGTTTCCGCTTTTATATTTAAAAAGAAAAAAAAATTAGTCCCACTTTTCTTAATTGTTATATTTGACATTAATAATGAGTAAGACATGAATTAGCATCCGGGTCCCCACAGCTAGAGATCACAGAAGAATCAGGGTTTATACCTTTATTCGTCATGGTGAAGATTCGACCATGCACCTTCTCTTTACTCGATCCTCGCGGACAGTCCTTGGCGATATGGCCTGTAGTACCACATCGGTAGCACGTATGAGTACCAAATATGCACGCTCCCCTATGATGCCTATTGCACTTGGGACACAACGGCTTCTCTGGATCAGATGGAACTGTCGGTACTTTAGAACTCGGCTCTATCTTGGCTTTCCCTTTGAAACTACCTTTTCCTCTTTGGCTTGAACCTTGACCTCTTTGAGCAATAGCCTGCTGCCTCGCCTGTCTCTCTATAGCAATATCTTTTTCATCTTGCTCGGCTAACAATGCTTTAACCACAATCTCTTTAAATGTCACCGCTTTAGACATATTGATGTCCCTCCTGATTTCCGCTCGAAGGCCTCTCATGAAATGAGCACCCTTGTCTTTGTCATTTGAGGCAATATAAAGGGCAAACAGACAGCCTTCCTCAAACTTCAAAATGTACTCGTCAACATTCATACTTCCCTGACGAAGCTCCAAAAACTCAGTCACTTTCCGAGCTCGAAGTGCATTCGGTAAATACTTGTCGTAGAAAAGATCCGTCAAATCTTGCCACTTCAATGCCGGAACATCAACACCTACCTTGGTAGCATTCCACCAAATACGTGCAGCTTTGACTAGCATGAATACTGCACAACCAACTTTGTCCTTGTCTTCATATTTGAGATGATCAAATATCGCCTCAAGTGCTTTAATCCACTCTACGACCACCAATGGATCAGTGCTTCCTACAAACTCAAGCGGATCCATCCTCTTAAAAGCAGTAAAGATCCCATCAGTCCCAACTGCTTGAACCACTTGATCTCTTCCTTGGCCTCTACCTTGACCTGAACCTTGCAAATGAAGCAACTGTTGAATCTGTTCATTTTGAACCTTGGCTTGCTCTTTCAATAATTTGCCGAACTCGTCGTCAACTCTCGATGAGGAGCTATCCTCTCCCTCTGAAGCCTTTCTCTTAGGAGGCATTAAATCCTACAGAGTGCTCACACAATACATATCAAACAATAACAATAAATAGATGTAGAAGAAGACATACCCGGACCGTTGAAAGCATAAGAAGTCATACGTAGTGGTCCGAAGAACGTTGCTATGATACCACTAAATGTAACACCCTCGCCTGATTTTAATAAAATAACAGCGAAATTTAAAGAATTTTTCTTAATGGAAAGAAGGATTTAAAATTAATTTCTTGACATAAACATAATCCCAATATATTTACAACCAAAAGTATATACGGGATCAATAAAGTATTGAATCAAAATACAAAATATCATTTTGATCATGTCAATATGCCAACAAAATATTTTTCTTCCTTCCATCTCTGTACATATGACTTCGATCCCAATCAACATTCCGGCTCATCTTTCTCATCTGCATCACATGAAATAACTGGAATGAGTATAAAACTCAGCAAGTGAAACTCTTACATAGCAATGTATACATCTCATGCTCTATAAAACATGACTTTGAAATCATTAAATATCATCTAACTCTTAAAACATAAATAATATAGTAGAACATGA
Organism: Primulina eburnea; assembly: GCF_022965805.1. NCBI lineage: Eukaryota > Viridiplantae > Streptophyta > Magnoliopsida > Lamiales > Gesneriaceae > Primulina > Primulina eburnea. Next base: position 14,496,364 of record NC_133117.1, read on the forward strand.
ACAATAATGAAGGTATTTATCTTTTCTATTGTGGATTGATATTTAAATAGTATCTATGTCTCTGTACCTATATCCCATCGATATAAATCGATTACTCTATCGGGATATAAGCCTATGGTTGTTGATCAACTAATTGCATGCAATCTCTGACTATATATTTATCAATCCAATAAATCATTTGAACTCTCTCTTGGGCATTAAAACAAACACTTTGAAGACTCTTCTCTTTTGCATTTCCTTTGACATAAGTGATACATAATAATGCCTCTAATATACAAAAAAGTGTATTAATACATAACATGAATCAAATGGAATGGAATAGCATGTTAAAACCATTGAAATAAAATACATATAATTCATGTGAGACCAAGGAATGAATTCCACTTACAACCAATGGAAACCTTGATTCTAATCTCTTGGTACAAATCCTACAACAATAAACCATGTATTGAATCATCAACAACGTAATAATCACAAACCCATACTATAAAACCCATAAAACCAACACAATCAATAATCTCATAATTTCCCCCAACACCATAAACCAAGAAATAACCAAAGCCAAAAGATTAACATAGCTCCTTGAACTTAAAATGATCTTGTTCTAACTTCAATAACCCAACTAGGAGCTTGAATCAAAGAAATACAAGAAAAGAAATGAGAACCCTAGCTTCACTTGAGCTGAAGAACAGAGAGAATTGGGAAAGAATGAAGAAAATTGAGCCAACTCTTGTATTATATCACTTAAATCTCGAAAACACAACTTTACTATTCACTGACCGCGGGTGCGCTAGCCCTTTGACCGCGGGTGCGCTTCGCATAATGTACCACATCCAAAAATCCGAAAGAAACGACCGCAGGTGTAGAGCCCAAATTCGTACACGTAAAACCCATGCATTATCTATTTGTTAAATCAGTTATTTAATTTAAAATGATTTTCTTAGCCATGCATAATTTATTTAAATGTATTATTTTAAATTAGTCATGTTTATTGTGATGCACGTTAAAATGTCTTTCGAGTTTCATGTTTCAGGCGATCATTCGAGGCGGGATTGAAGAAAAGATCGGCGAAGATTTTGGCAATTTAAAATGTGGTATTTTATTTTTAAGTTGAGTTTGGGTCGTTTTAAATTAATTTATTAAGTTTCAGCATTTTAAGCCTAAATCATTTAGTTAGTAATTTTAAGAGTTTAAAACTTTTAAAATTAGCATTTTGGGTGTGTTAATTTAATTGAGGAGTTTATTTTAAGTTTAAGTAGTGAGGAGTTTTAAATTTCTAAAATGATTATTTTATTGAAAATTATTTGGAGTTAAAGTAAGGGGATTAGTATTATTTTTTTACCTAATAATTTAATTAAACCACTCTTTAATCCTAAATTGATTGATTAATCAAAAATCTATTTCCCTAAGTACTAAACTCACGCACACACACCTTTTTCACACACTAATTATCGGCCAACACACACACACAAACAGTTCATTCTAGCTTTTATTCTTTTAGATGCAAAAATCTAGGGTTCTTCCTACTCTAGTGCAGCCGCCCTGCTCTGATATTATTCTTCAAGGATTTTAGCGCCATGGTCATCCGGATCAACCTCGCTTCCATCGCCGCTTCGGTATCACTGGTTCGGTAACGTTTATGATTCAAAAGGCATGTATAATCTCTCCTTTGCTGTGTCGATCATGTCATATTATGCGTTGCGTTGTTTTTATCCGTAAAAATTCATGTATGATGTTCGTAGTTTGAGCGGTTAATTGATTGGATCGACTTTGAAGGAAATTTTTTAGATCTAAATCTCGTTTTTACTGTTCTTGTTAAAACTGCGAATTTTCGGTCGAGATTTTGAGAAAACTTTAAACACAAAAAATGGAGAACTTTTTGATACCTTCGATTTGATATAAAATTCGAGTGATTTGGATAAAAATTGAGTGAGTTATGGTGTTTTTTGTGGGACTGCTCAAACTGCGTTTTCAGTCAATTATGATATTGATGCGTTATTGAGGTTTATTTGTTTCAGGCTTCGCTGGGGATCGACGGGTGATCGTTGCTGCGTCTAAGTATGTTTAGTGTGGCGTTGGAATGATTTTTGGGTTGTCGTTTCGTGTTGGTAGGCACTTCTATGCATTAAAAGTTCTATGATGGGTTTGTTCGTCAATTGTCGTGTTCACGATTTGTTGCAACGTTTGGGATGCGTAGTCGTATTGGAGTATTTTTAAACGTTTGATTCAGTGCTATAGTGTCCTAGGAGGTGTCTCGGAGTGTCGATTCTTAGTCCATTTGGGTTGGTTGGAAGAAAGAAATGTCATGTTAAGTTTTTCGCGCGGGTTTCGTCATACAGTGGCTAGCCGGACCCCAACACGGACCTCGACACGGGGTCCGTTCCTTTGTTTCCTCATTAGTGCCAAGAAACCGAGAGTACACGGACCTTGACACGGACCCGGACCCGGACCCGGGGTCCGTGCCCTTCCTTTTCTTCACGACACATTTTACAGTATGTATACAGACCTGTACACGGACCCAGGCACGGGGTCCGTGCCTTCCCTTTTTCCTTCGCACACATTTTACCAAACCTACCCGGACCCGTACACGGACCCAGGAACGGGGTCCGTGTACTAATTATTTTGGGAAAAATATTGATGTATGCTTTGAGGTTTGAGGTCTTGGTTTAGTGAATTGATTTACATGGTCGAGTCATGGAAATTTTAGCATGTCCTAAGTAAGCGATTGAGCTTAGGTATAGGCATGATGATTACGTCTAAGTCACGCAAGTTAAACTTTTGAGCTCATGTTAGCATGTTGCAACAACGGCCCCAAACGAGATCCAACAAATCCCTCAGCGCCAAGTAAGTATGATGACGTGCAAAAGAAAACATTTTAAAGTTTTGAGGTATGCTAATTGCTTTGTGACCAAATGTATGAATGGGTTTGGAAGTCGGTGAACGTGGCCGAGGACCTCTCCGCCCCGTTAAACTTATGAACGGGTTCAGATCGGGATTGTAAAGCCTTAAACTTATGAACAGGGACCAATCCACCCATTAAACTTATGAACGGGGATCTTATGTATGCTGTAGTGGATACGTCCCTGTCAGCCCAGTACTGTGGTGTGTCTGATCAGGCCTTATTATGTTATGGGTCACTTACTTTGAAACATGCCTCTACGCAAAATTATGCTTTATACAGTCAAGTTTATGTTACGAGAATGTTTAAGAAAAGCTCATGTTGATGGCACGTCTAAGTTAAGCTCACAATGTTCAAGTTTCAAGCATGTTAAATTCAAGTTCAAGTATGTATGTTCTATTTTTAAAGTTGCATGTGGTTTTATTATGTAGTACTCGCTATTTCCCAGTTTATACGTGTTGAGTCTTTAGACTCACTAGACTTGATCGATGCAGGTGAGTATGTTGATGAGGAGACAGGAGGTGGCGACCAAGGGGCAGGCTTGGACTGAGCGGGAGGCTAACCCGAGGACCGCGATGTTTATGTTTTTATGCAAATGTTAATTTACTCTGATTTCATGTTTTGAGGGAAACAGTTTGAGCAAACCTTTTGTGAGCAAATTTTATTGAAGTTATTTTGAGCAACCATGTCTTATGGGGGAATTGGTTGAGATATTTTATGGCAAACTTTGAAGGTTATGTTATGTTTAAGGAAATTTTAAATTTTTCTGCAAATTTTGAACGGTAAAAGTACGGTACGCTACAGTTGGTATCAGAGCGGTGTTCTTGTAAAGGGTTACGACTACTGCCAGTCGCAAGAAGCTCACGAAGTCACACCTCAAGTCTGTAAGTTTAAAGTTTTAAATTCATGTTATGTAGTAAGCATTACGTTTGATTTCAGCATGTCTATGTTTTAAGTTCGAGTTACGTGCATCTTATGATATTAGTAGTATGTTCATGCATGTGGGTTGACGTGTTGGGTAAATTATTGGAACAGTATGCCTCCTAGACGTGTGATTGACCGTGAAGCAAGGGACGAGGATAGGGAAGCTCGTGAGGAGAGGAGAGACGCTCCTCCACCACCTCCTCCAGATATACAGGCACAGATGTTTGCTGGTATGACGCAATTCTTCGCACAGTTTGCGAGGAACCAGACTGCTGTAGGCCTCGAGGAGAGGCCTAGCCCAAAGGCAGTGTATGAGAAATTCAGAAGAATGAGTCCGAAGTAGTTTTCGGGTACTACTGACCCGATGGTAGCTAAGGGATGGATCAAGTCCATCGAGGTAATATTTGACTTTATGGAGCCGATTGACGCTGACATGTCAGATGTGCTATATTCTTGCTGTCAAGGGATGCTAGATTAAGGTGGGAGAGTGCATCAGTGGAAGTAAACTTGCAGACTATGTCGTGGAACGGATTCAAAGAGGTGTTCTACGCCAAGTACTTCACTGAAGAGGTACGCTCTCGTCTGACTAGGGAATTTATGACGCTGAGATAGGGAGACAGTAGTGTTGCAGATTTTGTCAGAAAGTTTGAGAGGGGGTGTTACTTCGTACCCCTCATTGCGAATGATGCCCAAGCAAAGCTGAGGCATTTCATGGATGGACTGCGGCCGATCTTGCGCCGTGATGTGAGGGTAGCTGGTCTTATTACTTATGCAGTCGCCGTATCTAGAGCGCTGGCGGTATAGCAAGACAAGCGAGATATTGAGGCTGACAGGCTGGGAAAGAGGACCTATCAGGCTCTGCAGTACCAGCAGCAGCAGCAGCATTAGTGACCCCAGCATAGGAGGCATCCCCAGGTCCGCCAGGGAAGAAGCAGTATCATGGACTGCCACAGGGCAAGGGTCCAATCCAGCACTAGGGAGTTCCTCAGAAGCCAGAATACCCCGTGTGCCCAAAGTGCAATCGTCAGCATAAGGGCCAGTGTTTGTACGGATCAGGCAAATGCTTCAAATGCGGATCCAGTGACCACATTGTGAAGGAGTGCCCGCAGTGGAAGCAGCAACCCAGGGCAGGGTATTCGCCATGCACGCACAGGAGGCGGATCCAGACACCACTTTACTGACTGGAAACATTTTTATTAAGAGAATATCCACAACTGCACTGATAGACTCAGGAGCCACTCACTCCTTCATATCGGAGACTTTTGCTAATCATTTGGACCTCAAGTCCATTGGCCTAGACGTGAACTTTTCAGTGACAGTCCCATCAAGGGAAGAGCTGTTAGCTACCAGTGTGGTCAGAGATATCGATCTAGAACTGCATGGCCACCTAGTATATGAAGATTTAATCCTATTGCCGATGCCAGAATTCGACATCATATTGGGAATGGACTGGCTGACTAAGAACAGAGTTCTTATCGACTTTCAAAAGAGAACAGTGTTAGTCAGACCATTGGGCATGGAGCAGTTTCTTTTTGAGCCAGCCATATGGAGGAGTTTCCCGCGCGTGATCTTTTACATGCAGGCACGGAGACTCATTTCGAAGGGGTGTCAGGCCTTCTTGGCCAGCATTATCTCAGCACTGGAGGTGCCCACTCATTCTGTATCAGGGGTGCCAGTAGTCAGAGATTTCCAGACGTCTTTCCAGACGACAAGAGAGGTGGAGTTTGCAATCGATCTCATGCCAAGTACAGTGCCAATCTCTAAGGCACCGTACAGATTAGCTCCAGCAGAGATGTTAGAACTTAAGCAGCAGATTCAGGAGCTCTTAGACAAGGAGTTTATCCGCCCGAGTTTCTCACCGTGGGGCGCACCAGTGCTCTTTGTGAAAAAGAAAGACGGAAGCATGAGACTGTGCATCGATTACCGTGAGCTGAACAAGGTAACGATCAAGAATAAGTACCCGTTTCCTAGAATCGAAAACTTGTTTGATCAGTTGCAGGGAGCTACCGTGTTCTCCAAGATAGATCTTCGATCAGGGTATCATCAGCTGAAAGTGAAGGATGCAGATGTCCACAAGACAGCTTTCAGGACCAGATATTGGCATTACGAGTTCTTGGTGATGCCATTTGGATTGACAAATGCTCCAGCAATTTTCATGGATCTCATGAACCGAGTATTTCAGCCGTTCCTCGGTCAATTCGTCATAGTATTCATTGACGACATCCTTATATACTCTAAGAGCCATGAGGAACACAGCTAGCACTTGAGGACAGTTTTACAGATTTTGCAGAGTCGCAAGTTATTTGCGAAGTTCAGTAAGTGCGAGTTTTGTTTGCAGAAAGTAGCGTTTTTGGGGCATATAGTATCTAGCAGTGGAATCGAGGTGGATCCAGCGAAACTAGCAGCTGTCAAAGAATGGGTTGAGCCAAAGAATGCATCTGAAATCCGCAGCTTTTTGGGTTTAGCGGGTTACTATCGAAAGTTTATTCAGGGGTGTTTTCGTCCATAGCAGTGCCGCTCACTTCACTAACAAAGAAAAATACCAAATTTGTGTGGAGTGATCAATGTCGGAAGAGCTTCGATACGTTGAAGCAAGCTCTTATTTCTGCGCCGGTGCTAGCCATGTCATCAGGGCAAGGAGACTTTGTGTTATATACCGATGCATCTAAGCTCGGGTTAGGCGCAGTATTGATGCAGCAGGGTCGGGTCATAGCTTATGCTTCCAGGCAGTTGAAAGTACACGAGAAGAACTACCCAACGCATGATCTTGAGTTAGCCTCCGTTGTCTTCGCACTGAAAATTTGGAGACACTACCTACAGGGCGAGAAATGTCAGATTTTCACCGATCATAAGAGTCTCAAATATTTCTTCACACAGAAAGAGCTGAATATGAGACAGAGACGGAGGTTAGAGCTGGTGAAGGATTACGACTGCGAAATTAGCCACCATCCGGGAAATGCTAATGTTGTCGCAGACGCATTGAGCAGGAAGGTGGCAGTTGTAGCGCAATTGTCAGTGCAGAGACCTCTTCAGTCTGAGATTCAGAAGTTTGGTCTAGAAATTTATCGTGAGGGCAGAGCTCCTAAGCTGTCTAATCTGACAGTCAAATCAAATTTGCTAGACCGTATCCGGGCAGGACAGTCTTCAGATGAGCAGCTACAGAAATGGAGACTGAAAGATGAGGCCAAGGGCAGTGTTTTTTATACAATGTCAAATGAGATTGTGAGATACAGAGGTAGAATGTGGGTGCCTAGTGGTGAATCGATCAGACAAGATATTTTGACAGAGGCACACGCATCTCCGTATTCTATCCATCCATGAGGTACCAAGATGTGTAAGGATCTCCAGATTTTGTATTGGTGGCCAGGGATGAAGAGAGACATCCGCCAATTTGTGTCAGAATGCCTCACTTGTCAGCAGGTGAAGGCAGAGCATCAGAGGCCAGCAGGGATGCTTAAGCCACTCCCGATCCCAGAGTGGAAATGGGATAATATTACTATGGATTTGATGGTTGGGTTGCCTAGATCAGTCAGAGGTTTTAATGCTATTTGGGTTATAGTGGACCGACTCACAAAATCAGCGCATTTCTTGCCAGTGAAGACGACTTTCTCCATGACATAGTATGCGGAGCTTTATATCAGGGAGATAGTCCGTCTGCATGGATTCTCAGTTTCAATTGTGTCCGACAGGGACCCGAGATTCACATCGTCCTTCTGGAAGATCTTACATGCAGCCATGGGGACAAAGTTGCTTTTCAGTACAGCTTTTCACCCGCAGACAGACGGCCAGTCTGAGCGAGTGATTCAGATTTTAGAGGACTTGTTGCGAGCGTGTATGATTGATTTTCAGGGAACTTGGGAGTCTAAGATACCTCTAGTGGAATTTACTTACAACAACAGCTTCCAATCATCAATAGGTATGGCTCCTTACGAGGCCTTATATGGAAGAAAGTGCAGATAACCAGTTCATTGGGACGAGGTCGGAGAAAGAGCAGAACTTGGGCCAGAAATAGTTCAGCAGACTGCAGACGTGATGGTCAAGATTCGTGATAGAATGAAGACCGCCCAAATTCGTCAGAAGAGTTATGCTGATAAGAGGAGGAGAGATCTCGAATTTGCCGTTGGTGATCACGTTTTCGTCAAGATAGCACCTATGAAGGGGGTGATGAGATTCGGGAAAAGATGCAAGTTGAGTCCGAGGTTCATTGGACCGTATGAAATTTTGGACAGAGTTGGGACACTAGCCTATCGTGTTGCCCTTCCGTCAAATCTGGCTGAGGTACACAATGTGTTCCATGTCTCGATGCTGAGGAAATATCTGGCTAATCCTTCGCACATTCTGAGTTATAAGCCGTTGCAGCTGGCTCCAGACTTGTCTTATGAGGAAAAACCAGTCCAAATCCTAGACAGGCAAGAGCGTAGGCTCCGGAACAAGGTGACTAAGCTAGTCAAAGTTTGGTGGCTAAACCAATCAGTGGAAGAGGCCACTTGGGAGTCAGAGGCAGATATGAGACTTCGCTACCCGGAGTTGTTCGGCAAGACTTAATTTCGAGGACGAAATTTTTATAAGTGGGGGAGGAACTGTAGAGCCCAAATTCGTACACGTAAAACCCAAGCATTATCTATTTGTTAAATCAGTTATTTGATTTAAAATGATTTTCTTAGCCATGCATAATTTATTTAAATGTATTATTTTAAATTAGTCATGTTTATTGTGATGCACGTTAAAATGTCTTTCGAGTTTCATGTTTCAGGCGATCATTCGAGGCGGGATTGAGGAAAAGACCGGCGACGATTTTGACAATTTAAAATGTGGTATTTTATTTTTAAGTTGAGTTGGGGGCGTTTTAAATTAATTTATTAAGTTTCAGCAGTTTTAGCCTAAATCATTTAGTTAATAATTTTAAGAGTTTAAAACTTTTAAAATTAGCATTTTGGGTGTGTTACTTTAATTGAGGAGTTTATTTTAAGTTTAAGTAGTGAGGAGTTTTAAGTTTCTAAAATGATTATTTAATTGAAAATTATTTGGAGTTAAAGTAAGGGGATTAGTATTATTTTTTTACCTAATAATTTAATTAAACCACTCTTTAATCCTAAATTGATTGATTAAGCAAAAATCTATTTCCCTAAGTACTAAACTCACGCACACACACTTTTTTCACACACTAATTATCGGCCCCCACACACACACAAACAATTCATTCCTAACTTTTATTTTTTTAGAAGCAAAAACCTAGGGTTCTTCCTATTCTAGTGCAGCCGCCCCTCCTCTGATATTATTCCAGCAATTTTCGTGTGAATTCTTCTAGGATTTTAGCGCCACGGTCATCCCGGATCAACCTCGCTTCCATCTCCGCTTCGGTATCGCTGTTTCGGTAACGTTTAAGATTCAAAAGGCATGTATAATCTCTCCTTTGCTGCGTCGATCATGTCATATTATGCGTTTCATTGTTTTTATGCGTAAAAATTCATGTATGATGTTCGTAGTTTGAGCGGTTAATTGATTGGATCGACTTTGAAGGAAAAGTTTTAGATCTAAATTCCGTTTTTAATATTCTTGTTAAAACTGCGAATTTTTGGTCGAGATTTTGAGAAAACTTTCAACACTAAAAATGGAGAACTTTTTGATACTTTTGATTTGATATAAAATTCAAGTGATTTGGATAAAAATTGAGTGAGTTATGTTGTTTTTTGTGGGACTGCTCAAACTGCGTTTTCAGTCAATTATGATATTGATGCGTTCTTGAAGTTTATTTGTTGCAGGCTTCGTTGGGAATCGACGGGTGATCGTTGCTACATCTAAGTATGTTTAGTGTGGCGTTGGAATGATTTTTGGGTTGTCTTTTCGTGTTGGTAGGCAATTCTATGCATTAAAAGTTATATGATGGGTTTGTTCGTCAATTGTCGTGTTCACGGTTTGTTGCATTTTTTGGGATGCGTAGTCGTATTGGAGTATTTTTAAAGGTTTGATTCAGTGCTATAGTGTCCTAGGAGGTGTCTCGGGTGTCGATTCTTAGTCCAATTGGGTTGGTTGGAAGAAAGAAATGTCATGTTAAGTTTTTCGCGCAGGTTTCGTCATACAGTGGCTAACCGGCCCCCTACACGGACCCTGACACGGGGTCCGTGCCTTTGTTTCCTCCTTAGTGCCAAGAAATCGAGAGTACACGGACCTTGACAGGACCCGGACCCGGGGTCCGTGCCCTTCCTTTTCTTCACGACACATTTTACAGTATGTATACGGACCTGTACACGGACCCAGGCACGGGGTCCGTGCCTTCCCTTTTTCCTTCGCACACATTTTACCGAACCTACCCGGACCCGTACACGGCCCCCGGCACGGGGTCCGTGTACTGCTTATTTTGGGAAAAATATTGATGTATGCTTTGAGGTTTGAGGTCTTGGTTAAGTGTACTGATTTACATGGTCGAGTCATGGGAATTTTAGCATGTCCTAAGTAAGCGATTGAGCTTAGGTATAGGCATGATGATTACGTCTAAGTCATGCAAGTTAAACTTTTGAGCTCATGTTAGCATGTTGCAGCAACGGCCCCAAACGAGATCCAACGAATCCCTCAGTGCCAAGTAAGTATGATGACGTGCAAAAGAAAACATTTTAAAGTTTGAGATATGCTAATTGCTTTGTGACCAAATGTATGAATGTGTTTGGAAGTCGATGAACGTGGCTGAGGACCTCTCCGCCCCGTTAAACTTATGAACGGGTTCAGATCGGGATCGGAAAGCGTTAAACTTATGAACAGGGACCAATCCACCCGTTAAACTTATGAACGGAGATCTTATGTATGCTGCAGTGGATACGTCCCTGTCAGCCCAGTACTGTGGTGTGTCTGATCAGGCCTTATTATGTTATGAGTCACTTACTTTGAAACATGCCTCTACGCAAAATTATGCTATATAAGCTTAAGTTTATGTTACGAGAATGTTTAAGAAAAGCTCATGTTGATGGCACGTCTAAGTTAAGCTCACAATGTTCAAGTTTCAAGCATGTTAAATTCAAGTTCAAGTATGTATGTTCTATTTTTAAAGTTGCATGCGGTTTTCTTATGTAGTACTCGCTATTTCTCAGTTTATACGTGTTGAGTCTTTAGACTCACTAGACTTGATCGATGCAGGTGAGTATGTTGATGAGGAGACAGGAGATGGCGACCAAGGGGCAGACTTGGACTGAGCGGGAGGCTAACCCGAGGACCGCAATGTTTATATTTTTATGCAAATGTTAATTTACTCTGATTTCATGTTTTGAGAGAAACAGTTTGAGCAAACCTTTTGTGAGCAAATTTTATTAAAGTTATTTTGAGCAACCATGTCTTATGTGGGAATTGGTTGAGATATTTTATGGCAAACTTTGAAGGTTATGTTATGTTTAAGAAAATTTTAAATTTTTCCGCAAATTTTGAACGGTAAAAGTACGGTACGCTACAGTAGGTGCGCTGCCTTTCCTACCGCGGGTGCGGTAGACCTTCTGCCCAAACACCGCGGGTGCACTGCATAATGGACCGCGGGTGCACTCTCCTCTGTAGCCAACAATATACTTAGCAACTAAAAATCGAATCGCAACGTCTCTTTTCCTCATAATTTGGCAACGCTCTCAACAAGAAAGTTTCACCTCTACGTCTTATCTAACCACTACAATTGGCCTTATACCAATTGGCTCAACATAAAAATTATCAAGAATTAAATCGTAACGACGCTACAACATAACTACACATCATCTATAATCAACAATACTATAAACCATAAATCGCAACTCTTAACATCAAAACTATACTTAATCAAGGAGTCAATAAACATATTAAATCTTAAACCGTACCGTTCAACAAAATTTGATATTACAATTAGCAAATTATGATCCTGAATAATATCAGCCAATCATAATTTCTAAAAGGTAGTTTCCAATTGCATCTCCGTGAAACCCTCTACGTAAACTTTTGTCTCGCGTTTGATTAGGATCCAATAATTTTACGTCGTTCATCTTTATGTGTCAAGCCTTACCCATCGATGTTCCACCTTAATGGACGGTCGCCATGAGTTCCCTAAATAATATGAGCTAAAATCATGGTAGTTCCACGTAGTTCACATCACCATGTCAATGGATGTCATAGCTTTTCGGTGTCCACGCCCCCCCCCCCCCCCCCCAATAATATGAGCCGAGCCCCGAACAAGGGTTGCGTTCATCGTGCACCCATTGTCGATGGATGACATGAAAATTATAAACACCTTTATAATTCCCTTTTTCGGGCTTGATATTAATTTTCAATAATATTCAAAATAAGGATTTTTTAATTTTGAAAGGTCTCATCATTAATTTGTTTAAAAGCTCGCCATGTTTGATCGTATGTTTGCCGGATTCATGCAACTTTGTTATTATCATAATAATAATGCACATACTCATTATTTATAATATATCATGCAAATATTATAAACAGTAAACTAAACAAGGATGATCAATCGCCCAAAAACTAATGGCTTGTGTGAGCTAAGCACGAGCCTAGGTCCAATCCTAGGGAATGTATGGGATGCAAATTTAACATTTACATAAGCTTCCAATATTTACATGTCTTCGATCTTCATAATCATCAAGGTCATCATTTTCCAATATTGATCTTCCACTATACTAATAATTACAAATAAATATTCATGACAAATAGGGATACATCTCATGAGGTGGGAACGGGCCATAAACCAAGTCCACTTATAAATTGATAATTATTACAATTATTCAATATAAATTAACCTAGCATACATCTAACAAATTGGGCTTGGGCTTTTGATCATCTTTCATGCATAATATCACATATCATACACCATCAATTAATTATCACAATAATTAATTGATCTAATATTATATATCTTAATCCAATCACTAACCGCCACAATAATAAACTAAATCAACAAAGTAAACAAACTCCTTTGTCTAATTTCTAATTAATTTATTTATAACCGAATTTCTTGTAAATCACCATTTACTATAAATAATTAAATTCCAACTTCAATTATTTATTTTATGAGAAAATATGTATACAATTTTGGTAGATTTAAACTTAAGGGTAAAAAAAATCATTTTTCACCAAAAACATGTTGGCCCATTTAAATTTCACAAATTATGTTAGCCATATAATGGCCTAACAACTCAAGGCCCATGACACTTTGATATTCCAAAACACTTTTGGAAACCCTAGTCGTCATCACCATTGCCGGAGCTCCGTTGCCGGATTCCGGCCAACAAATTTATTTTTTTAATTTTTGAAGGGGATTTCAGGCTGCCCTTGCTGCCCAAAATTCCCCATAAAATAGCCTCGATTTTGCTGCGATAAATTATCTCATGCGTTTAGCAATTGTTCCTAATTTAATATCATGTATTTGCTACACAAAATAGTAACCATAGCTCTGATACCACTTGAAAGGGGATGCGCAACAGAAGTTTCAAAAATCATATTTTACAAACAATAAAACCGAGCACCCTACCATAGTGTGTAGCAAATACGAAAAATACAAAATGACATTCATAGGGTGTTTTAGAAATTACCTATCAATTACTAGAATTGATGTATTGGCTCCAACTAAAACTTAGCTCTTGAATGGTTGAACCTCTACAAGCTTTCCTTGCTCTTGGACTCCATTCTTCAAATTAGATCAACCACCAACTAGGAAGATCCCCTATAATTTTGTACTTGAAAAATTAGAGGATTTTTCTTTTAGAAGAGAATGTTTTACTCAAAAATTGAAGAAAAATTGAGAGGAATAGAACAAGAACTTTCGGCCATGGGGTGGGAGAGAAATGAGGTTGGAAGACTTTTATTTGTTCTTGAAAAAGTTAAAAATGCATGTGCATGCCATGCCTTGGATATTGAATAAGTAGCCTCCAACCCTTCACCTCCCATGCATGCAATTCTATTTGGGCTTGTAACAATTACAAAGCCCATAGACTTTAATTTAAATGTCTCAAACATAATTGAGACCAATTATATCTTACTTGATTTTACTCAAGTCCACTAGTTGAATAATTATTTCTATTTGGGCTCTACAAGGCCCAATGTTATTAGTTCAACACTTGAATTAATATAATTATTTTTAGTCTAAGAGGTCCATGTGATTTGGTAATAAACATATCCTTATATGAGCATACCTCAATTGCTATATTCTTACTTATCAACTCCTTGATAATAAGAACGTCAGAACTCAAGTCTAATAGTACCCAACCAATCATGTTAAACGCCTAACAGCATCGCTTACATGATTCCCTAGGTATCAAATGGTAGTGCCAGCAAGAACCATTCAATTATGGTTAGCGTACAGTACGGTCCCTTCATCTCATATATCCTGAAAATTTTGACAACTATTGGTATATCGAGAGGTGTCAAAGAATCGATACTATGTGTCATGTCGTAGTTGCATCAATGGTGTATTCTAAGAAACCTCTTTCTTAATTACCAACATAATCTGATCAGAGATTTCATACTACATGCACATAGAATATCCATACCCGAAGGTAATCGGTGAATTCCCGACTACAATGCATCGACTCCTATATGTTTCGACAAAACACCCAACCTTGCCACATGATGACCCCATGAGAGTCGGTACACAAGTCAAAGTGCAATGCTAGCATATAGAGTCTCAATGTTGTTCTGGGTCATAAGGACTAATTGTGTGCAACCATAAACTAGGACGTTTCTACTCGATAAGTGAGAACCAGTTGGAAAGTCCTTTATGGAGGGTTGTTCAGTGCACTCGACAAGGAGCACCTATCTGCATGCTCGGATATCGCAATATCCTCTACCAATGAAACTCGGTACTCACATCACAGATACTAGTCTCAAACTCTAGCGGCCTATATCCTTCTTAGCTTGCAGGTGAATCGACTAGGAACTGTTTAGAATATACAGTATTCCAAATATGAGTTTCATGATACTCATCATACGAGAATCTCATATTCTTTCTACTATTTGTATATTCAAGGACTTTATCAATGCAACAAGCATGGATATACCGATGAAGATATGCCAAAACAATAATTTCAAATATTATTAAAATAAAGATTGTTTATACATAGAGTTTCAACATGAACCCTAGGCCAACACTTGGCTCGACGGGCACCTACTCTAGCATAGGACTCGTGGTTCAGGCTGGGGAAGAGTCCACGAAAGCTAGGACTCTCCCCAAGCCTTCTCGCTACCAGCTGACGCACAACGGGTTGTGGCTCGGTTTGGGCTGGGCTAGGGGTCCATCAGGGTCCTAGGATGATGGGCAGGGGTCGGGCCAGGGACTGAAGTGGTGGGCTCACTGCTGGCTCGAGCAAACAAGGGATACGCCAGGCATTAGGGGACGCGCAACTTGGTCTTCGGGCAGGAGGCTGGAAAGCGAGTTCAGGGGCTTGGGATGGTCTGGGAATGGTCCAGGGTCGGTTAGGGTCTTGGTTGTTTGTTGGTGGCTCGGCTGGAAGAGCCCTAGGCTAGCTAAGAGTCCTAATACGAAAAGGAGACTCACGCACACACAGACATGCAATTGGGTCAAGTTTCAGAAGGATTTTGAGTGGGCCAGGGCTGATTCTTTTGTGGGCTTGGTCAGGTGGGTTACTAGATGGGTTGGCTCGGGTTTGGCTCAGGGTGGCTTGGGCGTGGCGAGAGTAAAATGAGAGATGGCTCGGTGTGTCCTTATATGTGTCAATTTCGAATTTAATTAGACAAAAATTACAACCATGGGTCCACAAGTTTGGTTCATGGCTCACAAGGGTAGGATAAATAATAAAAATATTATTTTTAATATTTTGGATCAAAATATTGAGTTTTCGATTTATCCAGGATTTAATCGCCTCACGAAACGTAAATTAAAGAATTAATTGAAAAGCCGAGTTTAAGCTTTATAAAATTATGAAAAATTATATTTAAGCCTAAATAATTATTTAGAATAATCTCATGTCATTAAAAGTGAGAGAAAGATAAATTCGAGAATTTTTACGTCGAGAGGTAAAATGATAATTTTACACTTAGGAAAATACGTAAACGTTTGGCAGCGTCCTGAAGGATCATAACTCATGTTAATGATATTTTATGATTTATTACGATGATTTTGATGATAATATTTTATTTTATGATTTTTGGAAAAGCTTACAATTTAAACTGTTTAAAATGCATTTTTGGGTAAGGTATATGCTATTTTATGATTTTTAAAGAAAAAGAAAAATATTTTGAGGGATGTGAATTGACTGTGACATATGATATATGATTTTTGGGGGATCAGTTTATGTTGAGGACGGTGAACTTACAATTTTATGGGGATGTCGTGAGGGGAAAAGGCCTAGAGGGAACCCATTTACGGGAAAAGGCCCCCGAGGGAACCCATTTATAGGAAAAATTTCAAGAGAGAACATGTTTATGGGAAAAGGTCCCCGAGGGAACCCCGACGATCGTATTTTCATGGTGGAGCCTAGTGCACACCCCATGGGCCTTGTGGAGCTGAGGACTGATCAGTCGACCGAAGATAGAAGCTAGTCACTTTCAATGATCAAACTTCTCCCAAAATGATATATGATTAAAAGCTTTATGTTTAAAATGATTTTTTTGATTTATGATGGTGATTAAAAAGAAATTTTAAAATGATTTATTTATGCTTAAAGTTATTTTAAATGATTTTATTATGCTTAAATGATTTTTAAATGGTTTATTTATGTTCAAAATATTATTTTAAATAAAAATATGATTTTTAAATGCATGAGCTTGTATATGAATTATTTGTTATCTATGATTAGAACATGCTGAGTCATTAGACACATAGGTTTGTATGATGTATGATTTCATGATTTATGGGAGGTGCTGACGCTTGAGTGGGTCGAGTGCAGCAGTACACACTCGGGGGCCTTTATGTTTCCGCACTAGTTAGATAGAATTATTATTTAAAGATTTATGTTAATGATTTTTGTTAGAGATATTTATTATGCTTTATTTTATGGTTTGTGGATAATTTATGATTTATTTTATGCACGAGAGATTTTAAATTCTTAAATTATTATGATTGTTAGAAATGTTAAGTTATTTTACTTAGTTAGGATTTCGAGTTTATGATTAGTAAAAAAAAAAGGACTGGTAGTTTCACCTAGCTCTGCTAGGAAACTCCCTAGCCCTAGTACAACACCCTAGCCAAGCCCCAATTAGCCCTGGCCGAGCCCCAAGTGCCCATGCAAAACTAGCCGAACCCATGACTCAAGAAAAACCCATGAACCCTTGGCTTCTCTCTTCCCTTCTATCTCTCGGTTCCAGCCTTGTTTTCCTTTAATTTGTTCATGTTCCATTCATAATTCATCTTACGTTGTCAGCTTAACCCTCGAGAAGCATAACGTTTCAAAACCATGTATTAAATCGTTGAAACTTTGAAAATATTTGACAAAACATTTAGCGATTAAAGCTCCAATATTTTCATGCAAACATACATAAAACATGCATATAATAGTTTTAATGATGCGTCAAAAAGGTTTAGTAAACGTGCCTTTGCGTTTATAACGCTCGAATATTCAATCGTCGGTGAGGGTGGGAAGTTGGACGACTGGATGACGAAGATCCCTAACTTCTCTTCCTTGTAAAATTTGAAATTTGTGTGTGTATTGAGTGTGTTTTTTGGCTGATACAAGGCTGATTATGGTGTTTTCAAAGCATAGGTAACATATTTATAGATTTAAATGCAAGTTAATGGGCTTTAGTTTTGGGCCTCCAAATATAAGAGGAATTGGGCCTACTCGATTTAATTAAATTGGACCTAATAACTCTTATTTAATCGAAACATAAAATTTTATAAAGTTAGTTTCTCAAAATAATATTTTTTATCTTTTAAAACTCCTTGTTTTCCCAAAACCGGCTTCCAAGGAAAAATCGAGCTCGACTCTTAATAATTCGAACTCTAACATTTTTAGAAAAATTAAATCATTTTTAATCATATTAGGATGCTTCGAAATTATTTAATGAAAAATAAATATTCTTGTCTTGGTCGTCCCTGGTATCCTTTCCCCTACCTATTATCGTATATTCTATTTTATGAAATAATGTCATATAATCATTTAATCATCCAATCATACATTTAATCATATAATAAATATCATGCAAGCATTTAAAATCAATTAAATAAAACAATTAAGCAATTAAAATAGTTTGCATGCATGTGGTTTACGTAGGTTGGTTTTTGGGACGTTACATGGCGTTTTTTGATCGTTTCGTACATGGTTTGTCATAGGCTTGTTTTTTGAAGGTTCGTCTAGTTTTGTTTCTTTTTCTTTGTGATTCTTTAGTACTAAATTTCGTAGTTTAGGGATGAAGGTCGTGTTGCTTGAATCAAATATCGGTACACAACAACGATCCTTGTTCGTTATTGAATTGAGGGTGCTATTCCAATTTAATCGTGTTTTCCTTTCTTCGTGCGAGGATATTTGGTATCCGGGGTTTGGCTCATTGAATTCAATTAAGTATCTCGTTTTAAAATTTTCTGATCTGTAATTATCATTTCGTTTGTTTTTTAGATCTGCGTAATTCAATCGTTCTTCGTCTTTTCGTAAATCTGTGATTCCCGAAATTTTGTGTTATTTCTTTTTTGTGGGGATATTCGAGTGCACAAATCCATCTTTTGCAAGAGCAAAAAAATTTTCAAAAAATCCAAAAATTTTCTACAAATTTGTTTTGGTATTTTGTTACATTCTTTTTTGTGAGTCATATACAAGTACCTCTCACAGTCAAAAAAAATTCAAATTCTTTTCAACGTAGTCCAAGTAAGTCGATCACAATTGTTCACGAGTTGAATTTGATTGTTTGATATACACTAATACAAAGCTTTGAGCACCTTTGAGTGAAATCACGAATTCGAGTGAAAATACTTGAGTGTGGGTAAATTTTCTTTCGAGTGACCGGTGAGTATTTGTAGTGAGAAAAAAAAAAGACAGGAGAGACGAGCAGATTTTCTTTGGAGTGACCGTGAGCATTCGAGTGAGGAATATCTTTTATTTATACTAATGTTTTCTTGCAGGTACAATGTCTGAAAGAAAAATTGAGAAGGAGGTAGGAGATAGTTCGAACCAAGGGTTGTCTAAGGTACAAATAGAGGCGTTGTTCGGTCATTTCAGTAGGATGATGAGGGCAGAGTTGGAGCAATTACATGAGCTGTTGGATAGGCTTGAAGTTAGTACTAGTGGAAATAAATCTAAGCCTAAAGATTAAGGCAGAGGATAAGAAGATGAGGATTATGATTTGTGAGGAGTCGAGGAGAGCCAAAATGAAAATTGGGGTAGGAACGGACGAGACATAGGGTTTGGTAGAGGAAGAAGAGAAGTCGTACGGGGTAGATACGATGATGAGAATAGTGAAGATGGTAACATGGGTAGTATTAAGATGAAGATTCCTTTGTTCCATGGGAAATCTGACCCAGAGGCATATTTATAGTGGGAGAAGAGGGTAAAGCTTGTGTTTTAATGTCACCACTACTCCGAACAAAAAAATGTTAGGTTGGCGGTGGTTGAATTTCTAGACTACACTCTTATTTTGTGGGATTAACTAGTGACCACTAGGAGTAGATATAATGAGAGACCCATTGAAACTTGGGACGGGATGAAGAGGGTCATGAGGAAGAGGTTTGTGCCCAATCACTACTATAGAGAGATGTTTAAGTGGTTACATTCTTTGAAACAAGGGGTAAAGAGTGTCAAGGACTACTATAAAGAGTTGGAAGTAGTCATGATTAGAGCAAATATAGAGGAGGATAGTGAGGTGACGATGGCACGTTTATTTTGTGGTTTGAACAAGGAGATTCAAGATCAAGTGGAGCTTAGGTACTACTTGGATCTAGACGAGATGGTGCAAATGGTCATAAAGGTGGAACAAAAAATCAAGAAGAGAGGAGATGGCCGCACCACCCAAGTGGGGAGTGCATCAACGTCTTGGCAGTCCAACATTAGACGTGAAAGAGGCACGGTGGTGGTCAAGCCCAAAGCGGAAGTTAAGCAAAAAACACCTAAACAAGGAGTGGAAGGTAAATATGAAACTCCTATTAATCGTTCCAGAGATATCAAGTGTTGTAGGTGTGAAGGATGGGGTTCCGGACGCTAATTCATTTCTTAATCATTTTTTGGAATAATTGGATCAATTAAATAAAATGGGTCTAATTTTTTTTTTAAATACAGATGCTGAACATATTTAATCTGTAATGCCCGAGATTTTTATCCTGTTAATTCGAGATTATTAATGTATGAATTGATGTGATTATGAAAGGGCCACCCGAGACACGAATTAAGATTGTATGTGCGAGGACCGAAGGTCTCGCGCATATGCGCGGCACCCATGCGCGCATATGCGCGAGACAGGCAGAGGACCTCCCGCATATGCGCGGAAGTGGTGCGCGCATATGCGCGAGTTGCCGAGACTACACGCGCCGAGACAGAATGTGCAGTGCTCAAATTCAATACACGTATAACCCATTTATTTATTTACTTATTAAAGCATTTATTTAATTTTAACGAGTCATAGTAGTGCATGATTTATTTAAATGCATTATTTTAAATTAATTATGTTTATGTGATGTACGTTAAAATGTTTTTCAAGTTTAATGTTTCAGACGATTACTCGAGGCAGGATCGAGGAAAAACCGGTGACGATTTTGGCAATTTAAAATGCGGTATTTTATTTTTAAGTTAAGGATGGGGTATTTTAAATAATTTATTAAGTTTTGGTATTTTAAAAGCCTAATTTATTTATTTAGTGATTTAAGAGTTTGAAACTTTTAAAAAAATTAGCATTTTGTGTGTTTTAATTTAAATTAAGAGATTTTGTTAAAGTTAGAGGTGGATTAACATTTTTATTATTTGTTAATTACTAATTAAGCAATTTATTTTCCTAATTAACATCCCTAATCCCCTCCCCACTACCCAAACACACGCACACACATACTCACACGACACAAACACACACACACACACATACTTTCAGATTTTTATTATTTGAGAGTAGAGAAAAGTTAGGGTTCTTATCCCTAGTAGCAGCCGCCCCTCCCTCTTCAAGAGTTTCAAGGATTTTCGTCCCTTTTTCTTCAAGGAATTTAGTGCCACGTTCGTCCCGGATCGTCTTTCGCATCCTTCCCACGTCGGTGTCGTCATATCGGTATTTTTAATCATCAAAAGGCACGTATAATCTTTCTTTTGCTGCATCGATCATGTCATATTATGTGTTGCGTTGTTTTATGCATAAAATTTATGTGTGACGTTCGTCGTTTGAGCGGAAAATGGTTTGGATCAGTTTTGAAATAATTTTTGATCTGAAAACTCATTTTTGCTGTCATTTTTAAAACTGTGATTTTTCGGTCGTGATTCTGAGAAAACTTTCAACATGAAAATTATAGAACCATTCGATACCTTCGATTTGACAGTAAATTAGAAATTTTGAATGAAAATTGAGTAAGTTATGGCGTTTTTCGAGGGACTGCTCAAACTACGTTTTTCAGAAAATTATGTATTGATGTGTTTTTGAGATTATATTGTTGCAGGCTTCGTTGGGGATTGACGGGTGATCGTTGCTGCGTCTAAGTATGATTTAGTATGATGTTGGGTGGGTATTTTGTATGCTGGTTAGTGTCGATAGGCACTTGAATTCATTAGAAGTCGTAAGAAACGATTTTGATGTCAATTGCCACGTTTTTGAATTGTATGTGTCGTAAGGTGAACGTCGTTGCTTTGGGTGTTTGTACGCATATGGTTTGATGTTATGGCATGCTAGGATGGATCTCGGGGTGTGAGGGCCCGTGCTCCTGATTAGTTTTTAATTATCAAACAACATGATTTTTTAGCGTAAACAGCGAAAACGAGTAAAAAATTTCCATTTTTTGGGCCTATAGAAATTTCGGCATAACATCCCCGTAGTAAATAGAACATACAAAAAATTTCAAAACAACACAACAAAACATTTATACTCGAAAATAGAGTCCGTTAAAACAAACAGAATACCAATCGCACACAGAGCCATCCAGGCTCGATCACACCATATAGGATCTAACACTCAAAATACAACCATACAAATACACGAGGCATCACATCGGCAAATGACTCAATATATATTATAAATATCTAGGGACTCCAAACTCAAAGAGACTCACTGGGCTCCACTGGTAGATGCTCCGCCAGTTGCATCAGAACAACCTGTATAACCTGCTATAGAATCACAAAACAAACCATAGCAGCCCCGAGGGACAGGGGTCAAACCCCAGTACGAAGATCATATAAATTACAGCATAAATAAATGACATGTAATAAAATCAATGCAATGCAATGCATGTAGGGTACCAATAATCTTGTGTATCAAACTGGATCCAAAGAAACGATAGCAACAATTGTGGCCACATGTGCCAGGGGTGTGACGTGTCAAATACACCCTCGGCCCTGCACATCAGCGTCAGGGGTGTCAGTCTGCAGAACTGCTCGGCCCTTGCGCTAGTCATCAGAGGTGTGACGCTTAAACGCCCTCGGCTTGATGTCTAAATAACTCATCCAAGAGTATACAGAGATCTCGGAAACAACGGAGTCATGGCTAGATATGAATGCGTGCTCAACAATGCATATAAATTCACATATTATTCCAATATATTTAAAAACTCACATTTATTTTTTTTTAAAAATGAGGAAGAATCCTAAAATACACCCAAACAGCACAAAGAGCACACAAACACATAGTTTTCTTACAATCACATCAATTTAATTACACGTCGTTATAGACGTGGTAAAGAATCGCTCAATCTGTACCTTAACCTTCAAATTAAATTAACACAATAGTTTATAAACTCTTCGGTGCTCCCTGGCTAATAAAACCTGTGGCAAATAATTAGTTACCATCAAATAAATATTCAACTCTTAGCCAAAAACAATTTACTGATTCCAGCTTGGACCTAAGCTCGGTTGTAAGGTCATAACGCAACCAAACCTTAACCAAAACATGCTTAACATACATGGCTTGAATCCAAACTCAAAATGACATATTTCATCAGAAGACATCAAAATGAAATTCAATCATCTTCACACTGAGAAACGCCCAAAACCAGCAACCATGAGATGCAAGGTCTGTGACAGATTTAGTTTCGACACTTAGGAGTATAAAATTCATATCTAACTCATCATTGACTCAAATCAATATCCGCCAATTGGTGATGAAAGACAACTCAAATATCTAATTTTTCCTAGAAGAAACCATTTCCATAATCCTAATAGAATAATCCCAGAATTAACAAGAAGGCGCTACTACATGCACACTTTGCGGACAGAAGCCTATATTGAGCAGTTTCGGCAAAATCAGCATAACGACCTCAATTCTTAATGGAATTTAACGAATCTTATATCAATACGAAGACAACGCATAGCTGTACAACTCTATTTGGGATCACAAGTCCAATATCCGAGATAAAAAAATGTTATAAAATCGAATTACAGAAGCTACTCTGCACAGCTCCAACACAGACTTCCATTTTGACACAGTTTGGTAAAGAAAAATCATATCAAATCCGTTTTTAATTGGAATTCCATTTCGTCAGCGGCTACAGAAAGCTTAGACATAGAGCTATAAGTTCTATTCGAACAAAAATTCAAGAATCTTAGTGCACAACACACCAAAAACCCAAAAATAGAAACCCAAAAACCTGCAACTCGAAAAAACAGAAACCAACTTCTTCCATGGACAAACTTTAAAACCTAGGCTTAGGGATTACCTTCAAAAGCTTCCTTTGAACTAAAATAGAGTTAGAATCGACCTCTTCACACTCTAAAGAACCAAGAAAAATGACAAGCAAGAGGCTGGAAAATTAACGAAGCAACATCTCGGTAGCTAGAGGAGATGCAAAAGAGAAGGAAATGGATGTTTGTACAAGAAACGAGAGATTTAAAGGAAGAAATGGATTGGGCTTGGGGCAAATGGGCTTCCTATAACACATATACACATATATGCATGAATCCAATTATTTAGCCCAATCGCTAGAATATGACTCGGTCCAAATATTTACAACTCCCGTGTGCTATTAAACATCGATATGTATTTTAATATCGTCTATAATTCCGATATTTTCTAATACATATTTTTAACACACAAGTATAATTATTTGGCTTAATTATTTTAATTTAGCACTTTAAAATAATTATTTCTAATTCTTGCCAAATACTGAATAATTAAATTTGGGTTCTCACATTCTCCCCCCCTAATAAAAGATTTCGTCCTCGAAATCTATCGTACACAACACTTATACACAAAGTGGTTAAAACATTTTACACTGATTATACTTAGGAAAATCTGAGTACATGGTGTTATTCATCATATTTTCAAACAAGTGAGGCCACTCTTGATGCATTCGAGCCTCTAACTCCCATGTAGCTTCTTCTATACCATGTCTACTCCACTGCACCAAAACCAAAGGAATAGTCTTGTTCCTGAGTTGTTTCTCTTTGCAATCAAGAATTTGAACTGGATGCTCAATATAACTTAGGGAACTATCTAACTCCACATCCTCGGTACTCAAAACATGAGATGGATCTAGCTCTTAGTTCCGCAACATAGATACATGAAACACATCGTATATCACAGACAAACTCTGCGGCAAGTCCAAACGATAAGCCAAAGTGCCAATCCTCTCAACAATCACATATGGATTTATATAACGTGGAGCTAACTTCCTTTTACGTCCAAATCTCATAGTACCACGAAATGGTGATACTTTCAATAAAACATAATCGCCAACCCGGAACTATAAAGGCCGACGCCTTTTATTAGCATAACTTGCTTGACGATCCTGGACTGCTTTCATTCTCTTTCTGATCAATTCAACTTTATCTTTCATTTTTTGTACAAACTCTGGTTTAGACATCTGTTGTTCTCCTATATCTTCCCAAAAAATCGGAAATCTGCTCTTTCTACCATATAAAGCTTCAAATGGTGCCATACCGATCGTTGTCTGTAAACTATTGTTGTAAGAGAATTCGACCAGAGACAATGATTCTTGCCAACCACCCCTGAAATCCATTACAACTGCTCATAACATATCCTCTAGAGTCTAGATGGTTCTTTCTGATTGACCATCTGTTTGGGGATGATAAGCAGTGCTCATGGCCAACTTTGAACCCAAAGCTGATTGCAAACTACTCCAAAATTTTGAAGTAAACCTTGGATCGCGGTCTGATACTATGGTTGTTGGCACACCATGCAATCTCACCACATGATCAATGTACAATTTCGCCATTTTCTTGTAAGTACAAGTACGGTCATATGGAATAAAATGAGCTTATTTAGACAATCTATCAACAATCAACCAAATTGCATCACAACCACGATTAGAACGAGGTAGGTGTGTCACGAAATCCATAGCAATGTGCTCCCAATTCCACTGTGGTACTTCAAGACTATTTAGCATACCGCCAGGCCTCATTCGTTCAGCTTTAACCTGTTTGCAAGTTAAACATTTAGCCACGAAATCAGAAATTTCCTTCTTCATACCTTCCCACCAATAATGAGCTCTCAAGGTATGATACATCTTTCGATTTCCTGGATAAATTCTATGTCGACTACAATGTCCTTCACGTAGTATAGCTTCTTTTAGATCTGTCAAATTAGGAACCACAAGTCTCCCTTTAAAGCGCAAACTACCATCTGAGGCAACGATGAACTTATCTGACTGATCTGTTTGAGCCAATTCTTTCAATCTATGAATATGCGGATTAGTTCTCTGTGCTGTTTTAATGCTTGATATTATATGTGGCTCGACTTTGATAGATGAAACTACAAAGTAATCTCCACTTTTTTGATAATTCCATCCGGAAGTTCCCAAGTGCTCGTGGACTTTAAAAATATTCAGAAATGTCACTATAGCGTTTTTAACCTTCCTGCTAAGTGCATCTGCAACTAGATTCATTCTTCCTGGTTGATATTGAATCTCACAGTCAAAGTCTTTAAGCAACTCCATCCATCGGCGTTGTCTCATATTCAAGTCGGACTGTGTGAAAAGATATTTAATGCTCTTGTGATCAGAATAAATTACAAATTGTTCACCGTAAAGATAATGACGCCATATTTTTAACTCAAACACAATGGCAGCCAATTCTAAATCATGAACTGGATATCGAGTCTCATGTGGCTTAAACTGTCGAGATGCATATGCAATAACTCGCCCATTTTGCATTAAAACACATCTCAGTCCATTCAGAGAAGCATCTGTACACACAAAAAAATCCTCCTAAGCCTTAAGGTAAAGCTAACACTGGAGCTGTTGTCAACGTTTCCTTCAAAGTTTGAAAACTTGATTCACATTCTGCAGTCCACACAAAACGTCGAACTTTTTGTGTTAATTGGGTCATAGGCCTTGCAATAGCGGAAAATCTTTCAATAAAACGCCTATAATACCCTGCTAATCCCAAAAAACTGCGAATCTCAGAAAAATTTGTTGGTGTTGGCCTATTAATAACAGCTTTGACTTTATTGGGATCCACAGAAACTCCCTGAGCGAATATAACATGACCCAGAAATACTACTCTGTCCAACCAAAATTCACACTTAGAAAATTTAGCATATAATTTTATTGCTCTGAGTGTTTGGAGTACTAGTCTCAATTGTTCTCGATGCTCCTTCTTTGTTTTTGAAGAAATCAAAATGTCATCGATAAAGACAATAACGAATTTGTCTAAAAATTCTCGAAAAACACGATTCATCAAATCCATGAAAACTGCTGGAGCATTAGTCAATTCGAAAGGCATGACTAAGAATTCATAATGCCCATAACGTGTCTGAAATGCAGTTTTAGGAACATCTTCCTCTCTAATTCTAAGCTGATGATATCCAGAACAAAGATCGATCTTGGAATACACGGATGTACCCTGCAACTGATCAAAAAAATCATCGATACGTGGGAGAGGATATTTATTTTTCACTGTAGCTTTATTCAACTGCCGATAATCAATAAACATCCTCATCGTCCCGTCTTTCTTCTTTACAAACAATACCGGAGCTCCCCAAGGTGACATACTTGGTCTAATATAACCTTTCTCTAGTAAGTCTCGTAATTGTTCCTTGAGTTCTTTCAACTCTGCTGGAGCCAAACGATACGATGCTCTAGAAATAGGGTTCGTCCCTGACATTAACTCAATGCTGAAATCTATTTCCCTTTGAGGCGGAAAGCCAGGAATTTCATCAGGAAATACATCAGGAAAATCCTTTACCACAGGAATATCTGAAACTTTCAACATTTCTTCTTGTGTGACATCAACTGCATAAATCATGAATCCTTCATTCCCTACCGATAGCAGTCTAAACATTTCCATTGCTGAAACTAATGGAATGCGTGACTGAGAATCATTACCATAAAAGTTCCACTTATGGCCATAATAAGGTCTAAATCTGACAACTCCATGGAAACAATCAACGGTGGCTTGATAATTCGTGAAAGTATCCATTCCCAAAATATAGTCGAAGTCAGACATAAACAATTTGATTAGATTAGTTATCATAAGGTTATCATCAAACCTAATCACACAATTCAGAACTATCTCTCGAGACATCAAATACACACCAGCAGGGGTTGACACAGACACCGTATCCATCAACAAGGTAGTAGCTATCTCATGCTCATCGATAAATGCAGCAGACAAGAATGAATGCGATGCTCCCGTGTCTATCAATATACGTGCATGACTATCAAAAGTAAAACATATACCTGCAATGACCCCTCTGGGCGTCTCATGAGCATGGTCCTGAGTCAACGCATGTACCCTAGCCTGTTGAGGTCCTGGAAAGTACTGCTGAGCAGATCCTCTCGGCTGTTGGTAGCTAGGCTGTGGAGTAGATGGTCTAGGCACTGAGGCTCGCGAAAACTGGCTAAACTGCGAGGGTTGATACTGTTGTCTTCCCGGATTAGGACAAACTCTCGCATAATGTTTCGGTAATCCACATGTATGACAGTCTCCCTGAACTCCTGTGCACTGGGTAGTAAGATGCCTACCTCCACATTTTCCACAAGAATCTCGAACATAACCACTAGATCTTCCGCCACGAGAATTGTCTGAACTAGATGAACTACTGTAAGACTTCTTCTTAAATTGATTTCCTCTAGCCATGAATTTATGCTGCTTCGGTGGCTGGTTTGACCGTGGAGGCTGATAAGGAGGAATTCCCACTAGCATCTGAATGCTACTCCCGGACCCTTGGGAAGTAAAAGATGGAACTTGTTGTGATTCTCCCCAAAGCAAACTAGCCTCAATATTCTTTGCCTTCTCTACTGCTTCAGCATAGGTAGTTGGTGCTCCAGTCATAACCAAAGTATGTATTGTCCGGTTCAGTCCTTGCATAAAACTCGACAGCTTGGATCGATCACTATTTGATACATGGGGTACGTAAGCTAGAAGAGCAGAAAATTGAGAGGCATACTCTCCCACTGGCATATTTCCCTGAATCAACTGATTGAACTCGGCTTCCTTAGCAGAATAATAAGATGGAGGCGAGTATTCTTGAATAAAATGAGTACGGAATACCTCCCATGAAATAATCTGACCAGATTCTCGGATTGCTTCCTCTATGGCTTCCCACCACAGTTGTGCTCGATCTTTTAGTTGGTAAACAGCCAACTTGAGTCTCAGCTCTGGAGTGTACTCCACCAAATTAAATAAATAATTCATACTCTTCAGCCACGCAGTTGCCTTTTCTCCACCTTCATTTCCAAAGAATTTTGGAGGACGCATATCTTGGAATTTATCAATTACTAACTCCATTTCTCTCGTTCTTTGGGTCAGCTGCTGAACTTCACGATCAACTTCCCAATTTCTCGCAACATGCCTTTCTGGACGAATTGGTGGTCCTGCTCCACCTCTACCTCTATATTCACATTTTGATTTGCCCTTTCTCTAGAGCGACCATGTCTACCTCTGCCAATACCCTCAGCATTACCTATGTTCTGAGCTTCGGACTCTTGGATAACTTCTTTCCCTTTTCTGCCTCTTCCTCCCTGTGCCATTCTACAAGACACAAGGAATATACACTAGCAGAAAAAAAATTAATAGTAAACACTGAAGTGTTCAAGGAAAAATTAGAGCTTAGTCCACTAGGTACAAATAAACGAAGCGTCAAACTTACTTCACTACCAGCTCTATCTTAGCTAAGTTCAATAATCATAGCATGCAAATCAAATAAAGAGCAAGTAGTAAATCAAATACACAATTTATTTATTTGTGTCTAAACTCGAGTGTCCTATACTCGAATTCGAGCATACCCCAGTTACGCTATGATACCAACTGTGAGGGCCGGTGCTCCTGATTAGTTTTTAATTATCAAACAACAGGATTTATTAGCGTAAACAGCGAAAACGAGTAAAAATTTTCCATTTTTTTGGGCATACAGAAATTTCGGCATGACCTACCCGTAAATAGGACATACAAAAAATTTCAAAACAACACAACAAAACATTTATACTCGAAAATAGATTCCGTTAAAACAAACAGAATATCAATCGCACACAAAGCCAACCAGGCTCGATCACACCAAATAGGATCCAACACTCAAAATACAAACATACAAATACACGAGGCATCACATCGGCAAATGACTCAATATATATTATAAATATCTAGGGACTCCAAACTCAAAGAGACTCACTGGGCTCCACTGGCAGATGCTCCGCCAGTTGCATCAGAACCACCTGTATAACCTGTTATAGAATCACAAAACAAACCATAGCAGCCCCGAGGGACAGGGGTCAAACCCCAGTACGAAGATCATATAAATTACAGCATAAATAAATGACATGTAATAAAATCAATTCAATGCAATGCATGTAGGGTACAAATAATCTTGTGTATCAAACTGGATCCAAAGAAACGATAGCAACAATTGTGGCCACATGTGCCAGGGGTGTGACGTGTCAAATACGCCCTCGGCCCTGCACATCTGTGTCAGGGGTGTCAGTCTGCAGAACTGCTCGGCCCTTCCGCTAGTCATCAGAGGTGTGACGCTTAAACGCCCTCGGCTAGATGTCTAAATAACTCATCCAAGAGTATACAGAGATCTCGGAAACAACGGAGTCATGGCTCGATATGAATGCGTGCTCAACAATGCATATAAATTCACATATTATTCCAATATATTTAAAAACTCACATTTATTTTTTTTTAAAATGAGGAAGAATCCTAAAATACACCCAAACAGCACAAAAAGCACATAAACACATAGTTTTCTTACAATCACATCAATTTAATTACACGTCGTTATAGACGCTGTAAAGAATCGATCAATCCGTACCTTAACCTTCAAATTAAATTACCACAATAGTTTATAAACTCTTCGGTGCTACTAAAACCTGTGGCAAATAATTAATTACCATCAAATAAATATTCAACTCTTGGACAAATTAAATTACCACAATAATTTATATTACGAAGATCATATAAATTGCAGCATAAATAAATGACATGTAATAAAATCAATGCAATGCAATGCATGTAGGGTACAAATAATCTTGTGTATCAAACTGGATCCAAAGAAACGATAGCAATAATTGTGGCCACATGTGCCAGGGGTGTGACGTGTCAAATACGCCCTCGGCCCTGCACATCTGTGTCAGGGGTGTCAGTCTGCAGAACTGCTCGGCCCTTCCGCTAGTCATCAGAGGTGTGACGCTTAAACGCCCTCGGCTAAATGTCTAAATAACTCATCCAAGAGTATACAGAGATCTCGGAAACAACGGAGTCATGGCTCGATATGAATGCGTGCTCAACAATGCATATAAATTCACATATTATTCCAATATATTTAAAAACTCACATTTATTTTTTTTTAAAATGAGGAAGAATCCTAAAATACACCCAAACAGCACAAAAAGCACATAAACACATAGTTTTCTTACAATCACATCAATTTAATTACACGTCGTTATAGACGCTGTAAAGAATCGATCAATCCGTACCTTAACCTTCAAATTAAATTACCACAATAGTTTATAAACTCTTCGGTGCTACTAAAACCTGTGGCAAATAATTAATTACCATCAAATAAATATTCAACTCTTGGACAAAAACAATTTACTGATTCCAGCTTGGACCTAAGCTCGGTTGTAAGGTCATAACGCAACCAAAACTTAACCAAAACATACTTAACATACATGGCTGGAATCCTAACTCAAAATGCCATATTTCATCAGAAGACATCAAAATGAAATTCAATTATCTTCACACTGAAAAACGCCCAAAACCAGCAACCATGAGATGCAAGGTTTGTGACAGATTTAGTTTCGACCCTTACAATATGTTTGGTAAGCTTGATTAAGTGGGTTTGATTAATTTTTTCCAGCCCTATCACACGTTTGGTTGAGTTTTAAATAAGCCCACCCAATCTAATGTCCAATGGATTACAGGCTACTAGACTGGTTAAATTTAACCATGGCAGAAGCCATTATTAATAGCCCGGGTTTCTATCAAACGTATATTTTCCTATAATACCCTTTTCAGCCAAACCAAAAGCCCAACAAATTACAAAGATACTTCGCCCAAACGAACAACAGTGTAAAAGCAAGAAAGGAAGGAGTGTGGTTTAGGTCTTCGCTGTCTGTCTGCGTTGAACGTTTTGAAAAATCATGTCACTTTAGTGTTTAAATTCTTGGTCTCACACTTCAATTTCCTGAAGGTTTTGTCGAAATTATGTTTCGTAAAAGATTAATTCAGCGGATGTGCGAGGTTAATTTTTCGGATGTACTGTGCGCATGTTTGGGATAAATCTGAGGGGCGCGCAGTGTGTCGTTAAATGACCTTTGTTTATGTTTATGTTTATGTTTTCTACTTTTGGTTGACATAGCTTAATTCAATCTTGTCTTGCTCTTTGTTTCTGTAATCTGTGCTTCACGAAACCATTGTATGTTTCAATTGTAATATCTACTTATGCCCACCTTCTTACTCATACTTATCATTGTTATTTAATTAGACTCGAGAACGAAAACTGAATACTAATTTCGCAACTGATTATCGAAGACAGGGTGGTACACGTGCGTGTAATAATGTATGTCTAAACACCTTAATATTAATTAAAGAAATGCGTTGCATACTGAATTAGAAATTATATTTTTTATTTTTTTTGTTTTTTTGGGAATCGAAGTAAAAAAACTAATTTTTTTTTCAACCTACAATACTTGTGTGTGCTTACAATACATGATTTTGTATTGGGTTTTTGTAAATTCAATTTTAAGCACATAAGAAATTTGTATTTATTTCGAAGTATCTTTAATAGATGACCATTATGCGCAAACGTATTCTACTTCTTCTGATGCTTCACCAAATCATGTGTCGATCCTTCTTGATTATGTTACTCTTGAGACGAGAACGCATGAAGTTACGTGCGCAATGACTCTGCCAGACGCGTAGAAAAATAGTCACTTACAGCATGACACAAAGAATACATGTGCTAAGGAACCATTTGCATCGTATTATTGAAATAGGAGATGTTCAATGTGTGGTGAACTTGCGAATGAATAGGAATGCATTTGCACGATTGTGTTACTTGCTGACTAATGTTGGAGGACTAGTCAACTCCTCATATGTCCGTATTGAAGAGAAGCTCACAATGTTTCTGTCTATATTGGCTCATCACAAGAAAACTCGACTTGTTGGTCATGATTACATACGTAGTGGCCATACAATCAGCACCCATTTCCATCAAGTGCTCCAATCAATTCTCATGTTACATCCTATACTACTGGTGAAACCATCCCCCTGTCGATGAGTCTTGCACGAACGAATCTTGGAAGTGGTTCAAGGTAAGCCCGAGCCCTTGATAACTACTATTACATAATAAACATTTGAAGTAATCATTTCTGAAAATAGTGATAGTAATTGTGATATGAACGCATTCTTCCTAAATTGTACATGGTTGTCTTGGTGCTTTGGACGGAACGTATGTAAGTGTACATGT
Organism: Primulina eburnea; assembly: GCF_022965805.1. Taxonomy (NCBI): domain Eukaryota; kingdom Viridiplantae; phylum Streptophyta; class Magnoliopsida; order Lamiales; family Gesneriaceae; genus Primulina; species Primulina eburnea. The sequence goes on from NC_133117.1 coordinate 14,529,128, forward strand.
ACCTACCATGGACAAGGCACGATATAGAACAAGAAAAGGTACTATTGCAGTCAACATTCTACGGGTTTGCGACCGCAACATGAAGTTCATATATGCACTCACGGGGTGGGAGGGATCTGCAGAAGATGCCAGAGTTCTTAAAGATGCATTGACTCGTGACAATACAATGAAAATTCCATGAGGTTTTTTAATATTAACTTCTTCATTATGAAGCATTTTCTTTGTTTATTTTTTCTCAATATTGGTTGCAAACATTCTTATTTATCTATTCAGAAGATAAAAGCTTAAATAATGTTAACGACATGCTAAAAAAGAATTTATTTCCAGGTTGTTATTATCTATGTGACAATGGATATGCCAATGTCGAGGGATGCTTGACTCCATACAGACGAGTACGATATCATAGGGATGCTTGGGGGAACCATGCAAATGGCCCACAGAATTATAAGGAGTTGTTTAACTGGAGACACGCGCAAGCCCGAAACGTAATTTAAACAGCCTTTGGTTTGTTGGAAAAAAGATGGGCCATACTTCGAAGTCCGTCATTTTATCCATTGAAGACACAAAACAGAATGATAATGGCATGTATGTTGTTGCATAACTTCATCAGGTCTGAAATGCCCGATGATCCAATTGAGGAATTGAGTTATGAGGTAGTAAGTCCGTCCAATGACATAGAAGATGATTGCATCAACGTCTTCGAATCGTCCGCTGAGTGGGACACGTGGAGGGAGGATCTGGCAAAGTCGATGTGGAACAATATGAACTAAAACATCTAGATTAGTGTAATTTTGTTGTTTGACATTTTGAGGCGATGTACTTGTGTCACTTGATGTTTTTTATTTTTGAAATGTGGAGAACATGATTGCATTTTATGTTATTTTTGTTTGCTTATATGTACCATTATAATTTAATTTTTAAGTACATAAAAAATTGTGATTGTCAGTATATTACAATTGTTTGTTTATGCTTAACTAGTGGTGTTTAGTATTTTGCAGGAGTTGGACAACGACAGTCGCAACCTCCTAATTATGGAGAGTGGAGCAACTTCGGAGAGTTGTGTTGGCAAAGGCAAAAAAACTGATAAGACAAGGCATACTTGGAATGAACGTGAAGAAGAATGCTTGATACAAGCACTGAAAGAAGCTTCGACAAAAGGTTGGAAGAGCGGCAACGGATTTCGGCCAGGCTACTTATCTTTTCTTGAAAATCGTATGAAAGTTGCATTCCCTGACACTAACTAATTGGCAACCCACATATTAACTCCAAAGTGCATGTCTGGAAGAAATTGTACGGATCTGTGGTGACATTATTAAGTAAAAGTGGTGTCGGATGGAACGACACAGAGAAGACCATTGAAGCCTCAAACGAGACATGGGAGGCACTAACTAAGGTATCTTTTTGGTTTCACATGTTCTCCACATTACGTTTTGCACAATAAGTTTGCATATCATTGTATTGTTTACTATATTCTTAGGCAGACAACAATGCACAAACAATGAGACACAAAAGGTGGATGTATTACCATGATTGGTGTGAAATATTTGGTAATGATCGGGCTATCGGAGACAAAGCTGAACATTTTTCTGCAGCGGTTCAAGAGGTCCTTACAATGACACCTGAAGTACCAAACAATATAGGTATGAGCCTCGAGGAATTGTTCTCTGTTGACGAGGGAGGTGCTGAGTCAATGTCCGTGTCTCTAACACCGTCGTCGCGGCCAGCGTCCATTGCAAATGCCAAGGGTAAGAAACGGAAGCAGGTGGATGTTGATGATGATTCGATAATAGAAGCCATAAATAATTTTGCCATCATCACGAAAGATACAATGACGGACCTGATCAAACAATTGTCAAAAGAAAAAGATGCAGAAGATGAGAAGATGAGCAATGCACAAGACAATGTGTTGAAGGTGATGGAAACAATTCCGGAGTTGAGCGAAGACGAGAAAGTAACTGTTATTGAGTTGTTGGTGGACAACCCTGCCAAGTTATCACGCTTTATGCGTTTGGGTGATTCCGGAAGATTGAGCTTGGCGCGACGGTTGCTTAAAACATGTTGATTCTATGCGTGTAGTTGCGGAGATTTTGGGCCAGTAAGTCAGTCTCCAGTAACTTTATTTTTGGAAGCAATGAACTTCTGCATCTCATAAATTAACATGTATTTGGTTGACTCATTTTTTGTTATATATTAACTAGTGGTCAAGGCGTATTGTTAAGTTGTTTTGTAAGTGGCCGACGTTGTTACCAAATATAAATTATTATTGATGGATTCTTTCCCTTTTACTGTATGTCGTGTGGTTTGATGAAATTAATCTTGGATGGATTTTTGTGAACAACAAAGAGCTAGGAGTTACATGGTTCAGTTAGTGTACGCTTGTTGTCTGGAACTTTGGGAGAAAAACTTGATGATGCCACTTTTTATGCATACAAAATAATTTTTTCTTCTAATATTACTTAGGAGAAATTATCAATTTTTGTGCTTCTATTGGAGACAAAGCTTGACGATGACGTGGGAAACATTGAAGTGGAATTGTACTTGATCGTAAAAAATGTTTGTTGATACATCTGGTGAAAGGCCATTTGAGGGAGAGACGGAAACGAGCTATTTATCTTTTATCCGCGATGGTGATACATATCGTCATTGCGTGAAAACAAAAGTGACATTTTTTAAAGTTTCTTATTCCTCTAACAACACCATATGAAAGTTTTGTCCAAATGCATTCCTGCTTCGAACATTTACATGGTGCTGCAAATGTGTTACTTCAAGAAAAATAACTCACATTTAAAGATACATAAATTAATTTCATTACAACAAAAGGACGTTCAAGCCACAAACGTACTAGCAGTTAGTCATTTACAACCCATTTCACCACACCATAAAACGAAAGTAGTCTTGAAAACCTAACCAGCGTATACATATGTACAACTATAATACAAGTCAAGATAAACAAAAAGTGGTTGCAAGACCGCATCAGTTCGGCAAGAGAGTAACAGGTTTAGCCACTTGAGTCTTCCGAGGTTTCGATAATAAGAACCGGAACACAGTTAGCAGTTGCAACACGCTTCTTCTTTGAGCTACTCGCTGCAATACCTCCACGTTTGTTGGTTGTCAGATGCTTCATTAGTTCCTTGTAGTACATGTCGGCGACAGGGTCAAAACTCGTTGTCGTGCTAGCTGTTTTCTTCAAGGATGGCGATGGAGACATACAAACTTTTTTCTGGGTCTTCGAGGCTTGTCGAGGCTGAACAGCACCATCCATTTCTTCATCGGATATCAGGGATACCACTGGTATTTTGTACTTGCTCGTAACAGAACCTTCAGAGTAGGTAGGGAAACTCACAGACATTTTTTGGCTTACAAATGTAACACCTTTGTTAGTTCGAGATGCACTTTCTGAGGCTTCACCACACACTTAAATAGACAACAACAAGCATTTATTACACACATATCTACCAAAATAAAGGTCAGGTACTGTAAGATATCATATTTAATTGATTTTAAATTCAAGGTAACATAGGTCATACACTACATATAGACATTATTTTTAATTCACTATATTACAACTAAAACAGAAAGAAGCCGTAACGAGACGAAAACTAATGAGCTATTGTTCAGAAGTTAAATCAAAGCTGATCACATAAATCTGCCTACATGTTTGTACATAACCGAGACTAGTGTGAAGCCAACATATGAAGCTCACTGACCTTCGGTTGTATCAAGATGAAAGTTTCAGATTAATTGATTTCTTACAACAATAGCATCGCAACAAATAAGCACAACTCAGCAACACTCACGTACCTTAATCCTTTGAAACTTATTGTCCTCTGCCGTATGGGAATTCTTGTAGAAAGTGTGGTAGAAAACATTTTATCATGAATTTTAACAAAATGTACAAATCTGAAAACTAGACAATGGGTTTCTTACTATCTTCTTACCCTTGCTTCAGTGCATCTTGTGGATGGGGGTTTCTGAATTCGTAGTGAAGACACGTTGATCGCTGAATGGAAGAATCCAAACGTAATGACGAAAGTGGATTCTAAATTACATTAAACATCAGAATCTAAAACGAAATGAAGTAGAGTATTACAACTATTTTGTTGAGAGCAGCCAATAAATAACAAAATCAAATACTTTTATATTCCATAACAGAATAGTGATAACAAAAACTCAATCACACATACGATATCTAACTTGAAAGTCTTGTTCGTCTCACACACAGATATTACATGACACTTATACACAACATATTATTTACTTATAAATGATAATTTGAAGCAACAAAAACATCATTAGACATAGTAATAGGGAAAAGCAGCCAAAACAACAACAAACTTCTTCCAAATTGGGTATCCCGGATGTGGTCGCTGCCATAACCGCGTCCGTTGTAACGTGTTGTTTCGTGTCAGTTGTTTCGGCACTCTTCACAGTAGAATATTGTGAACTACAAGTTGCATTGCATGCTTGTGGCTGCCGACGAAATGTTAGAGGAGAAGTGGGGTTCGGTGACGAATTAGAACCCATCTCATTATTCGACGATGGTTCCTTATTCCCATAAACTTTTTCAACATTATACTTATCGTACCAAATGAATCGGTTCCGATGTTTCAAACCGGCGGGACAGATAAAGTAATATTGCCCCGGTCGGGTTGAGTATTGACCAGCTTCACGTAATACCATATACCCATGGCCGCACTCGCATTGTGGTGGTGGCATCACATCCATGAAAGCTATGGAAAATATTAATTCAATTAAATTTCAAATGACTAACATAGGTACATACATGTCGGCCAAGTAAATATTTACACAACAAATAATTTGTAAACTACTACAAATTTGTTAGAACCAGGAACTACTATAATATTTATAATAAACGACAGTGAATAGGACAACTAAATCCTAAACGAAGGAGAACCGGAGAAATAAAATTTCAAAAACAAGAAAAACATACACCCACACAACTTGCAACACATTTCGGTCTTTGTAAACTTACAAATGTATTTTTTCAACAAATTTCGGAAAAACGGAACGGAAATGACAAAATATATGTAAAAAACAAAAACGATTAAACGTTTTTTAAGAATGACTCACATTAACGGGCGGTGAGAAGGTAGGAGATCGAACAATTTACGATCCACACATTTTCGGGAAGCTTTCGTACATCTACGGGGAACTAGTTACGTTGATGTGGAGTAGGGTTTTCTTGATAGAGATTGTGTGGATGGAGGTTGTCGAAGGAAATGGGAGGATAAGCTAAAAAAAATGGGTCTGAATTTACTAATTAAAAAAATGAGAAAGGGTAGTTTTGGTACTAGAAAAATAATTGAGTGGTTAGTCACACACTTAATAAACCAAACCAAACACAACACCTATTTCAGAATATAATACAAATATGTTAATAATCATTTTCCTTATAATTTACATACTAATCATTAGTTTATCATATCCTTCCAACCAAACGTAGCCTTAGGAGTATAAAATTCATATCTAACTCATCATTGACTCAAATCAATATCCTCCAATTGGTGATGAAAGACAACTCAAATATCTAAGTTTTCCTAGAAGAAACCATTTCCATAATCCTAACAGAATAATCCCAGAATTAACAAGAAGGCGCTACTACATGCACACTTCGCGGACAGAAGCCTGTACTGAGCAGTTTCGGCAAAATCAGCATAACGACCTCAATTCTTAATGGAATTTAACGAATTTTATATTAATACGAAGACAACGCATAGCTCTACAACTCTCTTTTGGATCACAAGTCCAAAATCCGAGAGCAAAAATGTAATAAAATAGAATTACAGAAGCTACTCTGCACAGCTCCAACATAGAATTCCATTTTGACACAGTTTGGTAAAACAAATCATATCAAATCCGTTTTTAATTGGAATTCCATTTCGTCAGCGGCTACAGAAAGCTTAGACATAGAGCTATATGTTCTATATGAACCACAATTCAAGAATCTTAGTGCACAACACACCAAAAACCCAATAACAGAAACCCAAAAACCTGCAACTCGAAAAAACATAAACCAACTTCTTCCATGGACAAACTTTTAAAACCTAGGCTTAGGGATTACCTTCAAAAGCTTCCTTTGAACTGAAATAGAGTTAGAATCGACCTCTTCACACTCTAAAGAACCAAGAAAAATGACAAGCAAGAGGCTGGAAAATTAACGAAGCAACAGCTCGGTAGCTAGAGGAGATGCAAGAAGAGAAGGAAATAGATGCTTGTAGAAGAAACGAGAAATTTAAAGGAAGAAATGGATTGGGCTTGGGGCAAATGGGCTTCCTATAACACATATACACATATATGCATGAATCCAATTATTTAGCCCAATCGCTAGAATATGACTCCGTCCAAATATTTACAACTCCCTTGTGCTATTAAACATCGATATGTATTTTAATATCGTCTATAATTCCGATATTTTCTAATACATATTTTTAACACACAAGTACAATTATTTGGCTTAATTATTTTAATTTAGCACTTCAAAATAATTAATTCTAATTCTTGCCAAATACTGAATATTTAAATTTGGGTTCTCACACGGGGTGTCGGCTCATAGTCTGTACGATCGAGTTTATAGCATTAAGCAATATGTGTATTAAATTTTCGTGGATTTCAGACTTACGCAGGTACCCGAACCCGAACACGGACCCTGGCACGGGGTCCATGCCTTTGTTTCCTCCTTAGTGCCATTTTTGTGCACGGTCACCGACCCCCACACGGACCAGAGCACGGGGTCCGTGCCTTTGTATTCTTTTCGGTGTCATATTTGCACACACACACGGACACTCACACGGACCTGGGCACGGGGCCCGTGTCCCCACTTCTTTCCGAGAATTCCTTCATGCGCACTGACACGGACCTGGAGCCGGACCTAGGCACGGGGTCCGTGTCCCTTCTATTCCCCGAACCTTTTTCTTGTGCACCTACACGGACCCATACATGGACCCATGCATAGGGTCCGTGTACTTCATTTTTTGGGAGAATTTTATTGTGTCTTTGGAGTTTCATGTCTTGGGTTTAATACGAAGATTTAAATGAGGTCAAGCCACGAGTGGTTTAGTATTTCCCTAAGTTATTTATTGAATTCGGGGTAAGTACGAATACCTACGTCTAAGGTATGCAAGTTAATCATGTAAATTCCTGATTAGTATGTGCAGCGACGGCCCCGATCAAAGTCCAACGAATCCCTCAACGTCAAGTAAGTATGTTTGACGTGCAAGAAAATATTCTAAGTTTTTGAGACATGCTAAATGTCTTGTGACCAATTTATGAATGGGTTTGGAAGTCGGTGAACGTGGCCGAGGACCTCTCCACCGCGTTAAATCATGAACGGGTTTAGATCGTGATTGGAAAGCGTTAAATCATGAACGTGGACCAATCAGCCCGTTAAATTATTAACGGGGATCTCATGTATGTGGCAGTGGATACGTCCATGTCATCCCAGTACTGTGGTTTAGTCTGATCATGCGAAATATGTTATGGGTCACTTGCTTTGAAACATTCTCTTTGCAAAATTATGAAGTTCATGTATGTACAAGTATGCAAGCATGTTTATGAAAATCTTTCACGTTATGGCACGTCTATGTTATGTATGTATGTTCAAGTTTATGGCAAGTTCAAGTTACAAGTATGTATGTCCTATTTTAATGTTGCATGTGGTTTTATAACGTATTATTCGTTACTTCCAGTTTATACGTGTTGAGTCTTTAGACTCACTAAACTTGATCGGTGCAGGTGAGGATGTTTATGTGGAGACAGGAGGTGGGGACCAAGGAGCTGGCTTGGACTGAGCGGGAAGCTAAACCCAAAGACCGCCATGTTTTTAAGCTTTATGGAAATATTGAATACTTTTGTCAAACTCTATTTTAGAGATTTTGTTGCAACAAATTGATGAGTCGTACAGTTGTTCCTTTTTATCGAATTTTGAATTTTCACATTTTATTTTAGAAATTTTTTAATTTTTCCGCAAATTTTAAGTAGCAAAAGTACGGTACGTACAGTTGGTATCAGAGCGGTGTTTTTGTAAAGGGTTATGCCTACCGCCAGTCGCAAGAAGCTCACGAAGTCACACCTCAAGTCTGTAAGTTCTAATGTTTCAAATTTATGTTATGTAGTAAGCATAAAGTTCTGATTTCAGCATGTGCATATCTTAAGTTCAAGTACGTGCATCTTATGTCATTGATATCATGTTCATGCATATCATGCATATTGGGTTTACGTGTTGGATAAATTGTTGTAACAGAATGCCTCCTAGACGTGTGGTTGACCGTGAAGCAAGGGAGGAGGGCCAACAGCCTCGAGGTGAGGAGAGGGCAAATCCTCCACCTCCACCTCCAGACATGGAGGCACAGATGCTTGCATGCATGACTCAGTTCTTCGCACAGTTTCTGGGGAACCAAGCTGCAGTTGATGCAGGGGCGAGGCCCCGACCCAAGGCTGTGTATGAGAGATTTAGGAGGATGAGTCCTAAGGATTTTTCGGGTACCACTGACCCGATGATAGCTGAGGGATGGATTAAGTCCATCGAGGTAATCTTTGATTTCATGGAGCTGACCGATGCAGACAGGGTCAGGTGTGCCACGTTCCTTTTGACAGGGGACGCTAGACTATGGTGGGAGGGTGCGTCGGTGGCAGTCAACTTGCAGGTGCTGCCTTGGAATGGTTTCAAAGAGGTTTTCTACTCAAAGTACTTCACTGAAGAAGTACGATCCAGGTTGACTCGGGAATTCATGACACTACGAGAGGGAGACAGTAGTGTTGCAGACTTAGTGAGGAAGTTTCAGAGGGGGTGTCATTTCGTACCCCTGATAGCTAATGATGCCCAGAGTAAGCTGAGGCATTTATGGATGGGTTACGGCCGGTCTTGCGCCGTGACGTCCGAGTTGCTGGTCCTACTACCTACGCGGTTGCCGTGTCAAGAGCTTTGGCGGCAGAACAAGACCAACGGGACATTGAGGCCGACAGGCAGGGCAAGAGGCCCTATCAGGCACCACCGCAACACCAGCATCAACAGCACCAGAGGCCCAAGTTTAAGAAACAGTATCAGGGGCCACCAGGGAAGAAGCCTTACCTAGGACTGCCAAAGGGCAAAGGTCCAATTCAGCAGCAGGGGGCGCCTCAGAAGCCCGGTAATTTCCCAGTGTCTCAGAAGTGCAATCGCCAGCATCTCGGGCAGTGCTTATGGGGATCCGGCAATTGTTTTAAATGTGGAGCTACCGACCACATGCTGAAGGAGTATCCACAGTGGAAGCAGCCTATTCAGGGCAGAGTATTCGCTATGCATTCACAAGAGGCGAACCCAGACACGACTTTACTGACAGGTAAATTTTTCTACCTAAGCTCAGTATTAATTTTGCTTTGCATGTGGAATTTTATTTGAGATTATTAAGGTGCTATTAATATTTTGAGTAATTTGGGATAATAATTTTCTATATGTTTGAGGTTAATGTTAGAATTTTTGGGATATAAGTTTGTGTTGTGCTAACGTCTCTCAGGAAATATTTTCATTAAGAGATTAGCCACTCAGGCTTTGATAAATTCAGGAACCACCCGTTCTTTCATTTCGGAAACATTTGCTAGTCACTTGGATATCAAGACCATTGGACTCGACGTGAATTATTCAGTAACCGTCCCATCAGGGGAAGAGCTGTCAGCTACTAGTGTTGTCAGAGACATTGATCTAGAATTGCACAGCCACTTGGTGTATGCTGATTTGATCGTCTTGCCGATGCCAGAGTTCGACATTATTTTGGGAATGGACTGGCTGACGAAGAACAGAGTTCTGATTGATTTTCAGAAGAGGTCAGTATTGGTTAGACCGCCGGACATGGAGCAGTTTCTTTTTGAGCCAGCCAGATGGAGGAGTTTCCCGCGCATGATCTCTTGCATGCAGGCATGGAGACTTATTTCTAAGGGGTGCCAGGCGTTCTTGGCCAGCATAATTTCAGCACCTGATGTGCCCTCTCCATCTATATCAGAGGTGCCAGTAGCCAGAGATTTCCCAGAAGTCTTTCCTAATGACGTCACAGGTCTTCCACAAGAGAGAGAGGTGGAGTTCGCGATCGACCTTATGCCAGGCACTGTGCCAATCTATAAGGCACCGTACCAATTGGCCCCAGCTGAAATGTTAGAACTCAAGCAGCAGATTCAAGAGCTTCTCGACAAGGAATTTATCCGCCCTAGTTGCTCGACTTGGGGCGCACCGGTTTTTTTTTAAAGAAGAATGATGGGAGTATGAGGCTGTGCATCGATTACCGAGAATTGAACAAGGTAACGATCAAGAACAAATACCCACTTCCTAGAATCGAAGATTTGTTCGAACAGTTGCAGGGAGCTACAGTGTTCTCTAAGATAGATCTTCGATTAGGGTATCGCCAGCTGAAGGTGAAAAATGCGGACGTGCACAAGACAGCCTTCAGGACCAGATATGGGCATTACGAGTTCTTAGTAATGCCGTTTGGACTGACGAATGCTCCAGCAATTTTCATGGACCTCATGAACCGAGTATTCTTGCCTTACTTAGATCAATTTGTCATAGTGTTCATTGACGATATTCTTATCTACTCGAAGAGTCATGAGGAGCACAGGCAGCATTTGAAGATAGTCTTGCAGACCTTGCAGAGTCACAAGTTATTAGCGAAGTTCAGTAAATGTGAATTTTGGTTGGAGAAGGTAGCATTTTTTGGTCATATTATTTATAGCAGTGGAATTGAGGTGGATCCAACCAAGGTAGCGGCAGTTAAGGATTGGGTTGAACCGAAGAATGCATCGGAAATCCGCAGTTTTCTGGGTTTAGCCGGTTACTACCGTAAGTTCATCCAAGGATTTTCTTCGATAGCAGTGCCACTCACTTCACTGACCAAAAAGAATGATAAGTTTGTGTGGAGCGATGAATGCCAGAAGAGCTTTGATACGTTGAAACAAGCCCTTATTTCAGCGCCAGTGTTAGCCATGCCAAAAGGGCAAGGGGATTTTTTGTTATTTACCGATGCATCTAGGCTCGGGTTAGGCGCGGTATTGATGCAGCATGGTCGGGTGATAGCTTATGCGTCCAGGTAGTTGAAGGTGCACGAGAAGAACTATCCGACTCACGATCTTGAGTTAGCCGCGGTTGTCTATGCGTTGAAGATTTGGAGACACTACTTGTATGGTGAGAAGTGTCTGATACTCACTGATCACAAGAGTCTCAAATATTTCTTCACGCAGAAGGAACTGAAAATGAGAGAGAGACGGTGGTTAGAGTTGGTGAAGGACTACGACTGCGAGATTAGCTACCATCCGGGAAAGGCTAATGTTGTCGCAGACACCTTGAGCAGGAAAGTGGTAGTTGTAGCACAGTTGTCAATACAGAAACCTCTTCAATCTGAGATTCAAAGGTTTGATTTGGAAGTTTACGGCAAGGGCAGAGCTCCGAGGCTGTCTAATCTGACAGTCCAATCTTCTCTGCTAGACCGTATTCGTGCATGTCAGTCTTCAGATGAGCAATTACAGAAATGGAGACTGAAGGATGAAGCTAAGGGCAGTGTTCTCTACGCAGTGTCAGATGGTATTGTGAGGTACAGAGATAGAATGTGGGTGCCTAGTGTTGATTTGATCAGGGAGGATATTCTGACCGAGGCACACGCATCTCCGTATTCTATTCACCCAGGAGGTACCAAGATGTATAAGGACCTACAGATTCTGTATTGGTGGCCAGGGATGAAGCGAGACATCCGCAGATTTGTGTCTGAATGCGTCACTTGTCAGCAGGTGAAGGCAGAGCATCAGAGGCCAGCGGGATTGGTTAAGCCACTCCCCATCCCAGAGTCGAAATGGGAGAATATTACAATGGACTTTGTGGTTGGTTTGCCGAGGTCAGTCAGAGGATCGAATTCTATTTGGGTTATAGTGGACCGACTCGCTAAGTCAGCGCACTTCTTGCCAGTAAAGACGACTTTATCCGTGACGCAGTATGCGGAGCTCTATATCAAGGAGATTGTTCGATTGCATGGAGTCCCACATTCTATTGTATCCGACAGGGACCCGAGATTTATATCTTCCTTCTGGAAGAGCCTACACGTAGCCATGGGGACGAAGTTGCTTTTCAGCACCACATTTCACCCGCAGACAGATGGCCAATCTGAGCGAGTGATTCAGATTTTGAAGGATTTACTACGGGCCTGTATGATCGATTTCCAGGGGACATGGAAATCAAATTTACCTCTAGTGGAGTTCACCTACAACAATAGTTTCCAAGCAAATATAGGTATGGCTCCCTACGAGGCGTTGTATGGAAGGAAGTGCAGATCACCAGTTCATTGGGATGCGGTTGGTGAAAGAGCAGAACTTGGTCCGGAGATAATTCAGCAGACTGCAATTGTGGTGGTCAAGATTCGAGACAGAATGAAGACCGCCCAGAGTCGCCAAAAGAGCTATGCCGATAAGAGGAGAAGAGACCTCGAATTTGCCGTAGGTGATCACGTTTTTGTAAAGATAGCGCCCATGAAGGGCGTTATGAGATTCGGGAAAAGTGGCAAGCTGAGTCCGAGGTTTATTGGACCGTTTGAGATTCTTGACAGAGTTGGGACACTAGCCTATCGTATTGCCCTTCCACCGAATCTTGCCGGGATACACAATGTGTTCCACGTCTCAATGCTGAGGAAGTATCTAGCTAATCCTTCGCATATTCTGAGCTATGAACTGTTGCAGTTGGCTCCAGACCTGTCATATGAGGAAAGACCCGTCCAAATCCTAGACAGACAGGAGCGGAGACTTCGGAACAAAGTGACCAAATTGGTCAAAGTCCGATGGCTAAACCAATCAGTGGAAGAAGCCACTTGGGAGTCAGAGGCAGATATGAGAATTCGCTATCCGGAGTTGTTCGGTAAGATTTAATTTCAAAGACGAAGTTTTTATAAGTGGGTGAGGAACTGTAGTGCCCAAATTCAATACACGTATAACCCATGCTTTATTTAATTATTAAAGCATTCATTTAATTTTAACGAGTCTTAGTAGTGCATGATTTATTTATATGTATTATTTTAAATTATTTATGTTTATGTGATGCACGTTAAAATGTCTTTCAAGTTTAATGTTTCAGGCGATTACTCGAGGCGGGATCGAGAAAAAGACCGGTGACAATTTTGGCAATTTAAAATGCGGTATTTTATTTTTAAGTTAAGGATGAGACAATTTAAATAATTTATTAAGTTTTGGTATTTTAAAAGGCTAATTTATTTATTTAGTGATTTAAGAGTTTGAAACTTTTAAAATTAGTATTTTGTGTGTTTTAATTTAAATTAAGAGATTTTGTTAAAGTTAGAGGTGGATTAGCATTTTTATTATTTGTTAATTACTAATTAAGCAATTTATTTTCCTAATTAACATCCCTAATTTTGAGTGAGTTATGGCATTTTTCGTGGGACTGCTCAAACTACGTTTTTCAGAAAATTATGTATTGAGGTGTTCTTGAGATTTTATTGTTGCAGGCTTCGTTGGGGATCGACGGGTGATCGTTGCTGCGTCTAGGTATGATTAGTATGATGTTGGGTGGGTATTTTGTATGCTGGTTAGTGTCGATAGTCACTTGAATTCATTAGAAGTCGTAAAAAACGATTTTGGTGTCAATTGCCACGTTTTTGAATTGTATGTGTCGTAAGGTGAAAGTCGTTGCTTTGGGTGTTTGTACGCATATGGTTTGATGTTATGGAATGCTATGATGGATCTCGGGGTGTCAGCTCATAGTCCATACGATCGAGTTTAGAGGCAATATGTGTATTAAATTTTCGTGGATTTCAAACTTACGCTGGTACCCAAACCCGAACACGGACCCTGGCATGGGGTCTGTGCCTTTGTTTCCTCCTTAGTGCCATTTTTGCGCACGGTCACGGACCCCCACACAGACCAGAGCACGGGGTCCGTGCCTTTGTATTCTTTTTGGTGTCATATTTGCGAAGACACACGGACCTGGGCACGGGGCCCGTGTCCCCACTTCTTTCCGAGAATTCCTTCATGCGCACTGACACGGACCCTGATCCGGACCTGGGCACGGTGTCCGTGTCCCTTCTATTCTCCGAACCTTTTTCTTGTGCACCTACACGGACCCATGCACGGGGTCCGTGTACTTCATGTTTTGGGAGAATTTTATTGTGTCTTTGGAGTTTCATGTCTTGGGTTTAGCACGAAGATTTAAATGAGGTCAAGCCACGAGTTCCCTAAGTTATTTATTGAATTCGGGGTGAGTACGAATACCTACGTATAAGTTATGCAAATTAAGCATGTAAATTCCTGATTAGTATGTGCAGCGACGGCCCCGATCGAAGTCCAACGAATCCCTCAACGCCAAGTAAGTATGTTCGACGTGCAAGAAAATGTTCTAAGTTTTTTAGATATGCTAAATGTCTTCTGACCAATTTATGAATGGGTTTCGAAGTCGATGAACGTGGCCGAGGACCTCTCCCCCCGTTAAATCATGAACGAGTTTAGATCGTGATTTGAAAGCGTTAAATCATGAACGTGGACCAATCAGCCCGTTAAATTATGAACGAGGATCTCATGTATGTTGCAGTGGATACGTCCCTGTCATCCCAGTACTGTGGTTTAGTCTGATCAGGCAAAATATGTTATGGGTCACTTGCTTTGAAACATTCTCTATGCAAAATTATGAAGTTCATGTATGTTCAAGCATGTACAAGTATGCAAGCATGTTTATGAAAAGCTTTCACGTTATGGCACGTCTATGTTATGTATGTATGTTCAAGTTTATGGCAAGTTCAAGTTTCAAGTATGTATGTCCTATTTTAAAGTTGCATGTGGTTTTATTACGTATTATTCGTTACTTACAGTTTATACATGTTGAGTCTTTAGACTCACTAGACTTGATCGGTGCAGGTGAGGATGTTTATGAGGAGACAGGAGGTGGGGACCAAGGAGCTGGCTTGGACTGAGCGGGAGGCTAAACCCGAGGACCGCCATGTTTTTAAGCTTTATGGAAATATTGAATACTTTTGTCAAACTCTATTTTAGAGATTTTGTTGCAACAAATTATTGAGTCGTACAGTTGTTCCTTTTTATCGAATTTTTAATTCTCACATTTTATTTAAGAAAATTTTTAATTTTTCCGCAAATTTTAAATAGCAAAAGTACGGTACGTTATAGAATGTCTCGCGCATATGCGCCGAGGCTGGTCGCGCATATGCGCGAAACTTGCAGCAAGAAGATGAAGCGACTCATACATTCGCATTCAATATATATATACACTAAGTCTTCATGCCTTCAGCAATTCAGAAAGAGGAAGATTTAGGAGCTCCTTGAAAATCCGTCCGTCAGAATTTCAATCCTACTTCAGTACTGTATTCCTATTGACGAGAGCTTCAATTGGACGTAAGTTTTACTAGGTTTTGTTATGATTTGAAAATATGATATTTAAGGAATTAGATATAATTTATATATGGTGTTCTTGACATAGTAAAAATCGTATAATTGAAACCGGATTGAAGTACATATACCGTATGAAATTGTTATGATTTATCATATTTGATTTGATTGAGACTTGATATCGTTTCATGTTTCAGATTGATACATATCTAGACTATACTAGATGAGAGTCGAGTCAGAGATATGAGTTTGAGTTACAGTTTTATATCGTTTCATGTTTCAGATTGATACATGTTGTTGATGATTGTTATGTTTTCTTATATGCTATTACATGATTGCATGGATACATTGTTTATACTGGGATTATATTCTCACTAGAGTTATTCGGTTGTTGTTGTGTTTGTATGTGTGTATGACAACAGGTGGGAGAGGATCAGGGTCAAGAAGATGATGAGAGATTACATTTTAGCATGGAGATTCGGACCCAAAAAGTAGAGTTGTTTTCATTACTGGTTATGTAATGAAAGAACAATAGTTTGTTATGACATACTGTAGTACAAGACTTGTACTTTTATTTTTACATGTATATTAGATTGATTCCATTATATTTCCGCACTGGTATTTTAAAAAAAAAAAATTAGACCCAAATTTATTTAACTGATCCAATTATTCCCAAGAACGATTAAGAAATGAATTAGCGTCCGGGTCCCCACAAAATCAATATGATATAAACATCAAAAGTAAAAGTACAAGTCTTGTACCAAATACATTAATGTCAAACTAGGGTTCAATAATTATACATCAAGTGCTGAAACCTATTCTACTTCTGGGTCTGAATCTCCACGCTAAACTGTGATCTTTCATCCTCTTCTCGACCCTGATCATGTCCCACCTGTTGTCATGCACACATACAAACACATCAACAGTCGGATAAATCCGGTGAGAATATAATTCCCAGTATAAACCAAGTATACATGCAATCATATAAACATATACAAAAGCATATAACAGTTATCAATAACATGTATCAAATATGAAAATATGAAATGATATAAAAATGTAAATCAAACTCATATCTCTGACTCGACTCTGATTTAGTCTTGTCTAGGAATCCCGGTTTTCGGACGTTGGCATATCATATCGAATCTCTGCAATAGAAGTCGATCTACTCCTAAGCAACATCGATATAACCAAACATCCACTGTCTAGGCACCTCTGCCTAAGACTTGGCACATCTGCCAATGACTCGTTCTCAGTATCTATCTTCTTTTCTCTGTTATTCTATAAGTCAATAGAATAAGCATATACATTCAAGTAATACAAAGGTATTAAAAACAATAACAAACAAGTATGTGATTTAGGGAAACTCAAGTCAAATCTAACTCGAGTCGTATCTCCCGGTTAACATTGATTTATACCTTTCTTTTATCGGGTTCTGGCTTTGATCTATCTTCTAAGCCTTCGATATCAATCTGGAATGACATAGTCGAGGAATACCATATCAACATATACCCCAATCAAAACTAGATATAATCAGAACTCAATCTAATTCTGTTTCGACGGCATAACATCGTAATCTCAATATATCCCAGCAATACAACATCAATATATACCAATCTCAATAACTCATAATCAATCAATAACACAATCTGATACCAAATCTGTATAATATCAATCAAATCAAATCTGAAAAATCATAACAATTTCATATGGTATATGTTCTTTGATCCGGTTTCGATTATACGATGTCTAATATCTCAAGAACACCGTATATTAATCATATTTGATACCTTCAATATCATATTTTCAAATCATAACAAAACATAATAAAATTTACGTCTTGTCGAAGCCTGTAACGAGAGGAACACGGTATTGAACTCGGATTCAAATTTTAACGGTCGGATCTTGTATAAATCAAAATCAAAATTAAAGAACTTTACAATTCTTTCATGGAGTCTCTCGGTTTTTCTCTCTGGAAATCTGAAGGAATGAATGTATTACATGTTATATATGCATGGAAAAGTACGGGTGGCTTCATCGTTGCTGTGGGGACCCGGACGCTAATTCAATTTTTAATCATTCATGGGAATAAGTTAATCAATTAAGATAAACAGGGTCTAATTTTTTTTTAATGTGGAACGTAATGGAATCTGTCCGATATAAATATCAACATAAAGTACAAGTCTTGTACAATGATAATATAACCAAACTAGGGTTCAACAACTATATCTCAAGTGATGAATCCTAATCTACTTTTGCTCCGGATATCCACGCTAACTTGTCATTTCTCATCCTCTTCCTGACCCTGATCATGTCCCACATGTTGTCATGCACACATAAAAACAAGAAAACAACCGGAGAACTCCGGTGAGAATATAATCCCAGTATAATCAATGAATAATACAATCATATAAAAACATATATAAAAGCATAAACAGTCATCAATAACATGTATCAAATCTGAAAACATATTATAAATCAATCAGTGACTCTTCATCTCAGACTCGACTCATCTCTAATCTAGGGATCCCGGTTTCCTGGACATTGTCTCATATATCGGATCTCAGCGATAGGAGTCGATCTACTCCTAAGCAACATCGATATAATTCAATCATCCAGTGTCTCTGCATATCCGCCAAATACTTGGAATATTCGCCAATGACTAGGCATCTCCGCCTATTACTCAGTACACGCTTTGCTATAACACAATAGACTAAGAATATACATATCATGAATTGCAAACATCAATGCAATAAATAAAGTATGTGGTTTTTTGGGAAACTCGAGTCCAATCTGACTCAAGTCGATCTCCCGGTTAACACTAATTTATATCTTTCTTTCTGTCAATCTGGCTCTGTCGAAGTCTCTGATTCAAATCTGTCAATACTCAATCTGGCAATGACAATATCAAGGAGTATAATATCAATACACCACTCAATCAATACTGGATATAATCAGAACTAATTCAAATTCTATTTCAACGTCATAACAGCATAATCTCAATATACCCAGCATTACAATATCAATCAGATATTAATCCCAACATCTCATAATCAATAACAGTACAAATCTGATATCGAATCTCAATAGAATCCGTTCAGAAAATCATAACAGTTTCGTACGATAATCGTTCTTCAATCCGATTTCAATTATACAATGTTTAACATATCAGAAACATCATATATGAATCCTATCCGATTACTTTAACAGCATACTTTCAAGTCATTTCAAAACGTAATAAAACTTACATCCAGTTGAAGCCTACGTCGATAGGGACACAGTACTGAAGTCGGATTCAAAATCTAACGGTCGGATTGTTAGAAAATCAAATTCTGAATTATAAAAGTTTGAAAATCCTTCTTGGAGCTTTCGTTTCTTTCTTCCTATCTATTCTGAACAAATGAGGCATTTGTATATTATATGTGCATGGCCAAGACATGTGGCTTCACCTTTTGTGCAACACGTCTCGCGCATATGCGCGACCTCAACCGGCGCATTTGCGCGAGACCTACTGGTCTCCGCAACAATCTTCTCGGCAGTTCGCGCATATGAGCGCACCTTCGCCGCGCATATGCGCGAGGTTCTCTGTACTTGGCGAATATCTCCTGTACAGCTCGCGCATATGCGCGTCCTCTCTCGCGCATATGCGCGAGGTCCTCTACCTGCCTCGTGAATATGCGCGCATCAGTGCCTCGCATATGCGCGAGGGGTACTGTCCTCGCACATTCGATATCGCACGTTACCTCAAATCGTGTCTCGGAGTGATCCTTCATAATCATATCAATTCATAAATCAATAATCGCAAATTAACAGAAAATAAATCTCGGGCATTACAGTTATGCAGCACGTCTCGTGCATATGAGCGACTTCCCTCGGCGCATATGCGCGAGACCTACTGGTCTCGGCAGTTATGAGTTTTTCTGCTCACGTATATGTGCGCCCTGACCCCGTGCATAAGCGCGAGACCTACTGTTTAGGCAATTACACTTGCACATGCTCGTGCATATGTGCGCACTCTCTTCGCGCATATGCATGAGGTTCTCTGTCCATCTCGCGCATATGCGAGGCTCGTGTCGCGCAAATGCACGAGACCTTCTGCCCTCCCACATACAATATCACATGCTATTCCAAATCGTGTCTCAGAGTGATCCTTTATAATCATATCAATTCATAATCAATAACCTCAGATTAACAGGATATAAATCTCGGGCATTACATTTCTCCCCCCTAAGATACGGTTTCATCCCCGAAATCACAGGCAGTCAAATCATATCAAATAAGAAATGTATAACAGAAGCTAAACAGTAAACTCACGTCAATGAAACAACTCTTGAAATCTCTGTCTCATGTCTGATTCAGTCTCCTATGTAGCTTCTTTGATTCCATGACGACTCCACCGAATTTTCACAAGCGGAATAGTCTTCGTTCTAAGTTGATTTTCTTTACGATCGAAAAACTGGATCGGTTTTTCAAAATAACTTAGAGTCTCATCCAGTTCTGCCTCGTCTGGCTGAATAATATGTGAAGCATCAGGAAGATATTTTCGTAATAAAGATACATGAAAGACATCATGTATTCTAGATAAAGATGGAGCTAATGCAAGTCGCTAGGCACGATCTCCTATTGTAGAACCCGTAAATTAGACTACCTATAAGCCATTCATAATTCTAGTATTTAAATATGATTTTATTTCCTGAGAATTTAAATTCTTTTCCTTAAATTTAATTATTTTATTGCAGTAGTTTAATTGTTACCTTTTCAGTTAATTGAGTGAGGCCGGACTGGAGTTGGAGTTTGAGATAAAATTTAATATTAAGAAATCATTCCTAGAATTTATTTAAGTTAAATAATAAGTTAATTTAATGTAAAAGAAAGCTTGAGGAATTATTTAAATAATTTGAGTTAAGTAGTAAATAAAGTTCCATAATTTATTTCTTAATTCACTAAAATATTTAATGAGTAGATAAAACACTAAAGATTTAAAATACCATATTTAAGAAATATTTTCCCCTCCATTTTTATTCAAATTTTCGGCTACCATGATAAAAGATTTGAATTAAAATTTGCCAACTCATTTTCTTTGACATATCTTCCTAATCCTTTTCTTGATAATTAATCACATCACTTTAAATCCTCATTTAATTAATAATTAAGCAATTTTCTACCTATATTTTAAATGATAAAATCGGCCACCTCCATTAGGAAATTTAAAAATATAGTCAACTCTCCATCTTTTAATTTCTTTCCTTATTCTTTACATGATAGATGATTCCCTTCACTTTTATTCATCACTAATTAACAATTAAGCAATGTCCTCCCTTATTTTGTGAGCAAGAAATCGGCCCCCTCATCCCACAATTTATCACTCAAATAAAATCATATCACATATCATTCCATATCTCACAAATTCAAAAGAAGCAAGATATGATCTTGCCATTCTATCCCACTTTATTTGTAGACTTTCCCTCATCTCCCGAACCATTTTTCTCACTCACCTTACCACCAAAATCTGAGAGCATTTCAGAGGAAAAAATCGTGAGGTAGCCAAGGGAAAACAAGAGAGAAAAACAAAAGAGAAAACAAGAAAACGAAGCACTCTGTCTTTTCCGCGCCGCGTCGTCGCTTCGTTTGTTTTTCGTTCAAAACAAACCAAGGCATGTCTATATTTCTTTCACTCTTCAATCAAGCCATAGTAGCATTTTTAAAAACATCATACTCATGATTTTATGAAGCTAAAACCGAAATAAGGCAACAACATTTCGAGAATTCTGTACAGATTTCATTCGGGTGCCCTCCATGCTTCACGTTTTCTGCTGTTTTTGATGGTTCATCTGCTGGCTCGATCCTAGGCTCCCAGGGCTGCCCCTAGGCACGTACTAGTGTGTGTCAAGACCACGTTGGTCAATTAGTTCAAGCCCCATGCATGTTGGAAATCAGAAATGACAATAACTCCCCAAGCATGCCCCTTTTTGCATTTGATTTTCTTGGTTTCTGTCAAAGGTTGATGTTTCTGATCTTGGCTGCCCTAGGGGCTATAGCCATGGTTATAACATCTACTTGTTATTTCTAAGACATGAACAAGTCACCCTTTCTAAGCTTGGTCCACGATGGAATCGGTTTTCAAATCAAAACAAGAACATCCCCCTTCGACCCCTTTCAAATTCTCCACATGTCCTTTCGGTTTTGGTGGTTTGGGGTGGACCTTGGTTGTCCTCTAGCCCTTAGCCCTGGTTCACACCATACCTCTTGATGTCTATATTGTGCCATGGTCAACCAAATGGCCACCGGAATGGTTCATGACAGCAAGAACGATTGCAACAGCCCACACGCAGGTTTGGCTCTCGGGTGGGAATTTTTGGATGATTCATGGTGTGGTTTGGATGGTGGCTGGCCTAGGGCCCCTAGCCATGGTTCAGATTATACCCTAGGATGTTGGCAAGAGGCTCTGGTTGGCAGTTCAAGCCCCAATGGTCGGTAGTCTCGAAAACGACTCAAGGAAACGAAAGCGCTGCTGTACTTTGTTGACATCAAGTGGTGTTTCGGTTCAGAGGCTCGTTTGAGTTCTTGGTTGGCTTTTAGATTATGTCCTTGGACTAAACAGTAACTCATCAAGTGAGGAAGGTCATGTTTTTGGCCGTTTGTGATTTGGTCAAGTTTAGAGGTCGTACGAGAAATTACGGTGCGATGTGCCAAATTGACTCTCGAAAGAGCGTTTCATGTTTTGGCCTCCATTCACAAAAATTTTGACTTGTAGCATTTTAGGAACATTATTTTATCATTTTACGTGTATTTTAATCATGACTAAATGATGTCTCGGTGTCGGTTCGTGTTGGCACGGAGTCATGATTAAACACTAAGTCATTGGGCGTAATTGTCTCGTTTTTGGAGTCAATTTCAAAGTTTGGTCAAGTAAAATCATTTGCATATTTTTCATGTCTGATTTAAGTCTCAGCGAGCCTAGGAACGATCCAACCCATTCGGTAAAATTAATACAAGATATTTAATTACGTTATTTAATTATATTACGTGAATAAAAATATAAAATATTCATTTTTGAGATTTATGCGATATTGCTTGTGGCCACTTCACTATCATGAGATTATTACTTCACCCGGGGTCACTTACCGGTTCAGTTCAGTTCAGTTCCACCCAGTATACTCTGGCATTAGTCTGATCAGACGATTATTACTTCACCCGGAGGTCACTTACCGGTTCAGTTCAGTTCAATTCAGGGGCCACTAGCGTAGAACATAATCTCAACAAAAAATTTATGACATGTTATGACACGGCTCGATTGAGCAAACATTCCACTTATGATTTCCAGTACAGTTATGCATGTACTATAATTACTCATGTCAAGATATTTACACGTTATGACAGTCTCATGATAATTTCATGTTGCATGAAATTTTACTATATTTATTTGTTATTTACGATGTATGCATGATGAGTCTTTAGACTCACTAAACTTGATTGTTGTAGGTACTGATGAGGTCAGGATCGAGGGCGGGGACCAGTGAGCCATCTTGGGTCAGCAGTAGTGGAATCCGAGGACCGCATTTTCAGCATTTACCATTTATGCTCAAATATTTTATCTTTTGTTGGATTATTTTTAAATTGTTATTTTGCAAACAATAATTACTTCCGCTGATATTTTCAATATTTTAAACATTGAATACTTTCATAAGTTTATTTATTTAAAGAGGCATTTTATTTAGTTAAAGAGAAAATTTTAAATTTTTCCGCAAATTTTCAAACACGAATTTTCGGGCCTCTACAGCTGGTATCAGAGCCTATGTTCTTGTAAATGGTTGTACTACTACTGACCACGAGAAGCTCATGAAGTCACGTCTTCGGTCTGTAAGTTTTACATTTACGCATTTTATTTAAAGCATGAATTATTTTACAGCATGTTTTCATGAAATATTTTACGTCCAGATTTTTATTGTTCAGTATTTAAATTTAAATAAATTATGGAATTATGCATGTTGGTTACGTATGGGTTATGTATGGAACAGTATGCCCCCTAGACGCATTCTCGAGCACACTAGAAATGATGAGCCTAGCCAAGAGGACGGTGAGGAGCAGATACAGGAGAGGCAGGGACCTCCACCCCCTCCACCTGACATGAATGCCTAGATGCTAGCTCGGATGACACAGATCTTCGCACAGTTTGCGGGGAACAATGCTGTGGCAGCCAGGCCGACAGGGCCCGAGGCTACTTATGAGCGCTTCATGAAGATGAGGCCGAAAGAGTTTTCAGGGACGTCTGATCCCATGATTGCCGAGGGCTGGATCAAGTCCCTCGAGGTTATCTTCGAGTTCATGGAGCTTGGAGATGCAGACAGAGTTCGATGTGCCACCTATTTATTCGGAGGAGATGCCTGCTTATGGTGGGAAGGAGCGTCAGTAGCCCTGAACTTGGCTACGCTGAGCTGGACACGCTTCACGGAGGATTTTACTCCAAATATTTTACTGATGAGGTGCGTTCCACGTTGACCAGGGAATTCATGACCCTGAGGCAGGGAGATCTGACTCTTACGGAGTTCATCCGTAAGTTTGAGAGGGGTTGCCATTTTCTGCCCCTAATTGCAAATGATGCTGGAGCAAAGTTGAGACACTTTCTAGACGGACTACGGCCGATCTTGCGATGTGATGTTAGGGTGGCTGACCCTACTACTTATGATGTTGCCGTCTCCAGAGCTCTAGCTGCAGAGCAAGACCAGCGTGACATTGAGAGGAATCGCCAGGGAAAGCGACCGATTCAAGTACCACACCACCATCCTCCTCTTCAGCAGCAACATCAGAATAAGAGGCCTTTTCACGGCCCACCCAGAAACAGAGGTCAGCAGCACAACAACAGCAGCGGGCACGCCCAGTCCCGAAGACTTTTGAGCATCTATTCTGCCCTAATTGCACACGCCGCCATGCCGGAGCGTGTATGTATGGCTTAGGGAAGTGTTACAAGTGTGGTAGTCCAGACCACTTGCAGCCGCAGTGCCCTCAGAGGAATCTGCCTAACCAAGGCAGAGTGTTTGCGCTACATGCTACGGAGACGAACTGTAGTGCCCAAATTCAGTACACGTATAACCCATGCATTAATTAAATTGTTAAATATTTTATTTAAGTTTAAAATGATTTTAGCGATGCATGATTTATTTAAAGTTCATTATTTTAATGTTTATGTGATGCACGTTAAAATGTTTTACAAGTTTCATGTTTCAGGCGATTATTCGAGGCGGGATCAAGGAAAAGACCGGGGACGATTCTTGGCAATTTGAAATGCATTATTTTATTTTAAAAGCTTGGAAGGGGCATTTTAAATAATTTATTTAGTTTAACATTTTAAAGCCTTATTTATGTGTTTAGTAATTTTAAAAGTTTAAAACTTTTAAAATTAGCATTTTTGTGTGCATTATTTTAATTGAGGGATTTTAGTAAAGTTTAAAGAGTGTTAGTATTTTAAATAGTTTTATTTATTATTTAATTAAGAAATTTTTGCCTAAATTACTAATAACACACATACACACACACACACATTTTTTCACACA
This sequence comes from Primulina eburnea, assembly GCF_022965805.1. NCBI lineage: Eukaryota > Viridiplantae > Streptophyta > Magnoliopsida > Lamiales > Gesneriaceae > Primulina > Primulina eburnea. The sequence goes on from NC_133117.1 coordinate 14,554,051, forward strand.
CCTAGGACCGATCAAAACACACACACACACTTATTTCATTCAGTTTTTATTACTTTTGAGAGGAGAATTACTAGGGTTCTTACTCTTAGTAGTAGCCGCCCCATCCTTCTATATTTCCTAGCGAGTTTTCGTTGGTTTTCTTCAAGAATTTTATTGCCACGTTCGTCCTGGATCGACCCTCACTCCGTCTCCGCTTCGGTATCGTCGTTACGGTATTCTAAATATCAAAAGGCACGTATATTCTTTCTTTTGCTGCATCGATCATGTCATATTACGTGTTGCGTTATTTTATGCGTAAAAATATGTGTGTGATGTAGAAGTTTGAGCGGTAAATGCATCGAATGCGTTTTGAAATATTTTTAGATCTGAAATTTCGTAACTTGCTGTTCTACTGAAAAATGCGACTTTTCGGTCTGGATTTTGAGAAAACTTTCAATACAAAAAATGTATAACTTTTTGATACCTTCGATTTGAAATAAAATTAGAGTTACTTAGATAAAAATTGAGTGAGTTATGGTGTTTTTCGTGGGACTGCGCAAACTGCATTTTTCAAAAATTATGATGTTGATGCGTTCTTGAGATTTTATTGTTGCAGGCTTCGTTGAGGATCGACGGGCGATCGTTGCTGTGTCTAGGTATGTTTTATGTTGGGATGGTTGTTGTATATTCGTTACGCGTCGATAGGCACTTGGGAGATCGAATGGTCGTATGAATCTTGTTGTTGTAGAAGTCGTGTTCACGGGTGATTGGGTTAACTATAACATATGATTGTTTTCGGGATAAATGTATAGGCTTAAGTCAAAGACATAGCATCCTAAGATGCTCTCGTTGTGTCGATTCGTGGTCGGTACAATCGAGTCTAGACTGTTAAGAAAATCATGTTCCGTAATTCCGAAGGTTGACTCCTCCCGCAGGTACACGGACCCATGGACGGACCCTGGAACGGGGTTCGTGCCTTTGTTTCCTCGTTAGTGCTATTTTTGCGCAAGGACACGGACCCCCACACGGACCAGAGCACGGGGTCCGTGCTTTACTTTTCTTCACGACACATTGCACCGCACCTACACGGACCCGGAGCCGGAACTGGGCACAGGGTCCGTGTACTCTAGTTTTTGGGAAAAGTTATTGAATTCTTTGAGGTTTCATGTCATGGTTTAGTACAAAGTTTTACAAGGTCGAGTCATGGAATTGTAGAATTTCCTTATGAATGGAATGAGTTCGTAAGTACTCATGACATTTACGTCTAAGTTATGCAAGTACGTATGTAAATTCATGTTAATATGTGCAGCAACCCCGATCGAAGTCCAACGAATCTCTCAACACCAAGTAAGTATGTTTGACGTGCAACAAAATATTTTAAGTTTTTGAGGTATGCTAATTGTCTTGTGACCAAGTTATGTTTAGGATTGGAAAGCGTTAAATTATGAACGGGGACCAATAGCCCGTTAAATTATGAACGGGGATCTCATGTATGTGGCAGTGGATACGTTCCTGTCAGCCCAGTACTCTGGTTTATTCTGATCAAGAATTTATTATGTATGGGTCACTTGCTTTGAAACATGTCTCTACGCAAAGAAAATTATGAAGTATGTATGTTTAAGTATGTTCAAGTATGCAAGAATGTTTATGAAAGCTTGACGTTATGGCACGTCTAAGATATGTACGTATGTTCAAGTTTATTTCAAGTTCAAGTTTAAGTATGTACGCTCTATTTTGAAATTTGCATGTGGTTTTATTACGTATTATTCGTTAGTTCCAGTTTATATGTGTTGAGTCTTTAGACTCACTGGACTTGATCGATGCAGGTGAGGATGATCATGATGAGGCGAGGGGTGGGGACCAAGGAGCAGGCTTGGACTGTGCAGAAGGCTAGACCCGAGGACCGTCCACGTTATTTTAAGATTTTAAGAATGAAAATATTAATACTCTGATTTTAAGTTTTGATGCGAGATGTTTTGAGCCAGCTTTTCTTTTAGCAAAATTTTTATTGGTGATGGATGATTTCAAAGATATAATTTTTATGAACGATGAGTTGACGACCGTATGGATGTTTATATTTAAGTAGTAAAAGTACGATACGTTACAGTTGGTATCAGAGCGGTGTTCTTGTAAAGGGTTATGCCTACTGCCAGTCGCAAGAAGCTCACGAAGTCACACCTCAAGTCTGTAAGTTTTAAGGTTTCAAATTTATGTTATGTAGTAAGCATTAAGTTCTGATTTCAGCATGTGCATATTTTAAAGTTGTAGTACGTGCATCTTATGTCATTGATATCATGTTCATGCACATTGGGTTTACGTGTTGGGTAAATTGTTGGAAGAGAATGCCTCCTAGACGTGTGGTTGACCGTGAAGCAAGGGAAGAGGACAGAGAGTCCCGTAATGAGGAGAGGGCCAATCCTCCACCTCCACCTCCAGACATGCAGGCTCAGATGCTTGCTGGTATGAAGCAGTTCTTCGCGCAATTTGCGGGGAACCAGGCTATAGCAAATGCAGGGGCAAGGCCTAGACCAGAGGCGGTGTATGAGAGGTTTCAGAGGATGAATCCTAAGGAGTTTTGAAGATCTACTGACCCGATGGTGGCAGAGGGATGGATTAAGTCCATCGAGGTAATCTTCGACTTCATGGAACTGGATGATGCAGACAGGGTCAGATGTGCCACGTTCCTTCTGACAGGGGATGCCAGACATTGGTGGGACAGTGCTTCGGTGGCAATTAATTTGCCGACTTTGTCTTGGACTGGTTTCAAGGAAATGTTCTTCGCCAAGTAATTCACTGAGGAAGTACGCTCCCGCCTGACCAGGGAGTTTATGACACAGATCCAGGGGGACAGCAGCGTGGCAGACTTCGTCCGGAAGTTTGAGAGGGGATGTTACTTCGTACCCCTCATTGCGAATGATGTCCAAGCAAAGCTGAGACATTTCATGGATGGATTGCGGCCAATATTGCGCCGTGATATGAGGGTAGCTGGCCCCAATTCTTATGCAGTCGTCGTATCTAGGGCTTTAGCGGCAGAACAAGACCAGCGGGATATTGAGGCTGACAGGTTGGGCAAGAGGCCCTACCAGGCACCACCACAACAACAACCGCAGCATCAGCATCAGCGACCCCCGCACAAGAGGCCTTACTAGGGACCACCAGGAAAAAAACCCTATCAAGGACCGCCAAAGGGGAAGGGTCCAATTCAGCAGCAAGGGGCGCCTCAGAAGCCCGGTAATTTTCCAGTGTGCCCTAAATGCAACCGCCAGCATCCGGGAGAGTGCTTATACCGATCAGAAAAGTGTTTCAAATGTGGAGCCAGTGACCACATGCTGAAGGAGTGCCCACAGTGAAAGCAGCCAACTCAAGGGAGAGTTTTCGCCATGCATGCTCAGGAGACGAACCCAGACACTACACTACTGACCGGTAACCTTTTTCTACCTAAGCTCAGTATTATTTTGCCTTGCATGTGGAATTTTATTTGGAGTTATTAGTGTGCTAGTAATATTTTTGGGTCACTTGGATTATTGATTCCTTCTATGCTTGAGGTTAATGTTAGTAATTTGGGGTGTAAGTTTTGTGTTGTGCTAACGTCTCTTAGGGAATATTTTCATTAAGAGATTAGCCACAACGGCACTGATAGATTCAGGAGCCACTCACTCCTTTATCTCAGAGACTTTCGCTAATCATCTGGACATCAAGTCCATTGGCCTAGATATAAATTTTTCGGTGACAGTCCCATCCGGGGAAGAACTGTTAGCGACTAGCGTGATCAGAGACATTGATCTGGAATTGCAGGGCCATCTAGTATATGCGGATTTGATTCTACTGCCGATGCCAGAGTTCGACATTATTTTAGGAATGGACTGGCTGACGAGAAACAGAGTTCTGATTGACTTTCAGAAGAGGTCAGTATTGGTTAGACCACCGGGCATGGAGCAATTTCTTTTTGAACTAGCTAGATGGAGAAGTTTCCCTCGCATGATCTCTTGAATGCAGGCTAGGAGACTTATTTCTAAGGGGTGTCAGGCCTTCTTGGCCAGCAATATTTCTGCACCTGACATACCCACTCCGTCTTTATCAGAGGTGTCAGTAGTCAGAGAATTCCCAGACGTCTTTCCTGATGACGTCACAGGCCTTCCACCAGAGAGAGAGGTGGAGTTTGCAATCGATCTTATGCCAGGCACTGTGCCAATCTCTAAGGCACCGTATCGATTAGCTCCAGCTGAAATGTTAGAACTCAAGCAGAAGATTCAGGAGCTTCTCGACAAGGAGTTTATCCGCCCTAGTTTCTCACCGTGGGGCGCGCCAGTGCTCTTCGTGAAGAAGAAGGATGGGAGTATGAGGCTGTGCATCGATTACCGAGAGTTGAACAAGGTAACGATAAAGAATAAGTAACCACTTCCTAGAATCGAAGACTTGTTTGATCAGTTGCAGGGAGCTACGGTGTTCTCTAAGATTGATCTTCGATCAGGGTGTCACCAGCTGAAGGTGAAAGATGCAGATGTTCACAAGACAGCCTTCAGGACCAGGTATGGGCATTACGAGTTCTTAGTAATGCCATTTGGGTTGACGAATGCTCCAGCAATTTTCATGGACCTCATGAACCGAGTATTTCAGCCTTATCTTGATCAGTTCGTCATAGTATTTATTGACGACATTCTCATTTACTCGAAGAGCCATGAGGAGCATAGCTAGCATTTGAGGACAGTGTTGGAAGTTTTGCAGGGTCACAAGTTGTTTGCGAAGTTCAGTAAGTGCGAGTTTTGGTTGCAGAAAGTAGCGTTTTTGGGGCATATAGTGTCTAGCAGCGGTATTGAAGTGGATCTAGCAAAGGTACCAGCTGTTAAGGAATAGGTTGAGCCAAAGAACGCATCGAAGATCCGCAGTTTTCTGGGTCTAGCAGGTTACTACCGTAAGTTCATTCAGGGATTTTCATCCATAGCAGTGCCACTCACTTCACTCACCAAGAAAAATACTAAATTAGTGTGGAGTGAAGAATGCCAGAAGAGCTTCGATACTCTGAATCAAGCTCTTATTTCAGCGCCAGTGCTAGCCATGCCGACAAGGCAAGGTGAGTTTGTGCTTTATAACGATGCATCTAAGTTTGGGTTAGGCGCAGTGTTGATGCAGCAGGGTTGGGCTATAGCTTACGCTTCCAGGCAGTTGAAGGTGCATGAGAAGAATTTCCCGACGCATGACTTAGAGTTAGCCGTTGTCTTTTCATTGAAGATCTGGAGACATTACTTGTATGGCGAGAAGTGTCAGATATTCACTGATGACAAGAGTCTCAAGTATTTCTTCACGCAGAAAGAACTGAATATGAGACAGAGACGATGGTTAGAGTTGGTGAAAGACAACGAATGCGAGATTAGCTACCATCCGGGAAAGGCTAATGTCGTTGCAGACGCCTTGGGCAGAAAAGTGGCAGTTGTAGCACAGTTGTCAGCACAGAGACCTCTTCAGTATAGACATTCAGAGGTTTGATTTAGAAGTTTATCGCAAGGGGAGAGCTCCAAGACTGTCTAATCTGACAGTCCAATCTTCCTTGCTAGACCGTATAAGTGCGGGCCAGCCTTTAGAGGAGAGCAGTTGCAGAAGTGGAGGCTGAAGGATGAAGCCAAGGGTAGTGTTCTCTACACATTGTCAGATGGTATTTTGAGATACAGAGGCAGAATGTGGGTGCCTAGTGTTGATTCGATCAGACAGGATATTCTGACGGAGACACACGCATCTCCGTATTCTATTCACCCAGGAGGTACCAAGATGTACAAGGACTTGCATATTCTGTATTGGTTGTCGGGGATGAAGAGAGACATCAGCAGATTCGTATCAGAATGTCTTACCTCAGAAAGTGAAAGCTGAACGTCAGAGGCCAGCAAGAATGCTTAAGCTGCTCCCTATTCCAAAGTGGAAATGGGAGAATATCACTATGGACTTCGTCGTTGGATTGCCTAGATCAGTCGGAGGATTTAATGCTATTTGGGTCATAGTAGACCGACTCACTAAGTCAGCGCACTTTTTGCCAGTGATGAAGACTTTCTCTATGACGCAGTATGCGGAGCTTTATATCAGGGAGATAGTCCGTTTACATGGGTTCCCAGTTTCGATTGTGTCCGACAGGGACCCGAGGTTTACCTCGTCCTTTTGGAAGAGCTTACATGTAGCCATGGGGATAAAGTTGCTGTTCAATATAGCTTTTCACCCGCAGACAGATGGCCAGCCTGAGCGAGGGATTCAGATTTTGGAGGATTTGCTGAGAGCCTGTATGATTGATTTTCAGGGGACTTGGGAGTCTAAGATACCTCTAGTGGAGTTTACCTACAACAACAGCTTCCAATCATCTATAGGTATGGCTCCCTACGAGGCTTTGTATGGAAGAAAGTGCAGATCACAGGTTCATTGGGATGAAGTTGGTGAGAGAGCAGTTCTTGGCCCAGAGATAGTTCAGCAGACTGCAGATGTGGTGGTCAAGATTAGAGATATAATGAAGACCGCCCAGAATCGCCAAAAGAGTTATGCTGATAAGAGAAGGAGAGATCTCGAGTTTGCCGTTGGTGATCACATTTTTGTAAAAATAACACCCAAGAAGGGTGTTATGAAATTTGGGAAAAGAGTCAACCTGAGTCCGAGGTTTATTGGACCTTTCGAGATTCTTGACAGTGTGGGGCCGTTAGCTCCTAATCATTATTACAATGCACTTTGATTAGGGTTAACTAGTTACAGCGTAAAACGAGTTTAAAATTTCTTTACAATGAGCCCAAATCTTTTTATTTGAATACTAAAAATAATATCTAATTTCAAATCATAAAACACGCCCACACAAAATCAAAATCAATCACATACAAACAACTCATATCCTCGGGACATGCCCCGGTATATAGATACATATACATATATACTGGGATAAAGACATAAACATAAACCTCAGCCCAAGCTATGGCTTTCTCCAGAAGTACCCTCTCCGGTCTCCTGATATCCTGGAGTACCTGCCATTGTCCACACACAAAGACAACAACAGCCCCCCTTGGGGGTGAGCAAAGCTCCGTATGGAACAACCAATCATATATACCACAGATATCTAAACAATGATATATGGTATGCAATGCATGTATGTCGTGGAGGTATCATGTCAAATGCCCATCCACTGAGCACATGTCAGAATCAAATGAATCGCTATCAAATCAATGCTCGAGCTGGCACACCGGCCTCAATAAGGGATACTCGTATGATAGCGTCGACAAAGCGCTATCTGTGGGGACCCGGGCTCTAACTCAATTCTCTTGGGATTTAATTGGATCTTTGCTAGAAAATGTGGGTCAAAAATTTGCTTTTAACATTAATTCAAATGTATAATTAAAGCATATCATGTCTTTATATTAAATAAACAACATAATGTACATACATGTCTGTTTTGTACAATCATACACTAGTGTTTAAAAGTTTCAGTACAAGTCTAGTACAAACAACTAGTAAGCTGCAACGCCCGAGATCTCCACGCTATCAACAATCTCTCATCTTCCTCGTGACCCAGATCCTGCCCCACCTGTTGTCATACACACATACAGACACGACAACAGCCGGATAACTCCGGTGAGAACATATCCCAGTATAAAACATGGATGCATGCAATGTAATAATCATGTACAAAAGCATAGCATATATCAAATAACATGAATGAAAATCTAAACATGTAGAGGAATACAAATCTGTATTCAACATTTAAATCTTGACTCGACTCATTTCTAGTCTAGGGATCCCGGTATGAATAAGACGGTCTGTCACCTACCCAACCACTCGGGGTGACGGTACGTCTTATTCCTAGACTTCGGTCAACTCCGTATCGAGGGTCTACACATATAGTAAATCTACTACTATGCGTCGATACACCGAAACGCCTAGTTTTGGCCAATCTGCCAATATCTCCTATCTCAGGACTCGAATATAAATCAATAAACAAGACATTACATAATCAAATGTAATAACAATCTAATATGTGATTTAGGGAAACTCGTATCAAGTCTGAATCGAGTTGTGCAATCCCGTGACCACATGAATTATACCTTTCTTGTCGAACAATCAGTGTCGTAGTCGAAGTCTCGAGTTCACAATAGCCAATACCAATCTGAAATGGCAATGTGTAGACACATTCTATCAAAATTCATCTCAATCAACTCATATACAATTCAATACTTGGTTTTGATATAATTCGACGGCATAACGGCGTAGTCTCGCGATACCGATAACTCAAACAATAGTAATCTCTCATCAAAACCCCATAAAACATGCTCAATTCTTCCCATCCAATTCAATATACATGCTGGAATTCAAAATAATAGCATACGACATCCGTAATTTGATCCGGTAGCGAATATATCAAGTTCAACATATCTAGAACATAATTTAAAGCTCAAATTTGAATTTCTTTCAACATGCATATTTCGAAACATGCTGCAAGGTAATAAAAAGTATACCCTTTTGAAGCTTATGATGCAAGGAACAAGAATCTATACTTGAATCACACTTTGGATGGTTAAACCTTGCACAATCTTGCCTTTAAACCTTGAAGAAGCTAGAAGATATTGGAGGGATTTTCGGTTCTATCTGCTGGAGTAGAAAAGTGAAGACTCAGCACGCACATATATATATATACCCTGCCATGTGTCAGCTCAAGAAGAAAGAGTGGCATTTTTGCATGCAGCACCGCGGGTGCGGTGGCTCAGGAGCGCGGGTGCGCTGTGCTTTCGGCAACATTTCATTTCCTGAAATTCCATGACCGCGGGTGCGGTCATTGTAGGACCGCGGGTGCGGTCTTGCTTCGCACAATTCCACCAATTTTCTCTCAATGCACCGCGGGTGCGGTCCTTCCTGTACCGCGGGTGCGGTGTGGCTTCGGCCCAGCTTCACAATTCTGATTTAAATGTCATGCATTCTTACCTTTACAAGTCTAACATCAATGCCAGTTGATAATTCTCAAGCCTTACATTTCTCCCCCTCTTAGACAGGAGTTCGTCCTCGAACTATTAAACAACTAATCAGCAATAGTAAAGGAAGAAATGAAATCAGAACTGAAAGAAAACTCACATCATATGAATAACTCGGGATGCCTCTGTCTCATCTCTGACTCTGTCTCCCAAGTCGCTTCTTCGATACCTTGACGATCCCACTGAAACTTTACTAGCGGAATAGTCTTCGTTCTAGGCTGTTTCTCTTTCCGATCAAGAATCTGTATCGGTCTCTCAACATAGCTCAGAGTCTGATCTAGCTCGGCTTCGTCAGGCTGAATGACATGAGAATCATCCGGCATGTATTTGCGCAACATCGATACATGAAAAACGTTATGTATACCGGAAAGTGAAGGAGGAAGAGCAAGTCTGTAGGCTCGATCGCCAATCTTCTCAAGAATCTCATATGGACCGACGTATCTAGGAGACAACTTCCCTCGCTTGCCAAATCTGACAATGCCTCTGAAAGGTGAAATTTCAAAAATACTCTGTCTCCCTGCTCAAACACTAACGGTCTACGTTTGACATTGGCGTACTTCGCTTGCCTATCTTGTGCCGTTTTCATTCGCTTCTGAATGATCTTCACTTTCTCGGTCATTTCACGAATCATATCAGGCCCCAACTCTGGTATCTCAGAGATATCATCCCAGTACAACGGAGATCTGCACTTCTTTCCGTATAAAGCTTCGAACGGTGCCATCTCAATGCTAGTCTGATAGCTGTTATTGTATGAAAACTCACACAACGGCAATGAATCTTGCCAACTAGTACCAAAATCTAGTACTACAGCTCTCAGCATATCCTCTAAAGTCTGGATAGTCCGTTTTGACTGTCCGTCCGTCTGAGGATGATAAGCAGTGCTCAGGTGTAAAGTCGTACCCAATGCCTGCTGCAAAATGTGCCAAAAATGAGATGTAAATCGTGGATCACGATCTGATACGATCGACTTCGGCACACCATGCAATCTGACGACCTCTCTGACATACAACTATGCCATCTGATCGTGTCCATAGGTCATTCTGTACGGAATAAAGCACGCTGATTTGGTCAGTCTATCTACCACAACCCAAATCGCGTCACAGCCCCGCGAAGATCGAGGTAACTTCGTCACGAAATCCATGGAAATGTGGTCCCATTTCCATTCAGGAACAGACAAACTCTGAAGTAAACCTCCGGGCTTCTTTCTTTCTGCCTTCACCTGCTGGCAATTCAGGCATTTAGACACAAATTCTGCAATATCTGTCTTCATCTGCTTCCACCAGAATTGTGTCTTCAAGTCATTGTACATCTTCCTGCCACCAGGATAAATGCTGAACCGACTACAGTGTGCTTCTGACATGATCTGTCGTCTCAAATCTGAAATCTCTGGCACTACTAAGCGGTTATTCACATACAGAACAAAGTCTCTAACCTGATATTCTGATATATGACCAGCTCTGACCATATCAATCGATCTCTGAACACTCGGATCAGTTCTTTGCGCTTCTTTGATCCTCAAAATCAGATCTGGCTCAATCTGAATCGCAGCAAGTCGCAACGGTCTACTCTCTGTATCAAATGTCAATCCAAACAAGCAACAATCCTCTACTAAATTCGATACACCTACGGTTGACAAGGAAAGAGCACATACCTTTCGACTCAAGGCGTCTGCCGCTGCATTCGACTTCCCTGGATAGTACTTGATCTCACAATCAAAATCTTTCAGCAGATCAAGCCATCGCCGCTGCCTCATGTTCAACTCTGACTGAGAAAAGAGGTACTTCAGGCTCTTATGATCGGAATAGATCTCAAATTTCTCGCCATACAAATAATGACGCCAGATCTTGAGTGCAAAGACAATCGCCGCCAATTCAAGATCATGAATCGGATAACGAGTCTCGTGCGGCTTCAGCTGTCTAGAGGCGTACGCTATCACGTGCCCTCGCTGCATAAGAACACACCCTAGTCCTCTGTGAGATGCGTCACAATATACAACGAACTCACCTGTACCTGAAGGAATCGTCAAGACAGGCGCACTAATCAGCCTCTTCTTCAATTCTACAAAACTGGCTTCACAGTCTTCAGACCATACAAATGGCATGTTCTTTTGTGTCAACTGGGTGATAGGCGTCGCTATACTGGAGAAATCTCGGATAAAACGACGATAATACCCGGCTAGACCCATGAAACTGCGTATCTCAGGCACAGAATTCGGTCTCGGCCAACTGATCACAGCCTCAAATTTACTCGGATCTACCGCAATACCATCTCCAGATATAATATGCCCCAAAAAGACAACCTGTCTCAGCCAAAATTCGCACTTGGACAGTTTAGCATACAACTGCTCATTTCTCAAAGTCTTCAATACAATTCTCAGATGATCTGCATGCTCAGTCAGACTCTTCGAATATACCAAAATATCATCAATGAACACAATCACAAAATCATCTAAATATCTCTGAAAAATGCGGTTCATCAAACTCATAAATACCGCTGGTGCATTCGTCAAACCGAAAGGCATAACAACAAAATCGTAATGTCCATACCTGGTTCGGAATGCAGTCTTCGGAATATCAATGTCTCTAACTCGGAGCTGATGATACCCTGATCTTAAATCAATCTTCGAGTATACAGAAGATCCCTGTAACTGATCAAACAAATCGTCGATGCGCGGCAAAGGATACTTGTTCTTCACTGTTGCCTTGTTCAACTGTCTGTAATCAATACACAGTCGCATCGAACCATCTTTCTTCCGAACAAATAGCACCGGAGCACCCCAAGGTGATACACTCGGTCTAATGTACCCCTTGGACAGAAGATCTTCTAACTGCGCTTTCAATTCTTTCAGCTCTATCGGTGCCATCCTATACGGAGCTCTCGAAATAGGAACACTGCCTGGCACAAGATCTATGCTAAAATCAATCTCTCGAGCTGGAGGCAACCCTGGAATCTCATCTGGGAAAACATCTGCAAACTCGCAAACCACTGGCAGATCTGCCAATGCTGGGCTCGACTTCAGTAAATCTACTGAATATACGAGAAAGCCCTCTGCTCCTCTCTGAAGCAATCTACTCATAGTCAGAGCAGATACTAAGGGAATCCGAGATCTGCCTTACCGTAGAATTTCCACTCATCTGTCATTTCGGGTCTGAATCTGACAATTTTGTGGAAGCAATCTATCGTGGCCCTGTACCTGGTCAACATGTCTATGCCAACTATACAATCAAAATCAGCTAAACCAAGTACTACACAATCAAGATCAATCTCATGCCCCTCAAACTGAAACATACAGTGTCTAACAGTAGTCACAGATATCAAACCACTTCCCAACGGAGAAGCTATAGACACTACTGTCGACAAAGACTCAACAGGCAATGAATGTCTCAATGCAAAATGTTCAGATATGAATTTATGAGATGCCCCTGTGTCTATCAACACATATGCAGGATAACCGCAAAGAAAACAGTTACCTGAAATGACGTCATCTGGCGCCTCCTGCGCCTGCTCCTCTGTCAGGGCAAAGACACGTGCCTGCTGTCTGGGAGGTTGACTCACTGTCTGACTACCTCCCGGTCTCTGCTGGGTCTGTGTGGAGGGTGGCTGGAAGGAGTGTACAGAGGATGCATGTCTCTCCATCTGTGGCACTGGTGCTGATGACCCTGTACTCTGAAATCGTTGTGCACCTCTCTGGGGACAAACTCTAGCAAAGTGTCCCTGTTGCCTACAGATGTTGCAGCGTCCCATAACTCCTTGACACTGCTCCGTGGCATGTCGCCCTCCGCACGAACTATGTATACGCCACTATAATCTGACCCTTGACCTCTCTGTCGAGATCCACTTGAGCTCGATGAACTACTCCCAGATTTCTTAAATTGTTTGCCCTTAGCCTTCAGAAATTCCTTCTTGCCACTACCACTAGCTCCACTATCGAAACGAGGAGGAGGTGGTGGAAACTGTACGGTCGGGGACTGTGGCTGTCTCTGCCCCTGAACACCGTAAGAAGCACCTCGCTGCCTGATCAAGCCAGCCTCTGCTCCCTTAGCTCGGTTCATTGCCTCTGAAAAAGTATTAGGTCGTCCCGTGTTCACCAAAGTAAAGACATCCGGATTCAATCCGTTGATGAACTTATCGGCTACTGCCTCGTCGTTCCCTGCCACATGATGTGCAAATCGTAGCAAAGCAGAAAATTTAGCAACATACTCTTCGATGTTCCACTGTCCTTGCCTCAGATTCGCAAATTCAGCTCCTTTATCCTTTCGGTAGGAGACGGGGAAGAATCGCTGATAGAACTCATCTTTGAAGACTTTCCACGTGATGTCAATGCCTCGGTGCTCCAAGGCTCTCTTCGTAGTCAACCACCAGCTCTTGGCAACCTCTTGCATCTGATGCCCTATCAATTTCACACGTCGCTCATCAGTATATGCCAAAGACTCAAATAACATCTCGATATCATCAAGCCAGCTCTCGCACTCTACTGCACTCTTTGGGCCCTTCAGGGTAGGCGGATGGAAAGACTGAAATCTCTTCAATAAGGTCTCCATCGGCGTAGCGGTGACATCCATCTGTGCACCTGAGGTGCTACCCTGCTCTGGCTGTGGTATACGTCTAGGCGGCATAAATCTGATTATCAAACTGATTAGTACACAATCAATATCATCTGTCTCAGCCCTCCTCTGATCATAACCTCTGATCGAGAATCGGTTCTGATTCAGGCTTGACAAGTATATGCTGTAAATCAACTCAGATAATGCAACAACATATAATAGGGAAAGCAATAAATCATGCTAGCATCTCAAAAGCAAGGAAGATGACTCGATCTACCCCCCTCATCCTATGCTATCTCACTCTACAGAACCTACTGCTCTGATATCACCTGTTGTGGAGACACGGGCTCTAACTCAATTCTTTTGGGATTTAATTGGATCTTTGCTAGAAATGTGGGTCAAAAATTTGCTTTTAACATTAATTCAAATATATAATTAAAGCATATCATGTCTTAATATTAAATAAACAACATAATGTACATACATGTCTGTTTTGTACAATCATACACTAGTGTTTAAAAGTTTCAGTACAAGTCTAGTACAAACAACTAGTAAGCTGCAACGCCCGAGATCTCCACGCTATCAACAATCTCTCATCTTCCTCGTGACCCAGATCCTGCCCCACCTGTTGTCATGCACACATACAGACACGACAACAGCCGGATAACTCCGGTGAGAACATATCCCAGTATAAAACATGGATGCATGCAATGCAATAATCATGTACAAAAGCATAGCATATATCAAATAACATGAATGAAAATCTAAACATGTAGAGGAATACAAATCTGTATTCAACATTTAAATCTTGACTCGACTCATTTCTAGTCTAGGGATCCCGGTATGAATAAGACGGTCTGTCACCTACCCAACCACTCGGGGTGACGGTACGTCTTATTCCTAGACTTCGGTCAACTCTGTATCGAGGGTCTACACATAGAGTAAATCTACTACTATGCGTCGATACACCGAAACGTCTAGTTTTGGCCAATCTGCCAATATCTCCTATCTCAGGACTCGAATATAAATCAATAAACAAGACATTACATAATCAAATGTAATAACAATCTAATATGTGATTTAGGGAAACTCGTATCAAGTCTGAATCGAGTTGTGCAATCCCGTGACCACATGAATTATACCTTTCTTGTCGAACAATCGGTGTCGTAGTCGAAGTCTCGAGTTCACAATAGCCAATACCAATCTGAAATGGCAATGTGTAGACACATTCTATCAAAATTCATCTCAATCAACTCATATACAATTCAATACTTGGTTTTGATACAATTCGACGGCATAACGGCGTAGTCTCGCGATACTGATAACTCAAACAATAGTAATCTCTCATCAAAACCCCATAAAACATGCTCAATTCTTCCCATCCAATTCAATATACATGCTGGAATTCGAAATAATAGCATACGACATCCGTAATTCGATCCGGTAGCGAATATATCAAGTTCAACATATCTAGAACATAATTTAAAGCTCAAATTTGAATTTCTTTCAACATGCATATTTCGAAACATGCTGCAAGGTAATAAAAAGTATACCCTTTTGAAGCTTATGATGCAAGGAACAAGAATCTATACTTGAATCACACTTTGGATGGTTAAACCTTGCACAATCTTGCCTTTAAACCTTGAAGAAGCTAGAAGATATTGGAGGGATTTTCGGTTCTATCTGCTGGAGTAGAAAAGTGAAGACTCAGCACACACACATATATATATACCCTGCCATGTGTCAGCTCAAGAAGAAAGAGTGGCATTTTTGCATGCAGCACCGCGGGTGCGGTGGCTCAGGAGCGTGGGTGCGCTGTGCTTTCGGCAACATTTCATTTCCTGAAATTCCATGACCGCGGGTGCGGTCATTGCAGGACCGCGGGTGCGGTCTTGCTTCGCACAATTCCACCAATTTTCTCTCAATGCACCGCACCCGCGGTCTTGCTTCGCACAATTCCACCAATTTTCTCTCAATGCACCGCGGGTGCGGTCCTTCCTGTACCGCGGGTGCGGTGTGGCTTCGGCCCAGCTTCACAATTCTGATTTAAATGTCATGCATTCTTACCTTTACAAGTCTAACATCAATGCCAGTTGATAATTCTCGAGCCTTACACTATCAATTCCCAAATCTCATATCCAATCATCGGGGCCACAAATGTCTATGCTTTACGGGTCATATAATACCAGCATAGCAATTGTGTTCACAAACCCCAGAATCCAATCAAATCATATCAGGGTATCCAAGGATCATAGCTCAACGTGCATGTTATGTATCGATGTGTGCATCAAATGATGTATGTTAACAAAACATTTATTTTATACATCGATATCTCAATCTCAATGTCATGTATGCCACATCAATCAACAAATAAGGCATATAGACACATAATCTCATTCCAATCAATCCAATCAAGCCGAAATATATCATATAATACCGATACCTGTCGTATGTTACCCGACCTCAACATACCTCAATTTTTCGTTTCCAGTTGATGTAGTCTGAGATATCGGTATAATACTTTATCTACATCAATAACATACTCCAAAATCATTAATATGAGTTTCAAATATCATTTGAAACTTCAAATTCATATTAAATAATAATCATACCATAATTCAATTCCGACTTCGAATATAAGTTTCTTGTCGGTTATTCTACTACATATAGAAAATTCAACTTCAAATATATGTTATTCCAGCACTTTGATATTTCGAGCTGCTGGAACTAGAAGAAAATTACCTCAGTCCAAAGCTCTCGACGCTACAATCACAAATATATAATTTGTTTCGCGTTTAGAGAGCGTTTCGAAGTCGATTTGGAAGAAAGAAATTTTATTTCTCTCGTTTCTTCGAAGTTGCTAAAAAGTAGAATGAAGAAATCGAATAGCAAAATCGTTCTTATCCTCACACTGCTTCGGCGCTCGGGCGGTAGAATTCTCGCGCCCGAGCGCGAGAGGTTCTGCCCCCGAGTTTCAAATGCACCGCGCTCGGGCGGTCAAAAACTACCGCTCGGGCGCGGCATGTTCTGTCTGAGTACTCTCATATGCTATACTGGCGCTCGGGCAGTAATCTTCTACCGCTCGGGAGCCACATGTTCTGTCCAATTTCCCCATCTTTGATATACTGGCGCTCGGGCGGTCATTTTCTACCGCTCGGGCGCCAGATGTTCTGTACAAATATTTATTTTTGTACTAAATTGGCGTCCGGTCTCTCCACTCGAGCTCTTATAACGTCAATTCATATTCAATACTCATTTATCAATTTCTTTATCAGGATATACATCAAATACATAATCACATGACAATTTCATATATTATCGATAATCACATAGAATTTACGATACACGGTCCTTACAGACAGAGTCGGGACACTAGCTTATCGTGTTGTCCTTCAGCTGAATTTGGCCGGGGTACACAATGTGTTCCATGTCTCAATGCTGAGGAAGTATCTAGCTAATCCTTTGCATGTTCTGAGCTACGAGCCGCTACAGTTGACTCCAGACCTGTCGTATGAGGAAAAACCTATCCAAATCCTAGACAGATAGGAGCGCAGACTCCGGAACAAAGTGACTAAGCTAGTCAAAGTCCGGTGGCTAAACCAATCAGTGGAAGAAGCCACTTGGGAGTCAGAGGCAGATATGAGACTTCGCTACCCGGAGTTGTTTGGTAAGATTTAATTTCTAGGACGAAATTTTTATAAGTGGGGGAGGAACTGTAGTGCCCAAATTCAGTACACGTATAACCCATGCATTAATTAAATTGTTAAATATTTTATTTAAGTTTAAAATGATTTAGTGATGCATGATTTATTTAAAGTTCATTATTTTAATGTTTATGTGATGCACGTTAAAATGTTTTTCGAGTTTCATGTTTCAGGCGATTATTCGAGGCGGGATCGAGGAAAAGACCGGGGACGATTCTTGGCAAGTTGAAATGCGGTATTTTATTTTAAAAGCTAGGAAGGGGCATTTTAAATAATTTATTTAGTTTAGCATTTTAAAGCCTTATTTATGTGTTTAGTTATTTAAGAGTTTAAAACTTTTAAAATTAGCATTTGTGTGTGCATTATTTTATTGAGGGATTAAAGTAAAGTTTAAAGAGTGTTAGTATTTTAAATAGTTTTATTTATTATTTAATTAAGAAATTTTTGCCTAAATTACTAATAACACACACACACACTTTTTTCACACACCTAGACCGATCAAAACACACACACACATATTTCATTCAGTTTTTATTACTTTTGAGAGGAGAATTACTAGGGTTCTTACTCCTAGTAGCAGCCACCCCATCCCTCTATATTTCCTAGCGAGTTTTCGTTGGTTTTCTTCAAGAATTTTAGCGCCACGTTCGTCCTGGATCGACCCTTACTCCGTCTCCGCTTCGGTATCGTCGTTACGGTATTTTAAATATCAAAAGGCACGTATATTCTTTCTTTTGCTGCATCGATCATGTCATACTACGTGTTGCGTTGTTTTATGCGTAAAAATATATGTGTGATGTAGAAGTTTGAGCGATAATTGCATCGAATGCGTTTTGAAATATTTTTAGTTCTGAAATTTCGTAACTTGTTGTTCTGCTGAAAACTGCGACTTTTCGGTCTGGATTTTGAGAAAACTTTCAACACAAAAAATGTATAACTTTTTGATACCTTCGATTTGATATAAAATTAGAGTTACTTAGATAAAAATTGAGTGAGTTATGGTGTTTTTCGTGGGACTGCGCAAACTGCATTTTTCAGAAATTATGATGTTGATGCGTTCTTGAGATTTTATTGTTGCAGGCTTCGTTGGGGATCGACGGGCGATCGTTGCTGTGTCTAGGTATGTTTTATGTTGGGATGGTTGTAGTATATTCGTTACGCGTCGATAGGCACTTGGGAGATCGAATGGTCGTATGAATCTTGTTGTTGTAGAGGTCGTGTTCACGGGTGATTGGGTAACTGTAGCATATGATTGTTTTCGGGATAAATGTATAGGTTTGAGTCAAAGACATAGCATCCTAAGATGGTCTCGTGGTGTCGATTCGTGGTCGGTACAATCGAGTCTAGACTGTTAAGAAAATCATGTTCCGTAATTCCCAAGGTTGACTCCTCCCGCAGGTACAAGGACCCACGACGAACCCTGGCACGTGGTCCGTGCCTTTGTTTCCTCGTTAGGGCCATTTTTGCGCACGGACACGGACCCCCACACGGACCAGAGCACGGGGTCCGTGCCTTTGTCCTTCCGGAGTGCATTTTTCCAGTGTCTACACGGACCCATACCCGGACCTAGGCACGGGGTCCGTGACTTTACTTTTATTCACGACACATTGCACTGCACCTACACGGACCCGGAGGCGGACCTGGGCACGGGGTCCGTGTACTCTAGTTTTTGGGAAAGTTATTGAATTCTTTGAGGTTTCATGCCATGGTTTAGTACAAAGTTTTAGAAGGTCGAGTCATGGGAATTGTTGAACGTCCTAAGGAATGGAATGAGTTCGTAAGTACTCATGACATTTACGTCTAAGTTATGCAAGTACGTATGTCAGTTCATGTTAGTAGGTGCAGCAACCCCGATCGAAGTCCAACGAATCCCTCAACGCCAAGTAAGTATGTTTGACGTGCAAGAAAATATTTTAAGTTTTTGAAGTATGCTAATTGTCTTGTGACCAAGTTATGTTTAGGATTGGAAAGCGTTAAATTATGAACGGGGACCAATCCGCCCGTTAAATTATGAACGGGTTAGATCGTGATTGGAAAGCGTTAAATTATGAACGGGGACCAATCAGCCTGTTAAATTATGAACGGGGATCTCATGTATGTGGCAGTGGATACGTCCCTGTCAGCCCAGTACTGTGGTTTAGTCTGATCAGGCGTTTACTATGTATGGGTCACTTGCTTTGAAACATGCCTCTACGCAAAGAAAATTATGAAGTATGTATGTTTAAGTATGTTCAAGTATGCAAGCATGTTTATTAAAGTTTCACGTTATGGCACGTCTAAGATATGTACGTATGTTCAAGTTTATTTCAAGTTCAAGTTTAAGTATGTACGCTCTATTTTGAAATTTGCATGTGGTTTTATTACGTATTATTCGTTAATTCTAGTTTATACATGTTGAGTCTTTAGACTCACTAGACTTTATCGATGCAGGTGAGGATGATCATGATGAGGCGAGGGGTGGGGACCAAGGAGCAGGCTTGGACTGAGCAGAAGGCTAGACCCGAGGACCGCCCACGTTATTTTAAGATTTTAAGCATGAAAATATTAATACTCTGATTTTATGTTTTGATGCGAGATGTTTTGAGCCAGCTTTTCTTTTAGCAAAATTTTTATTGATGATGGATGATTTCAAAGATATAATTTTTATGAACGATGAGTTGACGACCGTATGGATGTTTATATTTAAGAAAAATTTTAAATATTTCCGCAAATTTTAAGTAGTAAAAGTACGGTACGTTACACGAACCCGAAGACCATGCTTATGACAGGGAGAATTTTTATAGCTGGGTCAGCTACGAAAGCCTTGATAGATTCAGGGGCTACTCATTCCTTCATTTCGGACACCTTTGCTAATTTTCTCAAGGTCAAGACTGTTGGGCTAGATATAGCCTATTCAGTAGTACTGCCTTCAGGAGAGGAGATGGCAGCTACCAATGTGATCCGAGACATAGACCTTGAGCTGCATGGAAATCTTGTTTATGCGGATCTCATCGTTCTGCCG
Source organism: Primulina eburnea (assembly GCF_022965805.1). NCBI lineage: Eukaryota > Viridiplantae > Streptophyta > Magnoliopsida > Lamiales > Gesneriaceae > Primulina > Primulina eburnea. The sequence goes on from NC_133117.1 coordinate 14,574,260, forward strand.
ATGCCAGAGTTTGACATCATTCTGGGGATGGACTGGCTATTAAGGAACAGAGTTTTAATCGACTTCCAGCGGAGATCAATTCTAGTCCGACCGCCTGGGATGGAGCAGTTCTTATTTGAGCCAGACAGGTACTTTCCTTTACCGCGCATTATATCTTGTGTCCAGGATAGGAAGCTCATGCATAGAGGGTGTCAGGCGTTTTTAGCAACTTTTAAATCTGTCCCCGAGGCACCCACTCAGTCAGCCGCAGATGTTCCGATTGTTAGAGACTTCTTAGACGTTTTTCCCGAGGACGTCTCTGGTATGCCACCTGAGAGAGAGGTGGAGTTTTCTATCGAGCTTATGCCAGGTACGGTTCCGATCTCAAAAGTACCGTACCGATTAGCGCCGACAGAGATGGCAGAGCTTAAGAAGCAGATTCAGGAACTTCTGGATAAGGAGTTCATTCGCCCGAGTTTTTCACCATGGGGCGTGCCAGTCTTATTTGTGAAGAAGAATGATGGCTCTATGAGGCTTTGTATTTATTACCGGGAGTTGAACAGGGTTACAGTGAAGAACAAATACCCACTTTCTAGGATTGAAGATTTATTTGATCAGTTGCAGGGAGCTTCGGTATTCTCCAAGATTGATCTGCGTTCCGATTATCACCAGTTGAAGGTGAAAGATACGTATGTTTCCAAGACAGCTTTCAGGACTCGTTATGGCCAGTTTGAGTTCCTTGTGATGCCGTTCGGCTTGACAATGCGCTATCGATCTTCATGGATCTCATAAATCGCATATTTCAGCCGTATCTTGATCAGTTTGTGATAGTATTCATAGACGACATTCTCGTCTACTCCAAGAATCGAGAGGATCACAGTAGACATCTGACCGTAGTGTTGCAGACCTTGCAGAAGCATAAGTTATTCGCCAAGTTCAGTAAGTGCGAGTTCTGGTTAGAGAAGGTGGCGTTGTTAGGCCACATCGTTTCTAGCAGCGGTATTGAGGTAGACCCAACGAAAGTTGCAGCAGTCAGAGATTGGGTTGTGCCGCATAATGCATTAGAGATCCATCCTTGGCCTAGCAGGATATTATCAGAAGTTTATTCAGGGATTCTCCTCCATCGCAGTTCCACTCTCATCATTGACCAAGAAGAATGTTAAATTTGTGTGGAGCGATGAGTGCCAGAAGAGCTTCGATACTTTGAAGCAAGATCTTATCTCAGCACCAGTTTTGGCCATGCCGTCAGAGCCCGGAGATTTTGTTCTGTATACCGATGCTTCGAAGCTCGGTTTAGGCACAGTATCGATGCAGCATGGGAAGGTGATAGCGTATGCTTCTCTACAGTTGAAAATCCATGAGAAGAACTACCATACCCATGATTTAGAGTTGGCAGCCGTAGTTTTTGCCTAGAATATTTGGAGGCATTATTTGTGCGGAGAGAAGTGCTTGATCTTCAACGACCATAAGAGCCTCAAGTATTTCTTTACGCAGAAGGAGCTGAATATGCGTCAGAGGCGTTGGTTGGAGCTAGTGAAGGATTATGACTGTGACATTAGCTACCACCCGAGCAAAGCTAATGTAGTTGCGGATGCTTTGAGCATGAAAGTTGCAGTCATGGCTCATTTAGTGGTTTCTAGACCTCTTCAGTTTGAGATGCAGAGATTTGATCTAGAGACTTATCTTCGAGGTAGAGTTCTCCGTCTATCTACCTTGACTATTCAGTCCTCTCTTCTAGATTGTATTCACAGTGGACAGTCAGTAGATGAGCAGTTGGCAAAGTGGAAGCAGAGAGATGAGGCCAAGGGCAGCGTCTTGTATGCAGTTAGCGACGGTATTGTGAGATACCGAGACAGGATGTGGGTTCCTAGCAGTGATTCTATCCAAGCAGATATTCTATCAGAGGCCCACATGTCGCCGTACTCTATTCACCCAAGGAGTATGAAGATGTACAGAGATCTGTAGTTATTGTATTGGTGGCCGGAATGAAGAAGGATATCAGACGTTTTGTATCCGAGTGTCTGACTTGCCAACTAGTGAAAGCAGAGCATCAGAGACCAGCAGGTTTGCTCAAGCCTCTTCCTATTCCCGAGTGGAAGTGGGAGAATGTTACCATTGACTTTGTGACCGGTTTGCCGAAGTCAGTCAGAGAATCAAATGCTATCTAGGTGATTGTAGATCGTCTTACCAAATCAGCGCATTTCTTTCCTATTAAGACGACTTTCACCATGATTCAGTATGCAGAGTTGTACATCCGCGAGATAGTCAGACTTCATGGTATCCCAGTTTCGATCATGTCTGACAGAGACCCCAGATTCACTTCCTCGTTTTGGAAGAATTTGCATTCGACCATGGGTACGAAGTTGTTGTTTAGCACAGCTTTCCATCCTCAGACAGATCGTCAGTCAGAGCGAGTTATTTAGATTTTGGAGGATCTTCTCCGTGCTTGTGTTATTGACTTCTCAGGGAGTTGGGAGTCGAACTTGCCATTGGTAGAGTTCACCTATAACAACAGTTTTCATTCGTCTATAGGTATGGCACTTTATGAAGCACTATATGGCCGTAAGTGTAGATCTCTTGTTCGTTGGGATGAAGTGGGGGAGTGATCAGAGTTGGGTCCGAAGATTATTCAGCATGCTGTTGATGTAGTAGTCAAGATACGTGATAGGATGAAGATTGCTCAGAGTCGACAGAAGAGTTATGCGGATCAGAGAAGGAGAGAGCTAGAATTTGCCGTCGGCGACCATGTCTTTGTGAAAGTAGCACCTATGAAAGGTGTCATGCAATTTGGGAAGAAAGGAAAACTCATTACGAGATTCATTGGACCATTTGAGCATTAATAGCGAGATTACGAGATTACGAGATTCATTGGACTATTAAGCGTTAATAGCAATACAGAGTTGGGACGTTAGCTTATCGTTTTGCTCTTCCGCCGAATCTGGCCGGAGTACACAATGTGTTCCACGTCTCCATGCGGAAGAAGTATATGGCAAATCCTTCGCATGTAATGCCCGAGAATTTGATCCTAATAATCTGTAATTATTGATTTATAATTTGACATGATTATAAGAGGATTAATCGGGACACGGTTTGAATTCGATATAAAGATATGTATGTGCGAGGACGAAGCATATGCGCGGCCTGGCAGGGCGCATATGCGCGAGATGTCCAGAGAACCTCGCGCATATGCGCGACCTGAAACCGCGCATGTGTCGCGCATATGCGCGAGGGTGGCAGAGAGTTGGCAAAAACGAGCAAAGGCCTCACGCATGTGCGCCAAGATTTGTCGCGCATATGTGCGAGCCACCGTGAGACAGACGCGCCGATACATATTGTCTCGCGCATATGCGAGGAAGATGGTCGCGCATATGCGCGAGACGTGCAGTAGGCACACCGAGACGGGAAATCGAAAGAAACGCTATCAAAATTGTCCTTGAAGCTTAGGATCGTGATTGTGCAAAATCCGTCCGTCTGATTTTGAATCTGACTTCAGTACTGTGTTCCTATCAACGTAGGCTACAACTAGACGTAAGTTTTACTACGTTTTGACATGTTTTGGAAATATGATATTGTGAGAATTGATTGGAACTCATATATGATGTTCTTGACAAGTTAGACATCGTAGAATCAAAGTCAGATTAAGAAACAGATATCATATGGAATTGTTATGATTTTCAGAAAGGGATTGACTAGAATTGATGTCAGATTTGTACGGTGGTTGATTATAAATTGTTGGAATTAGTAAATACTGGTGTAGTATCACAGATATCGCAAGATTGTACTGTTGTATCGTCAGAATCTGATAAAACAGAGATGTCGTGATTCGATTAGAATATTGATACAGTATATTGATATTGTCATTGCCAGATTGAACAGTGACAGAATTTGAGTCAAGATTTCGATTGTATCAGAGCGACAGTAAGAAAGGTATAAATAAATGTTGATTCGGGATTGCAACTCGAGTTAGGTTTGACTTGAGTTTCCCAAAATCACATACTTTATTTTATTGCATTGATATTTGCAAATTATCAGATTGATATGTTTAGTCTATTGAATGATAGCCGAGCCAGAGTTTGAGTCTAGGGCAGATCAGCCTAGCTAGGGTAGAACCGCCGAGTCTTTGTCAGAACCGCGAAGACTCTAGACTTACGGTGTATCGATGAGCTTAGATGTAGATCGACGTCTATTGTAGACATTCGATATAGCATACCAAAGTCTAAATTAGATCGGGATCCCTAGGTTAGAAATAAGTTGAGATAAGATAACAAGTCATTGACTTAAATACATATTCGTATTGATTCATATAGTCAGATTAGATACATGTTTTCATGATTGTTTATGCTTTTATATATGTTTTATATGATTGCATTGATACATTATTTATACTGGGATATTTATATCTCACCGGAGTTATCCGGTTGTTGTCTTGTCTGTATGTGTGCATGGCAATAGGTGGGACAGGTTCAGGGTCACAGAGGTGAAGAAAGATCGAGATTAGAGTGGTGATTCCAGACTTGGATATAGATAGGTTTTATTACTTGATTGTAGTAGTTGAACCTTAGTTTTGAACTACATGCATGTTATACAGGATTTGTATTATTATACTGGTTTGTATAATAGAATGATTCCATTACCTTCCGCATTTAAAAAAATAATAATAATTTTAGACCCTGTTTATTCTAATTAATTAAATTAGTCCCAATGACGATTAAGAAGATGATTAGCGTCCGGGTCCCCACAACAGGTGGTATCAGAGCGATAGATCCTTTAGATTGAGATAGAAGATACTAGTGAGCGGGGTAGATTGAGGTTTTCTTTCCTGCTTTTGAATGCTAGCATGTCTTACTGCTTTAATACATGTTACTTCTTTATCTGATTTGATATAGTAATATGTTTTATTGAGATTGGATCAGCCCCGATTCTAGATCAGCAGTAAGATGATTAGAGAAGGATTGAAACAGAACTATGGTATTTGTTACTAATCTATTTGATTATCAGATATGCCTCCCAGACGAATCCCAGAACAGGGAAGTACATCAAATCCTCCGATGGATGTCACCCCGACTCCAGTGGAAACGTTACTGAAACGATTTCAGTCATTTCATCCGCCAACTTTGAAAGTAACAGAGAACGTTGTGGAGTGCGAAAGTTGGCTAGATGATATTGAAATGCTGTTTGAATCATTGGAGTATACAGATGAGCGGCGAATTCGATTAATTGGACATCAGTTACACGATGTTGCAAAGAACTGGTGGATTACGATAAAGAGGGCTTTGGAGCATAGAGGTACGACTATTACCTGGAATGTTTTTAGAACTGAATTTTACCAACGATTCTTTCCAGTGTCGTACCGAAAATACAAGAGGGCGGAGTTTGCAAATCTCAGGCAGGGACAGATGAACATAGAATAGTACGTGTCAAAGTTCTCCACCTTGTTGAAATTTGCTCCACATGTGGCTGACAGCGAGGAAGCTACTGCTGACCAATTCATCGGTGAACACAGGGCGACCGAATAATTTTACTGACGCCTTGAACAGAGCTAAGGGAGCAGAAGCCAGTCTAATGAGACAGAAAAGGGCTTCATTTGTGCCTCCAGCACCGATACCACAGCAACCACCTCCCAGATTTGAGGGTGGCAGCAGCGGTGGAGGGAAAAAGGAATTTTTGAAAGCCAGAGGAAAGCAATTTAAGAAATCGGGCATTAGTTCTTCTAGCTCCGGTGGTTCTAGACAGAGCCAGAGTTACACTGGAGTTTATTGTAAGACTTGTGGAGGAAGACATGCAACTGAGCAATGCCAGGGAGTGACTGGTAGCTGCAACATCTGCAAACAGCCGGGACACTTTGCGAAAGTATGTCCACAGAGAGGTTCTCAAAGATCTCAGGGAGACGAGTCATCGAGATCAGCAGCACAGACTGAGAGACGATCAGCTGCTGTTCATACATTTCAGCCAGCGCCAGCTCAGTCACAGCAGAGGTCAGGAGGAAGCCAGACAGGTAGCCAGCCTTCTAGACAGCAGGCCAGAGTATTTGCTTTGACAGAGGAGCAGGCCCAGGAAGCACCAGATGACGTTGTGGCAGGTAACTGTTCTTTATGCAGTTACTCTGCTTATGTACTGATTGATACCGATGCTTCACATACATTTATTTCTGAACGATTTGCATTAAGTCATGCATTGCCTGTAGAGTCTTTAGCTACTGTAGTGTCTGTCGCTTCTCCTTTGGAGACATGTTTGATATCCGTAAATTCTGTTAAGCATTGTGTACTACAATATGACGGGCATGAGATTGAATTAGATTGCATCGTACTTGGGTTGTCCGATTTTAATTGTATTATCGGTATTGATATGCTGACCAAGTACAGAGCTACAGTTGATTGTTTCCACAAGATAGTGAGATTCAGACCAGATATGGCTGAAGAGTGGAAATTTTACGGTAAGGGTTCTAGATCGAGAATTCCTTTAATATTCGTATTATCTATGACTCGATTGTTACAGAAAGGAGCAGAGGGATTCCTTGTCTATTCAGTAGATTTACTGAAGTCGAGTCCATCATTGGCTGATTTGCCAGAGGTACGTGAGTTTGCTGACGTCTTTCCAGATGAGATCCCGGGATTACCTCCAGTCCGAGAGATAGACTTCAGCATTGAATTGATGCCAGGTACAGTGCCGATTTCTAGAGCTCCGTACAGAATGGCACCATTTGAATTGAAAGAATTAAAGGATCAGCTGGAAGACTTACTGGCCAAGGGGTACATCAGACCGAGTGTTTCTCCTTGTGGTGCTCCAGTACTGTTTGTAAGAAAGAAAGACGGTTCGATGAGACTCTGCATCGACTATCGGCAACTAAACAAGACAACGATAAAGAATAAATATCCTTTTCCTCGTATTGATGATTTATTCGATCAGTTGCAGGCTTCTTCTGTATAATCCAAAATTGATTTAAGATCGGGATATCATCAGCTGAGAGTCAGAGATTCTGATATCTCAAAGACAACATTCAGAACCAGGTATGGACACTATGAATTTATTGTCATGCCGTTTGGTTTGACGAATGCTCCAGCTGTGTTTATGGGATTGATGAACCGTATATTCCAGAAATATCTCGATGATTTTGTGATTATTTTCATCGATGATATTTTGATTTATTCAAAGAATATGAGTGAGCATGCTGAGCATTTAAGAACTGTGTTGCGAATTTTACGAGCTGAGAAATTGTATGCCAAACTATCAAAATGCGAGTTTTGGTTAAGACAGATAGTATTTCTGGGTCATATTATATCGTGAGACGGGATATCAGTGGACCCAGTAAGGTTGAAGCCGTGATTTCTTGGCCAAGACCGACGTCAGTGCCCGAAATTCGCAGTTTCATTGGTTTAGCGGGATATTACCGTCGTTTCATTAAAGATTTCTCGAGTATTGCTAAACCAATTACTCAGCTGACTCAGAAGAAGGCTCCATTTGTTTGGTCTGAAGAATGCGAGACCAGTTTTCTGGAGTTGAAAAAGAGATTGACCAGTGCTCCGGTGTTGACTATCCCATCCGGTACTGGTGATTTTGTGGTTTATTGTGACGCTTCTCACAGAGGGTTGGGATGTGTGCTGATGCAGCGAGGGCATGTTATTGCTTATGCCTCAAGACAGCTTAAACCACATGAGACCTGTTATCCAATTCATGACCTTGAATTGGCAGTCATTGTCTTTGCATTAAAGATATGGCGACACTACCTTTACGGAGAGAAGTTTGAGATATATTTTGATCATAAGAGTTTGAAATATCTATTTTCACAATCTGAATTGAATATGAGACAGCGAAGATGGCTTGATTTACTTAAAGATTTTGATTGTGAAATCAAATACTATCCAGGAAAGTCTAATGCAGCAGCTGATGCACTAAGTCGAAAGGTATGTTCCTTATCCTTGTCGACGATTGGTGTTTCAAATTTGGTAGAAGACTGCTGTTTTTCTGGATTGGCATTTGAAACAGATTATAGACCATTGAGACTTTATACGGTGCAAGTGGAACCAGAGCTGATTATGATGATTAAGGCAGCTCAGAAAGTTGATAAGAATGTACAGAAATCAGTATCGATGGTCAGAATAGGACATCGATCGGAGTATCAGGTACGTGATAACGTCTTGTATGTGAATAATCGTCTGGTTGTGCCGAATATTTCAGATTTGAGACGACAGATATTGTCAGAAGCGCATAACAGTCGATTTAGTATTCATCCTGGCGGTAGAAAGATGTACAACGATTTGAAAAGACCGTTCTGGTGGAAACAAATGAAAACTGACATTGCCGAATTTGTTTCCAAATGTCTGAATTGCCAGCAGGTGAAAGCAGAAAGAAAGAAACCAGGAGGATTATTACAGAGTTTGTCCATTCCTGAATGGAAATGGGATTACATTTCCATGGATTTTGTGACGCAGCTACCGCGTTCCTCCCGAGGTTGTGATGCGATTTGGGTTGTGATTAATAGATTGACCAAATCCGCATGTTTTATTCCGTACAAGATCACGTACAGACAACGGATTTTTTTAGCCTATGAGAATGGTTTTTGTTAAAACCGTTGTTAAAAGAAAAAAGACAACTGTTTTAATAAAAACCGTTGTCGTATAAGTGTTGTTGATTTGTATTTTTTTGTAGTGTCACCAAAATGATTGAAAATTTTGATGTTTTTATCGCACTACCAGGTGTTTTTGGTACGTTAGAAGAAATTTTTCACACTGTTTCTTGGGCACAACTTAATATCCATAATAAACCTGTGAGCTTGTTGAATATCAATAATTATTATGACAGTTTGTTGACATTTCTTATAAAGCTGTGGAACAGAATTTCATTTCAGAAAATTACGACAGATACTCATCTGTGCTTCGACTGTCGACCAATTAATTGATGATTTGGAAGCTTTCATAAGCCTGATCCGATGATAACAAAGATCAATTGGTCGCATCAAGCATTAAGAAAAGAAAGTTGGATCATTGATTCAAAAGTCGTGGATTGGTTTGCATTTGTTTCAATTGGTTATCTTCAATAAAATTCCAGGTGATATCTCTTTCATTATGTACTCTTTACTAAGAGTTATTTTGACATTAGGGACAATGTCATATTCTAATTGGGGGGGAACAAATTTAAAATTAAAAATATACTATTTTAAAATAAAACTATGTTTATTGTTTGTATCGTAGTATTTTTTGCAAAAATATCATTACATTACATGTTTGAAAGGTTTAAATTAGAAAATATATTAATCTATCTAAGGATGTTTACATTTTTATTTGAAAAAAAAGTCAATTTTAATATTCTGATTACTATAAAAATATGATTTATGAAATCTTTTTGAATGATTAACAATTGTGACAAAATCAATTATTAAAGTATATGGCCCAAGATATACCTGATAAGAATGCCTAAAATTTTTAAACTAGCACATATTTTGTGAGTGAGTGGAGAGGATTGAGAAAACAGCTTGCGAGCCTTTATTGATCATGAGAGAGGCTATCTATTGTTTAGAGCTTAAGTTCTTATTTTGAAAAAAAAAATTATGCTAATAATACTCGTGCGGGATAACCAGACACGGAACAATTACCTTCTATGACACTTCCTGGTGCTTCCTGAGCTTGATCTTCTGTGAGTGCAAAAACACGAGCCTGGGGTTGGTTTGAGAAATTACGACTTCCCGAGGCTTGCTGCGGTGGTCCATATGACTGTTGAAAAGATTTAGCAGGTACAGTACCTCTACCAGTATTAGATCCTCCACGAAATCCTCCTCGAACAGGTTGTGGAACATTCTTCTTGGATGGACAAACCCTTGCATAATGACCTTCCTGACCACATTCCAGACAAGAGCCATAAACACCAACACAGTGTTCACTAAAATGCCTGCCTCCACAACGGTTACAGTAGGGACCAGAATAAGTAGTTATTTGAGATTAACCTTGTTGACGATAACCACTAGGACTAGAAGAAACTGATCCAGATTTCTTAAACATCTTTCCTTTAGCTTTCAAATTTTGTTGGGTGATTAATCTGTTACCTGTAGGAACAAACGAAGCGCTTCCCCTCTTAAGTCCAGATTCTGCATTTTTTGCTCTTTCGACTGCCTCCGTAAATCCAGTAGGTAGTCCAGACACCACATAAGTATAAATGTTGTTGTTTAATCCATTCACAAAACGATTATATTTTGCCTTTGGGTTTGCTGCTACATGTGGTGCGTATTTTAACATTGTAGTAAAAGTAGAGGCATATTCAGCTACAGACATATTCCCTTGTCTTAGGGTGTTGAAATCATTCTCTTTTTCGGTATAGTAAGATGGTGGAGAAAATTGTTCAATGAATTGAGTTTTGAAGACAATCCAACTTACTTCGATTCCTTGTTCATCAAGTCCTATATTGGTGGCTTCCCACCAATCTCTCGCACGATCCTTCAGTTGGTATAATGCAAGCTTATACTTTTGATTATCAGTATACTCCATTAAATTGAACAGGTACTCAATATCTTTAAGCCATGATTCGGATTTTTCAGCATCCTCAGTACCAAAGAATCTTGTGGGACGCAGTTTTTGGAATCTTGAAACAATCATCCATCGTGATTTGTACAAATTGATCAACAACCTGCTCCACTGGGTTTTCTTCTGTCATAGGAGTTTCTATATGTATCCTAGGACGACCACGACCGCGTCCACTTCCTCGTCCTCTTGTAGCCATCTATAAAGGCCAAATAAACAAATATATACACAAATAAATAGTATCAATGTGACTATATAAATCCACACACATAAAAATATAGGAGCACATAGGCAATTAATTAAGTTTCATGTAATTCTCGTGTGACCATAATCCTATGGAAGCATATCCAGTTATGCTCCGATACTTTGAGCAATTTCCCAGTTTATGGCTCTGATACCACTAAGTGTGGGTCCCTCGACTCTCGACGGTATTTATCATGCTTTATTTCAGTTGATTATTGTTTTAACTCTGTAGCGGAGAATGAGATTTTAAGATTTTATGTCAACGCGGCCCAAAAAGTTCGTTTCAAAAGATATTCATTATTATATAATGAAAAAGTATAATACATATAACTATTGTTGGGACACCACAATTAACATGTTTACTAATTTCATATAAATATTTATATTGTTAATATTTGTCTTGAAACAAAACGCATATCATCCCGGATTAGTTCAACATCATACCATTCTACATATTAGTGCTCGAATAAATATTACATAACAAAATATATCGAGCCTAATTATATATATATATTTATGCATCTTTATTTCAGCTCCTCTCTCACAGCATCTGAATCGGCACGTATACAGACCAAGTCACCCTTACGGAGAAGTATGATAAAATGGGGTCTGTCCCCATCACCAACATCAACCCAGGGCAATCATAAAAGATCTCTTCTACTAGTGCTAATGCTCCATCTATGAACATGACAGTATAAGTGCTTTCCTCATACGGCTCCTCACTCAGAAGTACAATGGATGCCATGTTGCCCTGATTATCAACCACACACAGAAGATAATCGCCCCGAGGGGTAAGCAATAGCCCAGTATGAAAAATACGGAAATAAAAACAACATGAATTGTAACGAATGATATATGGATGCAATGCATAATCAGGGTATATACACATGCATGGGAAATCAGTATATCGGAAGCTGCACAATCAGTAAATGCAGCGCATAACATCTCAAGCAACAGGCAAGGCTCGGCTACACTGTCGTAGCGACCACTCCTCCCCCAATCTACTATCGTGTGCCGGTCAGCTTGCCAAGGACTACGGACGTACTGCGCCTTATCGGCCTACAACATCTCTCGGGCTAGTCGCAGCTCCGTACCATCCCGATAATCTCCTCGAATCCAAACACCATATCGGAAGAAGTAAAAACTGGAATCGAGGCACAATATGCAATGCAATGTCATGTCATGCATCGATGCTACATATATAGAAAATACATGTGTGTAAAATATTCTTTGTTTTAGTGCATCGATGTTATGTAATGTCACAAATAATACACGTAAACAATTTAATGTCATGTAATCCATGTTCAACAAATATCAAATCTTACAAATACCTGTTGTATGTTACTCGGTAATAACATACCTTTTATTTTCACGAACGACGACAAGATGAAATATATAGGAGGTCAAGCTGGGAAATAACATAACATTTGTTTTTAGGGTCCTCTCGAATTATAAAACATCTTATACAAATTATTAAATTGTAATATTGCATCATAAAATCCTTACTAATTTAAGGTTTGGAAAAGTTAACTCAAAACTCTAATAACCATAATTAATTTAACATTCATATTCAAAAACGTATATATATTAAAATGTTAATTTATCCAAAAAAAACTCCTTGATTTTGTCCAGAAATTTAACATTTAAAACTTAAATGATTTTTAAATTGTAATTTTCTTTAAACAATGAACTAGTAAGTATAGATGTTGACGTCCATGAAAATTGAGTCCAAAATAGGTTCTTAAATTTTATTGTCTATTCATGTATAAGGTACTAAAATTTGTATTTAAAAATTTTAAGTTCATTCTCGTAACTCCTTGTACCTATGTCATCTTCTTACCAAAATATTTTAAGATTGGGTCATAGCATTCAAGAGTAGCCAATAATTTCATTCATATTATTTATCTAGATGTTCCATCAAGGTGTGTATATATTTGACCGTAGTGCACTAATATAGAATATATATTATAGGAAACATCTTCCAGAATTCCAAAAACACTTCACAGTATTAGTAGTTAACTCATTACAACAAATAGAATATGATCAACCAAGGAAGTATAAAAACAGGAACATGAAATATTTACCTTACAGAAGACGCTTGAAGAGATGGATAGGAAAGTTGTTTTGTTAAGTTTTAAATTTTATTATTACTTAGATGGTTTTGTTTTGATCCTTTCTCTTTTCCTATCCCTCCCTTTTATACACATCCGTTGGCAACTTGCTGTAGAAGGCAATCATGAATGGGTATGGATAAAATTTTTACTTAATCTAGTAAAAATTTTGAAAAGATATCTCCATCAGATTCTTCTTCTAGATATATTGTATTATATTAATATATTTTGCCTCTTCACTATTTGTAAGGTTATTATATACGTGTGTATATATATATATATATATATATATATATATATATATATATATATATATATATACATTTTTTTTTTACTATATAATACACAAATATATATAAACACATACAACTATATTTTATTTTTAGAATAATTCATTGGATTATTTTTGGGTTCTTACACTCATCTCCCCTTAAATAGATTTCGTCTCGAAATCTAAATGGTATTAATGTCATGACCATGTATTTGAAATAAATAACAATAAAATTCATACCTAGTTGAACAACTGAGAATATAACTGGCGCATTCTACTCTCTAATTCCCAAGTAGACTCTTCAACTCCATGACGAGACCATTGAACACGTACTAGGGGAATTGTTTTGTTACGCAAAACTTTTTCTTTCTGATCCAAAATACAAATTGGTTGCTCGATATATGCTAGTGTCGGGTCTAATTCAACTTCATCTGGCGGCAGAACATGATTTGGATCGGGTTCATATTTCCGTAGCATGGAAACATGAAATACATTATGAATTTTTGATAATGCTGGTGGTAATGCTAGACGATATGCCAAACTTCCCACACGTTCTAGAATTTCGTATGGACCAATGTAGCGCGGTGATAATTTTCGTTTCATGCCGAATCGAACTGTTCCTCTGAATGGTGAAATTTTTAGGAATACTCGATCTCCTTTATTGAATTCAAGCGGCCTTCGTCGCCTATCTGCATAACTAGCTTGTCGGTCTTGAGCAGATTTTATTCGTTTTCTGATCAAATGGATTTTACCATTCATTTCCTGTATCAGTTCTGGCCCAGTCAGTTGCTTTTCACCTATCTCATCCCAAAATAATGGTGATCTACATTTTCTTCCATATAAGGCTTCAAAGGGTGCCATTCCAATACTACGTTGGAAACTGTTATTGTATGAGAATTCTACAAGTGATAAAGCATCTTGCCATCCAACATGAAAATCCATAATAACAGCGCGGAGCATATCTTCCAGAGTTTGAATAGTCCGTTCAGATTGGCCGTCAGTCTGTGGGTGATATGCAGTACTCATAGCCAATCTTGAACCTAATGCTTCTTGAAAACTTCCCTAAAATTTCGAAGTAAATCTTGGGTCTCTATCAGAAACAATGGTGACAGGAATTCCATGAAGTCTCATTATATTGTCAATATAGAGACGAGCCATTTTGCTATAAGTGTACGTCCTCTCATACGGAATAAAATGTGCAGATTTTGATAGGCGATCCACTACAACCCATATAGAATCACATCCTCTTGAAGAACGAGGTAAATGAGTAACAAAATCCATTGCAATATGCTCCCAATTCCATTTGGGAATTTCGAGACTTCGTAGGAGTCCTCCGGGTTTCTTCCTCTCAGCTTTGACTTGTTGACATGTGAGACATCTAGACACAAATTCAGATATGTCTTTCTTCATTCTCTTCCACCAAAACTGGAGTCTCAAACATGCATACATTTTCTTTCCTCCTGGATGGATACTGTAACGGCTGCAATGGGCCTCCTCTAAAAGCTCTAAACGCAAATCTGATTTTTCTGGAACAATTAGACGACCATTTAATCGTAGGGAATCATCTGAAACTATTTCAAATCCTGATTTGTGGCCATCAAGGACCAATTGTCTGGATTTCAGAATTTTTGTATCAGTCCTTTGTGTCTCTTTAATCCGAGAAATTAATTCAGGCTCAATCTGTATCGCAGCAACAGTGACGTGCTCATCATTAATAGTGAAATTCCATCCCAATGTATAAATATCTTCATGTAGTTGCGAAATTCGGACTGAAGTCATAATGACATCTTGAACTTTTCGACTGAGTGCATCAGCTGTGACGTTCACTTTTCCAGGGTGATACTGAATCTCACAATCATAATCTTTAAGAAGGTCCATCCATCTGCGTTGTCTCATATTCAGGTCCGACTGAGAGAATAAATACTTCAGGCTTTTGTGATCGGATAAGATCACAAACTTTTCTCCATATAAATAGTGACGCCAAATTTTTAGGGCAAACACAATGGCGGCTAATTCTAGATCATGAACTGGATACTTACTCTCATGGGGTTTTAGTTGCCGAGAAGCATAGGCAATCACTTTTCCGTGTTGCATCAAAACACAACCTATGCCCCTTAATGATGCATCCGTGCAAACAGTGAAACCACCCGAACCAGATGGAAGAGTAAGAACGGGTGCAGTGGTCAATCTCTTTTTCAACTCGAGAAAACTTGATTCACATTCATCAGACCAAATAAATTTTACATTTTTCCTGTGTTAGGCGGGTAATTGGTTTAGCGATTTTTGAAAATCCTTCGATGAATCGACGGTAATAACCAGCTAAGCCCATGAAACTTCGAATTTCAGGAACGTTCGTTGGTCTAGACCAATTAATCATGGCTTCGACTTTGCTTGGATCAACAGAGATGCCAAAGCGTGATATGACATGACCTAAGAACACCACACGATCTAGCCAAAACTCACATTTTGACAATTTAGCATAAAGTTGTTCCTTGCGAAGTATTTGTAGGACAATCCTCAAGTGTTGAGCGTGTTCCTCTTCAGATTTTGAATATACCAAAATATCATCAATAAAAACGATAACAAATTGGTCAAGAATTTCCTTGAATATGAGATTCATTAGGTCCATAAATACTGCTGGAGCATTTGTAACACCAAACGGCATTACCAGGAATTCAAAATGACCGTATCTTGTCCGGAATGCTGTCTTTGTTATATCTTCGTTTCGTACTCGCAATTGATGATAACCGGAACGCAAATCGATCTTTGAATAAATAGCGGTACCCTTAAGTTGATCAAATAGGTCATCAATCCGAGGCAATGGGTACTTGTTCTTTATAGTAGCTTGATTCAGTTGTTGATAATCAATGCACAACCGCATCGAACCATCTTTCTTGCGTACAAACAACACTGGGGCTCCCCATGGTGATACACTGGGTCTAATGTATCCTTTATTCAGTAATTCTTGTAATTGTTCCTTCAACTCCTTTAATTCCAATGGGGCCATTCGGTATGGTGCTTTAGAAATAGGAGTTGTTCCAGAAATTAACTCTATCGAGAATTCTATCTCTCTAGGTGGAGGAAATCCGGGTATTTCATCGGGAAAAATATCTTGAAATTCATTCACCACTGGAATTTCAGACAATGTTGATTCTGATTTCTCGGTGTCGACAGCATAAACAAGGTATCCTTCATTCCCTTGGAATAGTAAACGCGACATTTCCAAGGATGATATCAAGGGAATTTTGGCACGCGAGCCCTTACCATAGAAATTCCATTTTGTCCCAAAGTTAGAACGAAAACGGACTATCCCATGGAAACAATCAATGGTGGCGTGGTATATTGTCAGTGTATCCATTCCCACGATACAATCAAAATCATGCATTGGTAAAATGATAAGATTCAATCGCAGTTCATTATCTTCACAACTCAACACGCAATCCAATATCATTCGAGTAGACATGATGATTTTACCCATCGGAGTAGCAATAGAAATTGATGTAGGTAGTTCAATAGAAGTCAAAGAATGTGATGTAATGAATGATTCAGAAATGAATGAATGGGATGCACCGGTATCAAATAATACTCGTGCGGGATAACCAGACACGGAACAATTACCTTCTATGACACTTCCTGGTGCTTCCTGAGCTTGATCTTCTGTGAGTGCAAAAACACGAGCCTGGGGTTGGTTTGAGAAATTACGACTTCCCGAGGCTTGCTGCGGTGGTCCATATGACTGTTGAAAAGATTTAGCAGGTACAGTACCTCTACCAGTATTAGATCCTCCACGAAATCCTCCTCGAACAGGTTGTGGAACATTCTTCTTGGATGGACAAACCCTTGCATAATGACCTTCCTGACCACATTCCAGACAAGAGCCATAAACACCAACACAGTGTTCACTAAAATGCCTGCCTCCACAACGGTTACAGTAGGGACCAGAATAAGTAGTTATTTGAGATTAACCTTGTTGACGATAACCACTAGGACTAGAAGAAACTGATCCAGATTTCTTAAACATCTTTCCTTTAGCTTTCAAATTTTGTTGGGTGATTAATCTGTTACCTGTAGGAACAAACGAAGCGCTTCCCCTCTTAAGTCCAGATTCTGCATTTTTTGCTCTTTCGACTGCCTCCGTAAATCCAGTAGGTAGTCCAGACACCACATAAGTATAAATGTTGTTGTTTAATCCATTCACAAAACGATTATATTTTGCCTTTGGGTTTGCTGCTACATGTGGTGCGTATTTTAACATTGTAGTAAAAGTAGAGGCATATTCAGCTACAGACATATTCCCTTGTCTTAGGGTGTTGAAATCATTCTCTTTTTCGGTATAGTAAGATGGTGGAGAAAATTGTTCAATGAATTGAGTTTTGAAGACAATCCAACTTACTTCGATTCCTTGTTCATCAAGTCCTATATTGGTGGCTTCCCACCAATCTCTCGCACGATCCTTCAGTTGGTATAATGCAAGCTTATACTTTTGATTATCAGTATACTCCATTAAATTGAACAGGTACTCAATATCTTTAAGCCATGATTCGGATTTTTCAGCATCCTCAGTACCAAAGAATCTTGTGGGACGCAGTTTTTGGAATCTTGAAACAATCTCATCCATCGTGATTTGTACAAATTGATCAACAACCTGCTCCACTGGGTTTTCTTCTGTCATATGAGTTTCTATATGTATCCTAGGACGACCACGACCGCGTCCACTTCCTCGTCCTCTTGTAGCCATCTATAAAGGCCAAATAAACAAATATATACACAAATAAATAGTATCAATGTGACTATATAAATCCACACACATAAAAATATAGGAGCACATAGGCAATTAATTAAGTTTCATGTAATTCTCGTGTGACCATAATCCTATGGAAGCATATCCAGTTATGCTCCGATACTTTGAGCAATTTCCCAGTTTATGGCTCTGATACCACTAAGTGTGGGTCCCTCGACTCTCGACGGTATTTATCATGCTTTATTTCAGTTGATTATTGTTTTAACTCTGCAGCGGAGAATGAGATTTTAAGATTTTATGTCAACGCGGCCCAAAAAGTTCGTTTCAAAAGATATTCATTATTATATAATGAAAAAGTATAATACATATAACTATTGTTGGGACACCACAATTAACATGTTTACTAATTTCATATAAATATTTATATTGTTAATATTTGTCTTGAAACAAAACGCATATCATCCCGGATTAGTTCAACATCATACCATTCTACATATTAGTGCTCGAATAAATATTACATAACAAAATATATCGAGCCTAATTATATATATATATTTATGCATCTTTATTTCAGCTCCTCTCTCACAGCATCTGAATCGGCACGTATACAGACCAAGTCACCCTTACGGAGAAGTATGATAAAATGGGGTCTGTCCCCATCACCAACATCAACCCAGGGCAATCATAAAAGATCTCTTCTACTAGTGCTAATGCTCCATCTATGAACATGACAGTATAAGTGCTTTCCTCATACGGCTCCTCACTCAGAAGTACAATGGATGCCATGTTGCCCTGATTATCAACCACACACAGAAGATAATCGCCCCGAGGGGTAAGCAATAGCCCAATATGAAAAATACCGAAATAAAAACAACATGAATTGTAACGAATGATATATGGATGCAATGCATGATCAGGGTATATACACATGCATGGGAAATCAGTATATCGGAAGCTGCACAATCAGTAAATACAGCGCATAACATCTCAAGCAACAGGCAAGGCTCGGCTACACTGTCGTAGCGACCACTCCTCCCCCAATCTACTACCGTGTGCCGGTCAGCTTGCCAAGGACTACGGACGTACTGCGCCTTATCGGCCTACAACATCTCTCGGGCTAGTCGCAGCTCCGTACCATCCCGATAATCTCCTCGAATCCAAACACCATATCGGAAGAAGTAAAAACTGGAATCGAGGCACAATATGCAATGCAATGTCATGTCATGCATCGATGCTACATATATAGAAAATACATGTGTGTAAAATATTCTTTGTTTTAGTGCATCGATGTTATGTAATGTCACAAATAATACACGTAAACAATTTAATGTCATGTAATCCATGTTCAACAAATATCAAATCTTACAAATACCTGTTGTATGTTACTCGGTAATAACATACCTTTTATTTTCACGAACGACGACAAGATGAAATATATAGGAGGTCAAGCTGGGAAATAACATAACATTTGTTTTTAGGGTCCTCTCGAATTATAAAACATCTTATACAAATTATTAAATTGTAATATTGCATCATAAAATCCTTACTAATTTAAGGTTTGGAAAAGTTAACTCAAAACTCTAATAACCATAATTAATTTAACATTCATATTCAAAAACGTATATATATATTAAAATGTTAATTTATCCAAAAAAAACTCCTTGATTTTGTCCAGAAATTTAACATTTAAAACTTAAATGATTTTTAAATTGTAATTTTCTTTAAACAATGAACTAGTAAGTATAGATGTTGACGTCCATGAAAATTGAGTCCAAAATAGGTTCTTAAATTTTATTGTCTATTCATGTACAAGGTACTAAAATTTGTATTTAAAAATTTTAAGTTCATTCTCGTAACTCCTTGTACCTATGTCATCTTCTTACCAAAATATTTTAAGATTGGGTCATAGCATTCAAGAGTAGCCAATAATTTCATTCATATTATTTATCTAGATGTTCCATCAAGGTGTGTATATATTTGACCGTAGTGCACTAATATAGAATATATATTATAGGAAACATCTTCCAGAATTCCAAAAACACTTCACAGTATTAGTAGTTAACTCATTACAACAAATAGAATATGATCAACCAAGGAAGTATAAAAACAGGAACATGAAATATTTACCTTACAGAAGACGCTTGAAGAGATGGATAGGAAAGTTGTTTTGTTAAGTTTTAAATTTTATTATTACTTAGATGGTTTTGTTTTGATCCTTTCTCTTTTCCTATCCCTCCCTTTTATACACATCCGTTGGCAACTTGCTGTAGAAGGCAATCATGAATGGGTATGGATAAAATTTTTACTTAATCTAGTAAAAATTTTGAAAAGATATCTCCATCAGATTCTTCTTCTAGATATATTGTATTATATTAATATATTTTGCCTCTTCACTATTTGTAAGGTTATTATATACGTGTATATATATATATATATATATATATATATACATTTTTTTTTTACTATATAATACACAAATATATATACACACATACAACTATATTTTATTTTTAGAATAATTCATTGGATTATTTTTGGGTTCTTACACCTAGAGCCCTTAGCCATGGTTCAAATCATTCCTTGGGATGTTGGTAAGAGGTTTTGGTCGGTGGTTCAAGCCCCAATGGCCATTAGCCTCGCAAACGACGCAAGCAAACCAAGCACAGTTGCTGTATTTTTGGACAGCAACTTGTTGTGTCGGTTCGGTGGCTCGTTCGAGTTCTCGGTTGGCTTTTAGCCTATGGCCTCGGACTGGACAATGCCTCATTGAGTTGGGAAGGTCATGTTTTTGACCGTTTGTCATTCGGATCATTTTTGAGGTCGTACGAGAATTTCGGTGCGATGCGCCAAATTGACTCTCGAAAGAGCGTTTCATGTTTTGGCCTCCATTCACCTAGATTTCGGCCCTCACCATTTTAGGAGCATTATTTTATCATTTTAGGCGTATTTTAATCATGACTACATGATGGTTCAGTGTTGGTTCGGGTTGGTTCGGAGTCCTGATTAAATACGAAGTAGGTAGGCGTAATTGTCACATTTTTGAAGGTTATTGCATAGTTTGGTCCCATAAATCTATTGCATATTTTTCATGCCACATTTAGGTTGCAGCGAGCCTGGGAGCGATCCAATCCATTCAGTAAAATGATTACAGGATATTTAATTCAGTTATTTAATTATATTACGTGCAAAAATACAAATTTTGAGATTTATGCGATATGGCTTGTGGTCACTTTACTATCATGATTAAATCTGGTCGCCAGTTACCGGTCAGTTCAGTTGTTTCACCCAGTACTGTGGCAGCGGTCTGATCAGACGTACATAACTAAGTCCTGTCGCCAGTTACAGGCCCGGTCGCCAGTTACCGGTCAGTTCAGTTCAGGGACCACATGCGTAGACCATAATCTCACCAGAAAATTATTACAGGCTATTCTGTACAGGGCTCCAAGGAGCAAACATTTTCATTATGATTTTCAGTACAGTTATGCACTTATTATAATTAATCATGCCACTACATTTTTACGTTATGCCTCATGACATGATATTTTCACTTGCATGAAACTTTACTATTTATCTACTTGTTATTTACGATATATGCATGTTGAGTCTTTAGATTCACTAGACTTCATTTTTGTAGGTGCTGATGATGTCGGGGCCGAGGGCGGGGACCAGTGAGCTAGCTTGGGTCGACAGTAGCGGAACCCGAGGACCTCATTTACAGCACTTGCCATTTTTTTATGCTCAAACATTTTATCAGTTGTTGGATACTTTAACTTATTATTTTGGCGAGTAATAATTTCTTCCGCTGCTATTTGGAACATTTAAACTTGATTTATCAGTTGATTTTGTGAATGAGGCAATTTTGATTATTTAAAAAGAAAATTTTAAATTTCCCGCAAATTTTCAAGTGAGAATTTTTAGGCACTTATAGCTGGTATCAGAGCGGTGGTTCTGTAAAAGGTTGTACTACTACTGACCACGAGAAGCTCACAAAGTCACGTCTTCGGTCTGTAAGTTTTACATTTACGTATTTTATTTAAAACATGAATTATTTAACAGCATGTTTTCATGAGATATTTTACGTCCAGATTTTTATTGTTCAGTATTTAAATTTAAATAAATTATGGAATTATACATGTTGGTTACGTATGGGTTATGTATGGAACAATATGCCTCCTAGACGCCTTGTTTAGCGCGCGAGGGATGATGAGCTCCGTCATGAGGACGGTGAGCATCAGAGGTAGGAGGGAAATGCACCTCCACCCCCACCGGACATAAATAAGAATTTTGCTATTGGGCATTAGGAGAGGTCGTAAATTATTTGACTATATTATTTTTTGGGTTAATAGTACTGATGTTCTACTTATGAGTCATAAGTTAAACTTAAAAATTATCAATGTTTTCGGGACTTGTAGAATTTGTTAGAAATTAATGATGGTTCATGGTTGCTAGTTGAATTAAATTTTGAGGATTTCATCTAAGCAATAGCGATTCGAAGACTACGACAATCTTTAGGATTATAAATGTACAATTTGAGGATTTTAAGTATCTATAAAAATGTAAGATTAATTATGAGAATTTATTTAGGATGCATGCTCCATCTAGTTAGATTTAAGGATTGAATTACAGGAATCGAGAATTTTGAGGACCTAATTGTAATAACCAATGATTTGAGTACCTCAGTTCAAAAATAAAATTCTAAGGGACTATTTTTGAATTTACCAAATTTTGAGATTTAAATTTTGAGTTCGAGAATTTAAAAGTTTAATGAGGTAAAGATGGAAAATTTTATGGGGATAATGATGCAAATTTCGAAGAGTTGTAGGGCCAAAATGTAAATTTGGAGAACTGTAAGATCCAGATTGCAAGTTTCAAAATTTTAAGGATGTAATTGCGAGCTTTTGAGAAACACTTGAGATTTTAAGTATTTATAGAAATGTAAGACATGTTATGAGGATTAATTTTGGTTTAATAAACTTAAGACTATTGAACCTTATGATACGGAAAATCTATAAAATGAAATTGGGAATAATGAGGACTAATAAGTAATTGTGGAATTTTCGAGATTTAGGGAAAAATTGAACGATATTCGAGGAAAGTAAGCATTAATTTTACAATTTTAAAAAATTTGAGAACTTATTTAGTAGTAAGTGAGAATTGAACGGTTTAAATGGTAGGAATTTTCGGTTATTTAGGCTAAAAGGAAATATAGAATATTTAGATGTTTGGGTTATAATGTTATAATGAATGCTAACCAAGGACATTGTAGGATGAATCAATCTTAGGCGTGAAATTTAAGCGTTAGTGAAATCATGTTGTGGCAAATTAAGGATTTAAAGTAATGACGATTTAAGGAAAATTTGATCGGTTAGTTAAGTTATAAGGATAAACATTGAGTTAGTAAACTTTTGGGAACATAAGTTTGATGTGCCACAAGTTTTAGTCATGATCTTAACAGTTAAGAATATACCTTGTGAGAATTTAAAAAATTTTAGGAAAGTTGGGTACGATGATGGTTAGTTTAATTGGTAGACGCACGTAAGAGGTGAGGTGGACACCTTGTCTTGAGAAATTTTGGAAGTCATTAACAAACTTGGGGCTAAACGGATGTGCGTATTGGAATTATTTTATTCAAAGCTATTTGGATTAGGTAAGTTTGAATTTCAAATTTATGGGATATTTGTTCATACATAAATTTTGAGTGAAATAAAAACAAAAGGGAATTAGTTGTGTTCAATATAAGTTATCAATTGATGAACATTAAGATTTTTGTCAAGTAAGGAATCTAAAATTTTGATTTGGAGATTCTAGAATTCTATGGGTTATAAGTGAAATTGATTTATTAAAGTTAGCCTAATGCTACCATGGGCTAACTTATTAAGTCCATATGGTAGAATTAAGTAAGCATTAAATATACATAAGAATGCGACACTTGTTCCAATGAGAAGTTCAGAGTCCTAGGCCTCAACTAGATTGTAATTGGGAAGAGGATAGTTTGAGCAGGTCATTGATGCTAGAAGTGTTATTATTAAGGTAGAAGGTCGAAGTTGTATAATTGAGTCTTATGGATTAACTTTATTCGAGCTTTAAAATTTTCAACGATTTCACACCCGGGATGCACTTGTAAATAATAATTTACGTAAGTTTAGGGCTGTAAGATAAAGATTCGATTCAAGGATTTTAGGCTAATACTACTATGAGGTTGAAATAAGGTATAACCTCTAAGCATTCTACTGAGAATAGAAGTCGATCAGTAAATTCTGGTACAAAGGTTTCTTAAGTCGAACTGCATAAATGCTGATATAATAGGTCAATGAAGGTTATGAGTATAGTATAAGAAAAGTAAGGTGCGATAAGTTTAGACATCCATATCTAGTATGAGAAACTGCGGGATAAGTCAAAATTCGGGGCTATAGTTGAATAGAACTAAGTCACCATAAGTTGTTTTAAGTTTCGATTCACAAACGAGGACTTTGGTAGACAAATTTATTTAGGATTGAGGAGACGTAAGGACAGCTTAATATTTATCTTATCAGAGTAGCGCATCGGAAGCGTGGATTATTAGGATTCTAGAATTAAGAGTCTAAACATTTTGTTTATCAAGGATAAGCGAATTTCGAGGACGAAATTTCTTTTAAGGGGGGAAGGATTGTAGAACCCGTAAATTAGACTACGTATAAGCCATGCATAATTCTAGTATTTTAAATTAAAATGATTTTATTGCATGAGTATTTAAATTTAATTATTTTATACAGTGGTTTAATTTTTATCATTTCAGTTATTTTCAGTGAGGCCGGACGGGAGTTGGAGTTTTGAGATAGAATTTAAGATTCAGAAATCATTTCCGGAATTTATTTTAGCTAGCAAGTAAGTTCATTTAAGTTAAAAAGGAGGTTTGAGGATTTATTTATTTACTTGAAGTGAGTAGGAAATAAGTTCACTTAAGTTCCAATAATTAAAGGATTAGTTCACTAAATTAATTAAAAAATAGGTTAGGCTTTTAAGGGTTATAAATTTAGTAAATAATCAACATTTTCCTTTATGTTTATGGATGATATTCGGCCACCCCTTTTATGACTAGACAATTCTATGCCAACTCACCATTTGACCCTTTCCTTGTTTTATATTAGTAGGATAATCCCTTCATTTTTTCTAGCACCATTAATTAATAATCAACATTATCCTAGCCTTGTTACCATGTAAAAATCGGCCACACTCATTCTAGATCCCTCTAAGAAGATTTGATAGCAAACCAAATTCAAAATTCAAAAAGGTGGAGACTTGGTCTTGATTTTTTTCCTATAGTTTTGCACCCATTCTCCTCACCCTCTTAACCACCATTTCGCCCCTCCATTACTTCGAAATTCAGAAAGAATTTGAGAGAAAAAAACGTGAGCACCATAGCTAGGAAGAGAGGAGAAAATCGAGAACAAGCAAGGTAGAATAGAAAGCGCTCCACATCCTCCATGCCGGATCGTCTCGTTCTTTCGTTTTCTTTCAAAACGAAACCAGGCATGCATATATTCTTCCTTGACTCTTCAATCAAGTCCTATTATCATTATTTTTACATATCATGATCATCACTTTCATGCTAAAACCGAAATATACAAACAATTTTCAGAAAACTAAACATGCAGATTTTCGGTCCCTCTTGTGCCTTCACGGTTTTTCTTGTTTTTGTATATTCAGGTGATTGGCTCGACTCCAGGATCCCAAAGTGACATCTAGACATGTATTAGGAGGCATTAGGACCACTTTGGTCCATTGAAACAAACCCCATGCATGATTAAATCCGGAAATGACTGCAGCTTTCCATCCGTGCCATTTTGTGCTTCAAAAATTCGGTTTTTGCTGTCAAGGGGAAATGATCTGATCTTGGCTGCCCTAAGGGCCTATAGCCATGGTTAGATCACTTCCCTAGTATGTCTAAGATGTGACAAAGTTGCCCTTTTGGTGGCTTGGTCCATGGTGAATCGGTTTTTAATTAAAACGCTAGAACAGCCCAGCACCCCCTTCGGCTTCTTCCTTTGTGCAGCATGTGTGGTTCGGTTTTGGTGGTTTGGTGTGGATCTTGGTTGGCCTATGGCCTGTAGCCACGGTTCATACCATGCCCCTAGATGTCTAGATCATGTCATGGTCAATCAAATGGCCATTGGAACGATTCGTGACATCCAAACAAAAGCAATGCATCCTACGTGCAGAATTTGTTTTCGGTTGGAACGTTCGGTTGTTTGCTGGTGTGGTTCGAATTGTGGCTGGCCTAGGGCCCTTAGCCATGGTTCAAATCATTCCTTAGGATGTTGGTAAGAGGTTTTGGTCGGTGGTTCAAGCCCCAATGGCCATTAGCCTGACAAACGATGCAAGCAAACCAAGCACAGTTGCTGTATTTTTGGACAGAAACTTGCTGTGTCGGTTCGGTGGCTCGCTCGAGTTCTCGGTTGGCTTTTAGCCTATGGCCTCGGACTGGACAGTGCCTCATTGAGTTGGGAAGGTCATGTTTTTGACCCTTTGTCATTCGGATCATTTTTGAAGTCGTACGAGAATTTCGGTGCGATGCGCCAAATTGACTCTCGAAAGAGCGTTTCATGTTTTGGCCTCCATTCACCTAGATTTCGGCCCTCACCATTTTAGGAGCATTATTTTATCATTTTAGGCATATTTTAATCATGACTACATGATGGTTCAGTGTTGGTTTGTAGTAACCCGATTCCTAATTTGAGTTAATTATCGGATTAATTATATTTTCGGTGGGATCGGAAGGACCGAACAAGTTCGGATCGTCCGATGAGTTCGGATCGTCCGATGAGTTCGGATCGTCCGAGCCAGTGTCGGACCGTCCGAGACAGGTGGCTGGACACGTGGAAGGGTTCTGGACACGTGGTAAGGTTCGGATCATCCGATTGGGGTTCGGATCGTCCGAGACAGGTGGCTGTACTCGTGGAAGTCATGCAAGGATCGGATCGTCCGATCAGAGTTCGGACCGTCCGAAGTGTGCCGGATCGGAGCTTCCGAAATGGTTCGGATCGTCCGAACATTGGCTATAAATAGAGGCGCGAGGCTTCATTTGTGACTCGCCAATTCAGAGAGTTCCATAGCATTTCAGTCGTTTCTGTGAGATTCTAGTCTTTTTCCGAGGTTCGGGCACTAGCGGGGAGCTGCTGGTCTTGTAGCGGAGCTGTGCTCTAGTTGGGAGCTAGCGGCATCAGTGGGCTAGCGACGGACGAAGGTTTGGAATTGTATCAGTATTATCTCAGGATTATCTAGTTAAGTCTGGTAGATAAGTTTTAGTGATGGTTTTCACTTGATGCATAGGCTTGGACTAGACCTGTTGTCTGGTTATTCCAGTGGATTAGGATTGCTGTGATAGAGGTACGAAAGTACTATCCGAGATATCCTGGTCGAGTATACATTCTTATATGTGTTGCATGATTATGTGGTGCATTGATATATGTCATATGATGCATGCTATTATGTCACGTTTATTACTGCATGTTGCATTTCATGTTGAGCCGTATCTCCTTCGAGATAGCCTTTACTGTTGAGCTGTATCTCTTTCGAGATAAGCTATATATCTTGTGGGGCCGCTCAGCCCTGTCTTGTCTTGTGGACGCATGGACACCGAGAGTACACAGTGGCCGACGGGTCGGGAGGGCTTCGGTGATCCGGGACATTTTAGGTCCACGTCTGTTCTTGCAGTGGATGCAGTGACCCAGAGGTAGGACCGCGCGGCACTATCCACTTGGCGCCTCTAGACTGAGCATTTTGAGATCTTTTGTGATTCCTGTTTCTTGACTACCCTGGTATCATATCATAGCATGTGCATTTCATATAGGTTTGTATACTCATGCTTTTGTACTGGGCGTTCTTATCGCTCACGTCCTCGGTTTTGTTTATCTTGGACACCCCATTTCCACGGGGCAGGCCTCAGGTTGGATGGCTCAGGAGGAGGAGGAGGACGTTGAGTAGCCGGTGGAGTTATTTATTCAGTACTCTTTGATTCGATATGGTTGTACCGTATACTTTCTTTTCATTCTGAGTTGTTATGGATTTTCGATGGGGTTGTATAACTATCATTTGTTGACCTTTTCCGCTATTATCTCTGATTGTTATCAATTAAGTTAAGTTGCATGCTTAGTTCTTGATTAGTAGGTGATTCTGGAACGAGTCACTACATTTATGGTATCAGAGCATGCTTACGATTTTGGGATATAGATTCTGTTTTGGGATTTTCGTTGACCATTTTACCATTTTCCCCATTCTATCTTGTAGCGATGGCTGACCACTTTGGTGATGAGAGTAGTCAGGAGAGTGTAGGTCGTTGGGGCGACCAGGATGATCATAGGCGTCATCGTGAGCATCGTCATCGTCGGGATGGTCCTAGGCGTTTTGATTTGCATCGTTTTATTCAGATGGGGCCTAAGCCTCTAGTCGGTGGAGAGACTCCCGATGATGCTGAGGACTGGTTAGAGCGCATGTAGAGTTGTTTCCGTGCATTTCAGTGCACCGAGGAGCAGAAGATAGAGACCCTTAGCTTTCTTCTCGAGGGCCGTGCGCGCAAGTGGTGGCGATCGACTTCTGCGCCGATAGTCCAGTCCCAGGGTAGGGTGACTTGGGCCGATTTCCGTGCAGCTTTCATGCAGCTGTATTTTCCTCCAGCCCTTCGCCAGGCGAAGACGATTGAGCTCCTGAACCTTAAGCAGGGGAGTATGTCTGTTGATGAGTATCAGCAGAAATTCTTCGAGTTGTTACCCTTCGCTCCTCATATCAGTGGCAGTTCTGAGGCCAAGTATGACCATTTCCTCCAGGGTCTTAACCAGGAGATCTTTGACCGAGTCACTGTCTGTGATAATCCTACTTCTTATGATGGGTTAGTGAACCGGTGTCGCCAGGCAGAGATCAGTCTCCAGCGTGGTAGGGCTATTCTTTCTTCTAGACCTCCGAGTACTTTGAGGCCTCGATCTCAGTCGTTCAAGAAATCTGGTTCGTCTTCTTCTGGATCTGGATCTCGATCTAGCGGTGTTTTCCGTTTTGGTAAGAAGAAGGAATCTTGTGCGCATTGTGGGAAGAACCATCCATCGGAGCAATGCCGAGCAGCCGCAGGAGCTTGTTATCAGTGCGGAGAGATGGGGCATATTAAGAAGAATTGTCCTCAGTTGCGAGGTGGAGCAGGATCCAGTTCTGGATCTCAGACGACTGTTCAGCAGAGGAGGCAGGGTCAGGCAGTGGGTAGTTCGAATCTTCGACCTCGTGCCCAAGGTCAGGTGTTTGCGCTGAACCAGGATCAAGCTGCAGATGAGACCGGGAGAGTCATAGCAGGTACTTTTTGTTTATGCGGTATTCCTGCTTTTGTTCTTATAGATACCGGAGCATCTCATTCATTCATTTCTGCACGATTTGTTAAGCGTCATAAGTTACCGTATGTTTCTCTAGACGTTATTCTTTCTGTTTCTACCCCGATGGGTCATTCGGTTTTAGCCAAGCGTCTAGTGATGGGTTGTCCCTTAGATTTTGAGGGTAATGAATTGACTGCGAATCTTATGATTCTGGAGATGGAAGACTTTGATTGTATTTTGGGTATAGACATTTTGACTACCTACCGAGCTACTGTGGATTGTTACCAGAAGCTTGTTCAGTTCCGTACGACTGAGAGATCTAGTTGGTTTTTCTATGGTGAGGGAGCGCGACCTCCGATGCCAGTGGTATCTGCTCTGAAAGCCTGTCGTGCTTTAGAGGCGGGCGGGGAAGGCTACCTCATCTATGCGATTGATACATCCACAGGTAGTGTTGGTATAGAGGATATTCCAGTGGTTTGTGAATTTCCTGATGTTTTTCCAGATGAGATTCCTGGTTTTCCTCCGGTTAGAGAGGTGGAATTTGGCATTGAGTTAATGCCAGGGACTGCACCGATTTCTCGTGCCCCCTATCGTCTTGCTCCGTCAGAGATGAGAGAATTGAAGCAGCAATTACAGGATCTTCTTGATAAAGGTTATATTCGTCCGAGTGTTTCACCTTGGGGAGCTCCAGTTTTGTTTGTCAAGAAGAAGGATGGATCGATGCGATTGTGTATTGATTATCGCCAGCTGAATCGTGTGACGATCAAAAACAAGTATCCATTACCTCGTATCGATGACTTGTTCGATCAGCTTCAGGGTACCTCTGTTTACTCCAAGATTGACTTGCGATCGGGTTATCATCAGATGAGAGTCAGAGATGATGATATTTCCAAGACTGCATTTCGTACTCGTTACGGGCATTACGAGTTTCTAGTTATGCCATTCGGATTGACGAATGCGCCAGCGGTGTTCATGGATCTGATGAACCGAGTCTTTCGTGATTTTCTAGATCAGTTCGTTGTGGTTTTCATCGACGATATCTTGATTTATTCTCACAGTGTGGAGGAGCATGTCCAGCACTTGAGGATTGTGTTGCAGATTCTTCGCGAGAAGCAATTGTATGCTAAGCTGAGTAAGTGCGAGTTCTGGATTGATCGTGTAGTATTCCTTGGTCATGTGATTTCCAAGGAAGGAATTTCTGTGGATCCCAACAAGATTGAAGCAGTGCTGAATTGGTCACGTCCTACGACGGTGGCCGAGATCCGTAGTTTTCTAGGTCTGGCCGGGTATTATCGTCGCTTCATCGTGAATTTCTCCCAGGTAGCTAGACCTTTGACGCAACTTACTCGGAAGAATGTTCCATTTGAGTGGTCATCTGAGTGCGAAGATAGTTTCAGAGAGCTTCGTCGACTTCTGACTTCTGCACCTGTTTTGACGTTACCGTCAGGATCTGATGGTTTCAGTGTTTACACCGATGCATCTTTCCAAGGCTTAGGGTGTGTGTTGACACAGAATGGTCATGTGATCGCTTACGCTTCCAGGCAGCTGAAATCTCACGAGGAGAAGTACCCTATTCATGATCTAGAGTTGGCAGCTATAGTGTTCGCACTGAAGATCTGGCGTCATTACTTGTACGGGGTTAAGTTTGAAATCTTTACTGATCACAAGAGTCTGAAGTATCTGTTCACTCAGGCTGAGTTGAACATGAGACAACGTCGTTGGATGGATCTACTGAAAGATTATGACTGCGAGATCAAGTACCATCCAGGCTCTGCGAATCTCACAGCCGATGCTCTTAGTCGTAAGGTGAGAGCCTCTGCACTTCAGACCAGTGCTATGATTAGTACTATTCAGGATTGTTGTTCGTTGGGATTTAACTTCAAACATCGGAAAGGTATGGAGAGCATTCGTGTTGCTACCATTTTATCTGAGCCAGTTTTGTTCGCTCGGATTCGAGATGCTCAGATGTCTGATCTGAAGACTCAGAGATTAGCTCGGTTAGCGGGTGGAGATAGCGGTTTCCATTATCAGTCTAATGGTCTTCTATGTTTGTCTAATCGGGTTGTAGTACCAGAGGATGATAATTTGAGGGAAAAGATCTTGTCTCAGGCTCATCGAAGCAAGTTGAGTGTCCATCCAGGAAGCAATAAGATGTATAAAGACTTGAGGACACGATTTTGGTGGAAAGGGATGAAGCGCAGTGTTTATCAGTTTGTTTCCAAGTGTCTTGTTTGTCAGCAGGTTAAGGCAGAGCACCGTCGACCGGGAGGATTATTGTTGAACTTACCTATTCTTGAATGGAAGTGGGAGCATATCACGATGGATTTCATTACTCACTTTCCATTGTCTTCGAGGAATAGTGATGCTATTTGGGTAGTGGTGGATCGACTCACCAAGTCTGCTCATTTTCTGCCTTATAACCGTGACTTCACTTTCGATCGGATGGCTCGCTTGTACATTCAAGAGATTGTACGTTTGCATGGAGTGCCAGTCAGTATTGTTAGTGACAGGGATCCTCGTTTTACCTCACGATTTTGGGGTAGTTTCCAGTCAGCATTGGGCACTTCACTAAGTTTGAGTACGGCTTATCATCCAGAGACCGACGGTCAAACAGAGAGGACTATCCGTACACTTGAGGATATGTTGCGAGCTTGTGTTATGGATTTCGGACCCGCTTGGCAGGATCAATTGCCTTTGATTGAGTTCGCGTACAACAACAGCTATCATCGTAGTATTGGTATGGCACCATTTGAGGCGTTGTATGGGCGATGTTGTCGTACTCCATTATTCTGGGACGAAGTTGGGGAACGACATGTTGAGGGACCGGAGTTAGTCCAGCAGGCTATTGATAAAGTTGCAGTAATCAAGAAACGGATTAAGATCGCTCAGGATCGACAGGCTAGTTATGCGAACACCAAGCGACGACCTCTTTATTTTCAGCCAGGTGAGAAAGTGTTTCTCCGAGTTTCGCCTTTTCGCAGGATTTTGAGATTTGGTCTCAAGGGTAAGCTATCTCCGAGATTTATTGGTCCTTTTGAGATTCTGGAATGTGTGGGAGATTTGGCTTACAGGTTAGCATTACCTCCGTATCTGTCTGGGATTCATGACGTGTTTCACGTATCCCTTTTGCGACGATATGTGGCAGATGAATCACATATTTTACATCCATCTGAAGTTCAACTTGAATCGGATTTGTCTTACGTGGAGCGACCAGTTCAGATTCTCGATCGCAAAGATAAGGTGTTGCGGAATAAGATCATTCCTCTTGTCTTAGTTCAGTGGCAGCGTAGAGGCACTGAAGAAGCCACTTGGGAGCTAGAGAGTCGTATGCGTTCGGAGCATCCAGAGCTCTTTTGAGTTGTACTGTAGTTGTACTATGGATGTAAGCATGTTTTCCGTTGTAATCCAATTATCAGTTGTGTTTGGCAACAATTGAGATGTAATAACAATGTTGTTATTTCAGTTTTGTTCATCCTATAAACTTGATTTCGAGGACGAAATCTTTTAAGGGGGGGAGAATGTAGTAACCCGATTCCTAATTTGAGTTAATTATCGGATTAATTATATTTTCGGTGGGATCGGAAGGACCGAACAAGTTCGGATCGTCCGATGAGTTCGGATCGTCCGATGAGTTCGGATCGTCCGAGCCAGTGTCGGACCGTCCGAGACAGGTGGCTGGACACGTGGAAGGGTTCTGGACACGTGGTAAGGTTCGGATCATCCGATTGGGGTTCGGATCGTCCGAGACAGGTGGCTGTACTCGTGGAAGTCATGCAAGGATCGGATCGTCCGATCAGAGTTCGGACCGTCCGAAGTGTGCCGGATCGGAGCTTCCGAAATGGTTCGGATCGTCCGAACATTGGCTATAAATAGAGGCGCGAGGCTTCATTTGTGACTCGCCAATTCAGAGAGTTCCATAGCATTTCAGTCGTTTCTGTGAGATTCTAGTCTTTTTCCGAGGTTCGGGCACTAGCGGGGAGCTGCTGGTCTTGTAGCGGAGCTGTGCTCTAGTTGGGAGCTAGCGGCATCAGTGGGCTAGCGACGGACGAAGGTTTGGAATTGTATCAGTATTATCTCAGGATTATCTAGTTAAGTCTGGTAGATAAGTTTTAGTGATGGTTTTCACTTGATGCATAGGCTTGGACTAGACCTGTTGTCTGGTTATTCCAGTGGATTAGGATTGCTGTGATAGAGGTACGAAAGTACTATCCGAGATATCCTGGTCGAGTATACATTCTTATATGTGTTGCATGATTATGTGGTGCATTGATATATGTCATATGATGCATGCTATTATGTCACGTTTATTACTGCATGTTGCATTTCATGTTGAGCCGTATCTCCTTCGAGATAGCCTTTACTGTTGAGCTGTATCTCTTTCGAGATAAGCTATATATCTTGTGGGGCCGCTCAGCCCTGTCTTGTCTTGTGGACGCATGGACACCGAGAGTACACAGTGGCCGACGGGTCGGGAGGGCTTCGGTGATCCGGGACATTTTAGGTCCACGTCTGTTCTTGCAGTGGATGCAGTGACCCAGAGGTAGGACCGCGCGGCACTATCCACTTGGCGCCTCTAGACTGAGCATTTTGAGATCTTTTGTGATTCCTGTTTCTTGACTACCCTGGTATCATATCATAGCATGTGCATTTCATATAGGTTTGTATACTCATGCTTTTGTACTGGGCGTTCTTATCGCTCACGTCCTCGGTTTTGTTTATCTTGGACACCCCATTTCCACGGGGCAGGCCTCAGGTTGGATGGCTCAGGAGGAGGAGGAGGACGTTGAGTAGCCGGTGGAGTTATTTATTCAGTACTGTTTGATTCGATATGGTTGTACCGTATACTTTCTTTTCATTCTGAGTTGTTATGGATTTTCGATGGGGTTGTATAACTATCATTTGTTGACCTTTTCCGCTATTATCTCTGATTGTTATCAATTAAGTTAAGTTGCATGCTTAGTTCTTGATTAGTAGGTGATTCTGGAACGGGTCACTACATGGTTCGGGTTGGTTCGGAGTCATGATTAAATACGAAGTAGGTAGGCGTAATTGTCACATTTTTGAAGGTTATTGCATAGTTTGGTCCCATAAATCTATTGCATATTTTTCATGCCACATTTAGGTTGCAGCGAGCCTGGGAGCGATCCAATCCATTCAGTAAAATGATTACAGGATATTTAATTCAGTTATTTAATTATATTACGTGCAAAAATACAAATTTTGAGATTTATGCGATATGGCTTGTGGTCACTTTACTATCATGATTAAATCTGGTCGCCAGTTACCGGTCCGGTCGTCAGTTACCGGTTATGAGAGCACTAATAAGTCCTGTCGCCAGTTACAGGCTCGGTCGCCAGTTACCGGTCAATTCAGTTGTTTCACCCAGTACTGTGGCAGTGGTCTGATCAGACGTACATTACTAAGTCATGTCACCAGTTACAGGCCCGGTCGCCAGTTACCGGTCAGTTCAGTTCAGGGACCACATGCGTAGACCATAATCTCACCAGAAAATTATTACAGTCTATTTCAGTACAGGGCTCTAAGAAGCAAACATTTTCATTATGATTTTCAGTACAGTTATGCACGTATTATAATTAATCATGCCACGACATTTTTACGTTATGCCTCATGACATGATATTTTCACTTGCATGAAACTTTACTATTTATTTACTTGTTATTTACGATATATGCATGTTGAGTCATTAGACTCACTAGACTTGATTGTTGTAGGTGCGGATGATGTCGGGGCCGAGGGCGGGGACCAGTGAGCTAGCTTGGGTCGACAGTAGCGGAACCCGAGGACCTCATTTACAGCACTTGCCATTTTTTATGCTCAAACATTTTATCAGTTGTTGGATACTTTAACTTATTATTTTGGCGAGTAATAATTTCTTCCGCTGCTATTTGGAACATTTAAACTTGATTTATCAGTTGATTTTGTGAATGAGGCAATTTTGATTATTTCAAAAAGAAAATTTTAAATTTTTCCGCAAATTTGCAAACTCGAATTTTCGGGCCGTTATAGTTGCAAATGGGATCAAGATTATTCTTGGACCTGTAGAAAGTTGATGATAATATCTATAATATTGGTAACAAGCATGAGATAAAAATCCTCTCATAATTGGGATCAAATTAAGCAACAAACAAAGTTACCCAAAGGAGTGACAGTTTTACCAAGTTCTAGCATTTTGACCATATCTCTCAAATTACTTGGTCAAATGGTTAAAAAAAATTCCACAATTCAAACAACTCAGATATCTACATGTTTTGTTTTATGTGGAAAAGAAAATTCGGATGGGAAGATTTTCAAAAATGATGTGTATTAAAATATAATTTTTTGGAACACCAATGAAAACTTATGTATAAAAAAAATAATATTTTATTTGTAGCTGTGTAGTATCCCGATGCCTAATTTGAGTTAATTATTGGATTAATTGTATTTCGGTGGGATCGGAAGGACCGAACCGGGTTCGGATCGTCCGAAGTTGGTTCGGATCGTCCGAAGTGGGTTCGGATCGTCCGTTCTGTTCGGAGTCAGACGAGTCATGTCATGTCAGAGTTCGGATCGTCCGATCAGGGTTCGGATCGTCCGAAGACAGGTGGCTGGACACGTGGAAGACATGCAATGTTCGGATCGTCCGAAGTGGATCGGATCGTCTGAAGTGTACCGGATCGGAGCGTCCGAAGTGGATCGGATCGTCCGATCGTTGTCTATAAATAGAAGCGCGAGGCTTCACTTTTCACTCGCCAATTCCGAGAGTTCCAGAGCGTTTTAGTCGTTTCTGATGGGTTTCTAGTCTTTTCCCGAGGTTCGGGCACTAGCGGGGAGCTACTGGTTTTGTAGCGGAGCTGTGCTCTAGTTGGGGGCTAGCGGCATCAGTGGGCTGACTACGGACGCAGGCTTGATTCTAGGGCTGATTGCTAGGATCTACTGGTTTGAGGTACGAAAGTACTATCCGAGATAGCAGGATTGAGTATGCTTTACTATGTGTTGCATGTTTATATGTTGCATTATTATCTGTCATATGATGCATGGTTTATTATGCGGCATTTGCATAATCATGTTGAGCCTGATTATCTTTGAGATAGCCTGTTGAGAGGGTGCTCAGCCCTCGTTTGTTGTGGATGGTTGGACCCCGTTGGCCGACGGTGGTCAGGTCACCGGTATATCCACAGGTTTATTTTGGTATGGGAGCCACCTCCTGGTGCGACGGCGCAGAGTGCTACATACCTTGACGTCATTTACCTGAGCAGTATTTTCGATATACCCAGATCCTGGTATCCAGTACATTTTGCATACATGCATGTCATAGTCTTGTATACTCATGCTTTCGGTGCTGAGCGTTTTATGCTCACGTCCTCGGTTTATCTCTGTTTTGGACACCCTATTCAATGGGGCAGGTCTCAGGTTGGACGGTCCAGGAGGCAGTGGACAGGGAGCTGGCAGAGGTTGACCTGTAGTTGTTGGTATTTGTTCTTGGTATTTAGTTCGATCTGGTTGTTTAAGTATTTTGTACTTACAGATTCGATTGGGTAGTATTACTGTTTTTCCGCTGTTTACCTGATTCAGTTTTAAATGTTAATTTTGCATGCTTAAGTTCTGATTAGTAGGTGATTCTGGAACGGGTCACTACATTTATGGTATCAGAGCATGCATTAAGATTTTGGGATTTAGAATTGTTCTTTTGGGTTTAATCTCTGGTAACTTTTGTAGCTAGAATGTCTGGTTTTGACGACGATGCTAGTAGTCATGGCAGCATTGGACGCTGGGGAGACCGCGACGATCGGGAGCGTCGTCGAGAGCATCGAGAACGTCGTCAACACCGTCGTGATGAGCCTCGGAGTTTTAGTATGCATCGGTTCTTGCAGATGGGGCCGAAACCTCTTTCAGGCGGTGAGACCCCGGATGTTGCGGAGAACTGGCTTGAGAGGATGGAGAGCTGCTTCAAGACTTTTCAGTGCTCGGCGGAGCAGCAGATTGATACCCTTGATTTCTTGCTGGAGGGTGGTGCGCGCAAGTGGTGGAGGTCTACCTCTGCACCGATAGTTCAGCGACAGGGTCGAGTTCTTTGGGCCGATTTCCGAGCCGCTTTCATGTTGCTTTACTTTCCGCCAGCTCTTCTGCAGACCAAGGCGATTGAGTTGATCAATCTGAAGCAGGGAAGTTTGTCTGTTGATGAGTATCAGCAGAAGTTCTTTGAGTTGCTTCCTTATGTTCCGCATGTCAGTGACAATGCTAGTGCCAAGTATAACCATTTTCTTCAGGGCCTCAATCAGGAGATTTATGATCGGGTTGTTGTCTGCGATGATCCGACATCGTATGAGGGCCTTGTGAATCGTTGTCGCCAGGCTGAGGGCAGTTTGCTGAGAGGTCGAGCCATGCAGTCTGCTCGTCCTACTAGTTCTTTGGGTCCCCGCGCCCAAGCATTTAAGAAGGCTGGATCTACTTCTTCTTCCTCTGGATCTGGAGGAGTTCACCATTTTGGGAAGAAGAGGGGCCCGTGTCAGCACTGCGGGAAGGATCATCCGACGGAGCGTTGTCGCAAGGTTGCGGGTGCTTGTTACAAGTGCGGTGAGTTGGGCCACATGAAGAGAGATTGTCCACAGACGGGCGGAGGATCAGGATCTGGTTCTCAGGCTTCAGTTCATCAGAGGCCACAGCAGGGACAGTCTACTCAGGGTTCTAACCTCCGACCGCGTACTCAAGGGCAGGTCTTTGCTCTTAACCAGGATCAGGCGGCTGAGGAGAACGAGAGAGTTATCGCAGGTGTGTTTTTATTATGTGGATTACCTGCTTACGTTCTCGTTGATACTGGTGCATCGCATTCATTCATATCTGCGAGGTTTGCTAAGCGTCATAAGTTACCTTTCACTTCTTTGGACGTTGTGGTATCTGTTTCCACGCCGATGGGTCATTCGGTATTAGCTAAACGTCTAGTTTTGGGTTGTCCTCTAGAGTTTGAGGGTAATATTTTAACTGCTAATTTGATGATTCTTGTGATGGAGGATTTTGATTGCATTCTGGGAATAGATGTGCTGACTGTGTTTAGAGCTACTGTGGACTGTTATCAGAAGTTTGTGCAGTTTCGTCCAGTTGAGGGTGACAATTGGTTTTTCTATGGAGAGGGAGCGCGACCCCCGATGCCTGTGGTTTCTGCTCTGAAAGCCTGTCGTGCTTTAGAGTCGGGCGGGGAAGGCTACCTTATCTATGCTATTGATTCGTCCGCAGATAGTGTCGGTATCAGTGACATTCCAGTGGTTTGTGACTTTCCGGATGTTTTTCCCGAGGGGATTCCTGGTTTTCCTCCCGTTCGGGAAGTGGATTTCGGCATTGATTTAGTGCCAGGCACGGCACCAATCTCTAGAGCTCCTTATCGTTTAGCTCCATCGGAGATGCAAGAATTGAAGCAGCAGTTGCAGGATCTTCTTGACAAGGGGTATATTCGACCCAGTGTGTCCCCGTGGGGAGCACCAGTTCTTTTTGTCAAAAAGAAGGATGGTTCTATGCGGCTCTGCATAGATTATCGGCAGTTGAATCGTGCGACGATAAAGAATAAGTATCCGTTGCCACGGATTGATGATTTATTTGATCAACTGCAAGGTACCTCTGTATATTCCAAGATTGATTTAAGGTCTGGTTATCATCAGCTTCGAGTTCATCAGGGAGACATATCGAAGACTGCATTCAGGACCCGGTATGGGCATTATGAGTTTCTGGTTATGCCTTTTGGGGTGACGAATGCACCAGCAGTTTTTATGGATCTGATGAATCGGGTTTTTCGGGAATTCTTGGATAAGTTTGTTGTGGTGTTTATAGATGATATCTTAATCTATTCGCATGATCAGCAAGAACACGCACAACACTTAAGGATTATTTTACAGACACTTCGCGAGAATCAGCTTTATGCGAAGTTGAGTAAATGTGAGTTTTGGATTGACAGGGTTGTATTCCTTGGTCATGTCATTTCTAGCGAGGGAGTTTCAGTTGACCCGAGCAAGGTGGAAGCGGTATTGAACTGGTCGCGTCCGACGACAGTAGCCGAGATCCGCAGTTTTCTGGGATTGGCTGGGTATTATCGCCGTTTCATTGCCAACTTCTCTCAGATTGCTAAGCCACTCACTCAGCTCACTCGGAAAGATGTTTCATTTAAGTGGACATCAGAGTGCGAAGAGAGTTTCTGGGAACTTCGCAGACGTTTGACATCTGCGCCTGTTTTGGCTTTACCGTCTGGATCTGGTGGTTTCAGTGTTTACACCGATGCCTCTTTACAGGGACTAGGGTGTGTTCTGATGCAGAATGAGCATGTGATTGCTTATGCGTCGAGACAGTTAAAGCCTCATGAGGAAAACTATCCTGTTCATGATCTGGAATTAGCAGCGATCGTTTTTGCTTTGAAAATCTGGCGCCATTATCTGTATGGTGAGCGATTTGAGATCTTCACTGATCATAAGAGTTTGAAGTATCTGTTCACTCAGGCTGAGTTGAACATGCGTCAGCGTCGTTGGATGGATCTACTCAAGGATTACGATTGTGAGATCAAGTATCATCCAGGATCTGCGAATCTCACGGCCGATGCTCTTAGCCGCAAGGTGAGGTTATCTGCTCTTCAGACTTGTGCTGTATCTGGGATTATTCAGGATTTCTGTTCGATGGGATTCAATTGTAAGCATCGGAAGGGAACAGAGAGTATCCGTCCAGCTACTATTTTGTCCGAGCCAGTTTTGTATTCTCGGATTAGAGATGCTCAGATGTCTGATTCTAAGGTTCAGAAATTAGCTCGGTTGGCTGATGGAGATAATACTTCTGGATTCCACTATCAGTCCGAGGGTCTTTTGTGCTTATCTGGTCGTGTTGTTGTACCGGAAGATGACACTTTGAGGGAGGAGATTTTGTCCCAGGCTCATCGTAGCAAGTTGAGTGTTCATCCAGGGAGCAACAAGATGTATAAGGATTTGAGGACTCGATTTTGGTGGAAAGGTATGAAACGTAATGTTTATCAGTATGTCTCCAAGTGCCTAGTCTGTCAGCAGGTGAAGGCTGAGTATCGACGACCTGGAGGTTTGTTGCAGAATCTTCCTATTCCAGAGTGGAAGTGGGAGCATATCACGATGGACTTCGTGACTCACTTGCCTATGTCTGTGGGGAATAGAGATGCTATCTGGGTGGTAGTGGATCGACTTACTAAGTCTGCCCATTTTCTTCCGTATAACAGAGATTTCACTTTCGATCGGATGGCACGGTTGTACATTCAGGAGATTGTACGGTTTCATGGTGTGCCCGTGAGTATCGTTAGTGACAGAGATCCTCGATTTACGTCTAGATTTTGGGGCAGCTTTCAGCAAGCTTTGGGCACTACCTTGAGTTTGAGTACTGCATATCACCCAGAGACTGACGGTCAGTCAGAGAGGACTATTCGTACTCTTGAGGATATGTTGAGATCTTGTGTGATGGATTTCGGGCCAGCTTGGCAGGATCATCTGCCACTGATAGAGTTTGCATACAACAACAGTTTTCATAAGAGTATTGGTATGTCTCCGTTTGAAGCATTGTATGGTCGACGTTGTCGTACTCCCCTGTTCTGGGAAGAAGTCGGAGAACGACAGGTCGAGGGTCCGGAATTGATTCAGCAGGCCATGGACAAAGTTCTTGTGATCAAACAGCGGATTAAGACTGCTCAGGATCGACAAGCAAGTTATGCGAACTCCAAGCGCAGACCTCTTCATTTTGATGCAGGCGAGAAAGTGTTTCTCAAGGTATCACCTTTTCGGAGGATTCTGAGATTTGGACTCAAGGGTAAGCTATCTCCGAGATTCATTGGTCCTTTTGAGATCTTAGAATGTGTGGGAGATTTGGCCTACAGATTAGCTTTGCCACCGTATCTGTCTAGTGTTCACAATGTGTTTCATGTGTCCTTGCTGAGACGATACGTAGCGGATGAGTCTCATGTTTTGCATCCGACAGAAGTTCAGCTGAATCCGGATTTGTCTTTTGTGGAAAGACCGGTTTCGATCTTAGACCGGAAGGATAAGGTACTGCGGAATAAGACTATTCCTCTTGTCTTAGTGCAGTGGCAGCGCCGAGGTACTGAAGAAGCTACTTGGGAACTAGAGAGTCGCATGCGGTCAGAGCATCCAGAATTGTTCTAGTTGTAGTATTTTCAGTTATGATTGTAATTTCAGTTGTGCTTTCAGTTGTAATTCATTCTTAAGTTGAATGTA
Organism: Primulina eburnea; assembly: GCF_022965805.1. Lineage (NCBI taxonomy): Eukaryota > Viridiplantae > Streptophyta > Magnoliopsida > Lamiales > Gesneriaceae > Primulina > Primulina eburnea. The sequence continues at coordinate 14,615,664 of NC_133117.1, forward strand.
TTGTTGTTCAGAATTGTCATTCTTCAGACTCGATTTCGCGGACGAAATCCTTTTTAGAGGGGGAGAATGTAGTATCCCGATGCCTAATTTGAGTTAATTATTGGATTAATTGTATTTCGGTGGGATCGGAAGGACCGAACCGGGTTCGGATCGTCCGAAGTTGGTTCGGATCGTCCGAAGTGGGTTCGGATCGTCCGTTCTGTTCGGAGTCAGACGAGTCATGTCATGTCAGAGTTCGGATCGTCCGATCAGGGTTCGGATCGTCCGAAGACAGGTGGCTGGACACGTGGAAGACATGCAATGTTCGGATCGTCCGAAGTGGATCGGATCGTCTGAAGTGTACCGGATCGGAGCGTCCGAAGTGGATCGGATCGTCCGATCGTTGTCTATAAATAGAAGCGCGAGGCTTCACTTTTCACTCGCCAATTCCGAGAGTTCCAGAGCGTTTTAGTCGTTTCTGATGGGTTTCTAGTCTTTTCCCGAGGTTCGGGCACTAGCGGGGAGCTACTGGTTTTGTAGCGGAGCTGTGCTCTAGTTGGGGGCTAGCGGCATCAGTGGGCTGACTACGGACGCAGGCTTGATTCTAGGGCTGATTGCTAGGATCTACTGGTTTGAGGTACGAAAGTACTATCCGAGATAGCAGGATTGAGTATGCTTTACTATGTGTTGCATGTTTATATGTTGCATTATTATCTGTCATATGATGCATGGTTTATTATGCGGCATTTGCATAATCATGTTGAGCCTGATTATCTTTGAGATAGCCTGTTGAGAGGGTGCTCAGCCCTCGTTTGTTGTGGATGGTTGGACCCCGTTGGCCGACGGTGGTCAGGTCACCGGTATATCCACAGGTTTATTTTGGTATGGGAGCCACCTCCTGGTGCGACGGCGCAGAGTGCTACATACCTTGACGTCATTTACCTGAGCAGTATTTTAGATATACCCAGATCCTGGTATCCAGTACATTTTGCATACATGCATGTCATAGTCTTGTATACTCATGCTTTCGGTGCTGAGCGTTTTATGCTCACGTCCTCGGTTTATCTCTGTTTTGGACACCCTATTCGATGGGGCAGGTCTCAGGTTGGACGGTCCAGGAGGCAGTGGACAGGGAGCTGGCAGAGGTTGACCTGTAGTTGTTGGTATTTGTTCTTGGTATTTAGTTCGATCTGGTTGTTTAAGTATTTTGTACTTACAGATTCGATTGGGTAGTATTACTGTTTTTCCGCTGTTTACCTGATTCAGTTTTAAATGTTAATTTTGCATGCTTAAGTTCTGATTAGTAGGTGATTCTGGAACGGGTCACTACAAGCTGTCTCCCCAAATTTGGCTATAAATAGGGGTGCATTGTAATGAATTGAGACCTTTGAGTTCATAATATTTTTCTCTTTATTTTTCTTTTATTTCTTCAATTAAATATAATTGGCATGTAAATTTCATATTCAAAGTTTTACGCTTTGAATAATGAGTAGCTAACTTCCCAAAGTTGAGATGAAAAGGTGAAACTCTTGACATGATAATAAGGTTATTAAAATATAAGAATCCATGTTTTATATTATTTAATCATTGTTTATTGTTTATTGTTTATGTTATATTTATTTCTTTAAGTATTATTATACCCTACTTATAAGTGGGCGTTTTGATTTATTGTTGCTATATGTTACACTCAATTCTTGGAACAATTTAATGTTAGTTCTGTATTACCAACCATTTAAAGTGGATGTCTTGATTTATTATAAATGAAAATATCATAATATTATTTTCTCGGAACCATTTAAATGTTATTTTGGTATTACCAATCATTTAAAGTGGATGTCTTGATTTATTATATATGAATATATCATAATATTAATTTTTTGGAACCATTTAAATGTTTGTTTGGTTTTACCAACCATTTAAAGTGAGAACCTTGATTATATATATATATATATATATATATATATATATATATATATATATATATATATATATATATATAGCACAATAAATATTTGACAACATTTATAAGTTTTGGTATATAGTATATACTTGTAAGATAATAATATATAACATAATATAAATATGATTATTTAATATATATTGGAACCATTTTATTAAATGGATTTCAATAATGTTCATTAATGTTAACTTTATTAAAATACCAAGTGGATCCTTTAATCTTAACTACTTAAATTAAAATTTGAATAATTAAAATTTACCAATTCAAACAATTAAAAGAAAAAAAAAACAAAAACAAATTGTAGTAAATTTGTAATTACCTTAGCTTCCATGTGGATACGATATCGGACTCACCGAATTATACTATTTGTGGACAACCTACTTTTGGGAGTGCAACAATCAAAGTCGCAACAGGAGGCTAGGGTTAAATCTCCTACTTAAATAAAACATACTTGACCTTATTACCATAATGTAATAATTGGGATTTTACTCCAACAGTTTAAACGTTTAAATTTTTGCAAACTTTGTTCGTAGTTGTTTTACTTCAAATATTTTTAGACGTACAATTTATCTTTATCACAATTTGAAAGATTATTATTTATTTAAGCAAATTTTTATTTTTCCACAAATTTCAATTAGTTGAAAAAAATGGTACGTTACACCTTCTATATCTAGGATATTTCCGTTGTCAAATCTCTCATGCAATGTTATCAACATTCGATAAGGTTTGATAAGATGATATAAGTCATCTATCCATCCATGTGTTTCTAGAACATTCTAGGACTCTCCTTAGGTAATTTGACAAATTAGAAAATCTATTGATCAATGTTTGATTAAGAATCTCCAAGTTTATTAATCAAACATCCATAATAGACGATCAGACATCACCGTCGCGACGAGAGTAAAAAAAAACTCGTTATTATAATGCAAAGTGAAAATTTAGAAAATCAATTTTTCAGTGATTCATTTTTTGTTGTTGCCAATTGTTGAACTACTTCACAAAATTTAGGCAGTTGCACTCTCATCATAAATTTAGCACTCAAGGTAAATCTTATAACTTGCAAATATAGAATCCACTTATAAACAGATTTTATAAGCCATCTGTTTGATCTCTATCAAACTAAATCATCAAATTCAACTCTTTAAATTTGACTATATCAATAGAAACACATAAATCAATGTGATTCGAGACAACAATTGTCCCTATTCAGGCTTACCTTGTTAGCCCATTGCGTTCATTAAACCCTTGATCACAAGAATGTTCTTGAACCTATCAAATCATGGTAAGAGTCAAAATACAACACTAGTATACATAACCTCTATGTTGTCCTAGGTCAAAAGACTAACGATGTACAACCAAAAAAATTAATCTACTCTATAAGTGATAACCACTTGGAAAGAACGATGAATATTTGTTCAACAACTCGTCATATGATCACCCACATCTATGATTAAACATCTCCATTCTCTTACCAATAAAACGTGGCGTTTAACATCACAAATGTTAGTCTCGAACTCGAGCGATTTTAATCATTTCAGACGGCTGAATCGAATAAAAACGAGTTTAGAATATACGTGTAAAGGCCCGAAAATTCGTGCTTGAAAATTTGCGGAAAAATTAAAAATTTTCTTTTAAGCTAAACGGAGAATCAAATTCATAAAATAAACTGTTAAATAATGTTTAATGTTTAAAAATAGCAGCGGAAGAATTTAATGTTTGCAAAGTAACAATTTAAAATAATTCAACAAGAGATAAAATGTTTGACCATAAAAATCGTAAGTGTTGAAAATGAGGTCCTCGGGTTCCACTACTGCCGACTCGAGCTGGCTCACTGGTCCCCGCCCTCGGTCCTGACATCATCAGTACCTACAACAATCAAGTCTAGTGAGTCTAAAGACTCAGCATGCATATATCGTAAATAACAAGTAAATAACATAGTAAAATTTGCATGGGATAAGATGTCGTATCAGGAGTCATAAAATGAAAATACTTCGACATAAACAATTATAATACGTGCATAACTAAACTGAACATCGTAGTAAAAATGGTTGCTCCATCGAGCCCTGTCATAAATATCAAGTAATAATTTTCTGGTGAGATTATGGTATCCGCAAGTGGCCACTGCACTAATATAAACTGCAAAATGACCGGTGACCGGCGACCGGACCGATAAATGGCGATCGGATTTAAATATGCTCGTCTGATCAGACAAAATGCCACAGTATACTAGGTGGTACAAACTGAAACTGACCGGTAACTGGCGACCGGATTTACATAGTCTCCCATGATAGTGCTACGGCCACAAGCAATATCGCATAAATCTCAAAAATGAACATTTTAAATTTCTATGCACGTAATATAATTAAATGTCATCATCAAATCTGAAAAATTTCAATCTCCTGTATTAAAATCATTTACTTGCGATAATTTAAAAATATCTATATGACTTGATTGAAGAGTCAAAGGAGATATAAACATTCCTTGGTTTGTTTTGACAGAAAACAAACAAAATAACGACGCGGCGCGGCGGAGACGAAGTGCTCTTCTCTTCCTCACTTAATTCCTTTAAATTAAGCATTCACCATAATTATTATAATAGCGTAAAAATCGTAAACGTGATGCATGAACATTTAAAAATATTATGATTCCTGCTCAGGGCGCTGCTAGGACTAAAATATCACTCTGGGTGCAAATTTACCATTTTGCCCCTGGAAACCCGAAAATTACCATTTTACCCCTGGACCTCTAAAATTGACCCGAAGCTTACCAAACTCCTTAAAATATCCCAAAACATTTTTATAAGTATTCCTAGTCGTAAACTCGAGCCCAAAAACCAACTTAGTCTATTTGTTTTAAAAACTTGGACTGGGGTCCCGGTTTTAACCCGAATCGAACCGAAACTTAACCAAATTTTCTCCAACTTATACTATACCTTAAAAAAACTTTAATAAATCCTAAAACACTATCATTAGACCCCTAAACCCACGGCTAAAATTTCCCAAAATTCCGAAACTCTCGGTCCTCTCTTTTCTAGCCACCTCACACACACCTTTCCCTCACAAACTCACACCTCACGCTAATCCTTCGCCCCAGCCATGAACCCACCTATTGTAGGCCTAAAACAGACACCAAGGAACAGCCCTGAACCAATATCACCAGCCCCATGCACACGACTGGCCCCTAAGAACCGAGACCCACCAAAAAGCTCCTACCGAACCAATTCGCTTCTCCTTAATTGGATCGCTTGTTCCCTGCTTTTCATCATGGCTCGAGCCATTCTATACACTGACTCAGATCCAAAAGGGTCTGGTCCAGGGCTGGAGAGGGCCCTCGCACGGCTGGTGAGAAAGAAACAAAGGACCGAAACCACTACACTAAAACACCCGATCTGCACACCCCTCTCGATCTCACTCAAACCCGATCACCTCACACTCCAGCACCTACACCTCACACTCCTGGTCTGTAAGGGCCCCTGACCACCTAATACAGCAGTCCCCTTGCAACAATATATCATAAAACGTGAGGGGGAAACAGGTTCTTTGTACAGAAACGTGATAACCCAAGGAAACAATGGTTTTACATGCATGAACAAGAAACTATCGGCCAAGACAGCACATCAGCGTAAAATATATATATATATATATATATATATATATATATATATATATATATATATATATATATATATATATATATATACAGCGTGTATGCAGAGCAAGGAAGATACCTAGCGTGCCTTAGATGAATTCCACGCAAGAACGGCGAAGAGATGGGCAACGGGGAAGCACCGGAGAATTTTGTTGCAAGAAAATGCTTAACCGAAGGCTTGCTGCTATGGAGGCTCTGAAACCGAGGGCGAGAGGTTCTGAATGGGGGTGTCGGCTATGTTGGGATTAGGTTTAGGGTTAATGGTGCTTAAGGGCTTAATTATATAGATAACAAAATAGTTTATGGGCCTAAATTGTTTAATTAAAAGATTAAAAGATAATTAAGCCCTATAAACTCAAAAGTAGGCCCATTAAGCTCAAACCCGCTCTCGAAAAATATTACGAGTTGGAAAGATTTTGAAAATATTAGCCGAACCCTTAAAAAGTCCCCCGACTCGCTAAAATTTACGTACCTTTAAAAATAAAATCTCGCGGGTAAAAATACCCTAATAAAATCCTATTTTAGAAAAATACACTTAAAATGCTCTAAATTAATTTATAAAAATTAATCGTGTAATTAAGATAATTTTCTGAAAATTCCCCGGTCTCCGTTCCTCGATCGAACGTGAAATGCACCTAGAAATCCTAATGCATGAACTTTTAAAATTTTAAGAACTAAATTCTATCATGCATGAATTATGCATAAAATGCATAAAATAATTAAACATAATTTAATGAAATGAACATGCTAAATTACCACTTCTTAAATGAATCTTTATTAACTTATTTCAATACTCCATCTCCAGTCCGGTCTCACTTATTTAACTAAAAAGATAACAATTAAACTACTGTGTAAAATAAATAAATTTAAAGAAAAGAATTTAAATACTCATGCAATGAAAATCATTTTAATTTAAATACTAAAATTATGCATGACTTATACGTAGTCTGATTTACGGGTTCTACAATCCTTCCCCCCTTAAAAGAAATTTCGTCCTCGAAATTCGCTTATCCTTGATAAACAAAAAGTTTAGACTTTTAATTCTAGAATCCTAATAATCCACGCTTCCGATGCGCTACTCTGATAAGATAAATATTAAGCTGTCCTTACGTCTTCTCAATCCTAAATAAATTTGTCTACCAAAGTCCTCGTTTGTGAATCGCAACTTAAAACAACTTATGGTGACTTAGTTCTATTCAACTATAGCCCCGAATTTTGACTTACCTCACAATTCCTCTTTCTAGAAATGGATGTCCGAACTTATCGCACCTTGCTTTTCTTATACTATACTCGTAATATTCATCGACTTATTATATTAGCATTTATGCGGTTCGACTTAAGAAACCTTTGTACCAAAATTTACTGATCGACTACTATTCTCAGTAGAACGCTTAAAGGTTACACCTTATTTCAACCTCATAGTAGTATTAGCCTAAAATCCTTGAATCGAATCTTTATCTTACGGCACTAAACTTACGTAACTTATTATTTACAAGTGCATCCCGGATGTGAAATTGTTGTAAATCTTAAACCTCGAATAAAGTTAATCCATAAAACTCAATTATACAACATCGACCTTTTACCTTAATAATAACACTTCTAGCATCAATTACCTGCTCAAACTATCATCTTCCCAATTACAATCTAGTTGAGGCCTAGGACTTTGAACTTCCTCATTGGAACAAGTGTCGCATTCTTATGTATCTTTAATGCTTACTTAATTCTAGCATATAAACTTATTAAGTTAGCCCAGGGTAGCATTAGACTAACTTTAATAAATCAATTTCACTTATAAACCACAGAACTCTAGAATCCCCATATCAAGCTTTTAGATTCCTTACTTGATAAAAATCTTAATAATTCCTCAATTGATAAATTATATTGAACACAACTAATTCCCTTTTGTTTTTATTTCACTCAAAATTTCGGTGTGAACAAATATCCCATAAATTTTAAATTCAAACTTACCTAATCTAAATAGCTTTGAATAAAATAATTCCAATACACATATCCGTTTAGTCCCAAGTTTGTTAATGACTTCCAAAATTTCTCAAGACAAGGTGTCCACCTCACCCCTTACGTGCGTCTACCAATTAAACTAACCATCATCATACCCAACTTTCCTAAAAAATTTTAAATTCTCACAAGGTATAATCTTAACTGTTATGATCATGACTAAAACTTGTGACACATCAAACTGATGTTCCCAAAAATTTACTAACTCAATGTTTATCCTTATAACTTAACTAACCGATCAAATTTTCCTTACATCGTCGTCACTTTAAATTCTTAATTTGCCACAACATTATTTCACTAACGCTTAAATTTTCACGCCTAAGATTGATTCATCCTACAATTTCCTTGGTTACCATTCATTATAACATTATAATCCAAATATCTAAATATTCTATATTTTGTTCGAGCCTAAATAACCGAAAATTCCTACCATTTAAACCGTTCAATTCTCACTTACTACTAAATAAGTTCTCAAATTTATTAAAATTGTAAAATTAATTCTTACTTTCCTCGAATATCATCCAACTTTTCCCTAAATCTCGAAATTCCACAATTACCCATTAGTCTTCAGTATTCCCAATTTCATTTTATAGATTTCCCGCATCATAGAGTTCAATAGCCTTAAGTTTATTAAACCCAAAATTAATTCTCATAACACGTCTTACATTCTTATAAATACTTAAAATTCCAATTCCTCAAAAGTTCGCATTTAATCCTTAAAATTTTGAAACTTGCAATATGACCCTTACAATTCTCCAAATTTACATTTTGACCCTACAACTCTTCGAAATTTGCATCATTGTCCCCATAAAAATTTCCATCTTTACCTCATTAAACTTTTAAATTCTCGAACTCAAAATTAAATCCCAAAATTTAGTAAATTCGAAAATAGTCCCTTAGAAATTTTATTTTTGAACTTAGGTCCTCAAATCATTGGTTATTACAATTAGGTCCTTAAAATTCTCAACTCCTGCAATTCAATCCTCAAATCCAACTATGTAGAGCATGCATCCTAAACAAATTCTCATAATTAATCTTACATTTCCATAGATACTTAAAATCCTCAAATTGTACATTTATAATCCTACAGATTGTTGTAGTTTTCGAATCGCTATTGCTTATATGAAATCCTCAAAAATTTACTCGACTAGCAACCAAGAACCATCAATAATTTCTTACAAATTCTACAAGTCCCGAAAACATTCATAATTTTTAAGTTTAACTTATGGCCCATACGTAGAACATCAGTACTACTAACCCAAAAATTAATATAGTCAAATAATTTAAGACCTCTCCTAATGCCCAATAGCAAAATTCTTATTTATGTCCGGTGGGGTGGAGGTGCATTTCCCTCCTACCTCTGATGCTCACCGTCCTCATGACGGCGCTCATCATCCCTCGTGTGCTCAACAAGGCGTCTAGGAGGCATACTGTTCCATACATAACCCAAACGTAACCAACATGCATAATTCCATAATTTACTTTAAATAAACACTGAAATAATTAAAGAATCTGAATGTAAAACATTTCAAGGAAGCATGCTGTCAAAATAATTCATGCTTTAAATAAAATGCTGAAATGTAAAACTTACAGACCGAAGGCGTGGCTTCGTGAGCTTCTCGTGGTCAGTAGTAGTGTAACCCTTTACAAGAACATAGGCTCTGATACCTTCGTGCTTGAAAATTTGCGGAAAAATTAAAAAAAAATTTTAAGCTAAACGGAGAATCAAATTCATAAAATAAACTGTTAAATAATGTTTAATGTTTAAAAATAGCAGCGGAAGAATTTAATGTTTGCAAAGTAACAATTTAAAATAATTCAACAAGAGATAAAATGTTTGAGCATAAAAATCGTAAGTGCTGAAAATGAGGTCCTCGGGTTCCACTACTGCTGACTCGAGCTGGCTCACTGGTCCCCGCCCTCGGTCATGACATCATCAGTATCTACAACAATCAAGTCTAGTGAGTCTAAAGACTCAGCATGCATATATCGTAAATAACAAGTAAATAATATAGTAAAATTTGCATGGGATAAGATGTCGTATCAGGAGTCATAAAGTGAAAATACTTCGCCATAAACAATTATAATACGTGCATAACTAAACTGAACATCGTAGTAAAAATGGTTGCTCCATCGAGCCCTGTCATAAATATCAAGTAATAATTTTCTGGTGAGATTATGGTATCCGCAAGTGGCCACTGCACTAATATAAACTGCAAAATGACTGGTGACCGGCGACCGGACCGATAACTGGCGATCGGATTTAAATATGCTCGTCTGATCAGACAAAATGCCACAGTATACTGGGGGGTACAAACTGAAACTGACCGGTAACTGGCGACCGGATTTACAAAGTCTCCCATGATAGTGCTACGGCCACAAACAATATCGCATAAATCTAAAAAATGAACATTTTAAATTTCTATGCACGTAATATAATTAAATGGCATCATCAAATCTGAAAAATTTCAATCTCCTGTATTAAAATCATTTACTTGCGATAATTTAAAAATATCTATATACTTGATTGAAGAGTCAAAGGAGATATAAACATGCCTTGGTTTGTTTTGACAGAAAACAAACAAAATAACGACGCGGCGCGGCGGAGACGAAGTGCTCTTCTCTTCCTCACTTAATTCTTTTAAATTAAGCATGCACCATAATTATTATAATAGCGTAAAAATCATAAACGTGATGCATGAACATTTAAAAATATTATGATTCGTGCTCAGGGCGCTGCTAGGACTAAAATCTCACTCCGGGTGCAAAATTACCATTTTGCCCCTGGAAACCCGAAAATTACCATATTACCCCTGGACCTCTAAAATTGACCCGAAGCTTACCAAACTATTTAAAATATCCCAAAACATTTTTATAAGTATTCCTAGTCGTAAACTCGAGCCCAAAAACCAACTTAGTCTATTTGTTTTAAAAACTTAGACCGGGGTCCCGGTTTTAACCCGAATCGAACCGAAACTTAACCAAATTTTCTCCAACTTATACTATACCTTAAAAAAACTTTAATAAATCCTAAAACACTATCATTAGACCCCTAAACCCACGGCTAAAATTTCCCAAAATTCCGAAACTCTCGGTCCTCTCTTTTCTAGCCACCTCACACACACCTTTCCCTCACAAACTCACACCTCACGCTAATCCTTCGCCCAAGCCATGAACCCACCTACTGTAGGCCTAAACCAGACACCAAGGAACAGCCCTGAACTAACATCACCAGCCCCATGCACACGACTGGCCCCTAAGAACCGAGACCCACCAAAAAGCTCCTACCGAACCAATTCGCTTCTCCTTAATTGGATCGCTTGTTCCCTGCTTTTCATCATGGCTCGAGCCATTCTATACACTGACTCAGATCCAAAAGGGTCTGGTCCAGGGCTGGAGAGGGCCCTCGCACGGCTGGTGAGAAAGAAACAAATGACCGAAACCACTACACTAAAACACCCGATCTGCACACCCCTCTCGATCTCACCCAAACCCGATCACCTCACACTCCAGCACCTACACCTCACACTCCTGGTCTGTAAGGGCCCCTGACCACCTAATACAGCAGTCCCCTTGCAACAATATATCATAAAACGTGAGGGGGAAACAGGTTCTTTGTACAGAAACGTGATAACCCAAGGAAACAATGGTTTTACATGCATGAACAAGAAACTATCGGCCAAGACAGCACATCAGCGTAAAATATATATATATACAGCGTGTATGCCGAGCAAGGAAGATACCTAGCGTGCCTTAGATGAATTCCACGCAAGAACGGCGAAGAGATGGGCAACGGGGAAGCACCGGAGAATTTTGTTGCAAGAAAATGCTTAACCGAAGGCTTGCTGCTATGGAGGCTCTGAAACCGAGGGCGAGAGGTTCTGAATGGGGGTGTCAGCTATGTTGGGATTAGGTTTAGGGTTAATGGTGCTTAAAGGCTTAATTATATAGATAACAAAATAGTTTATGGGCCTAAATTGTTTAATTAAAATATTAAAAGATAATTAAGCCCTATAAACTCAAAAGTAGGCCCATTAAGCTCAAACCCGCTCCCGAAAAATATTACGAGTTGGAAAGATTTTGAAAATATTAGCCGAACCCTTAAAAAGTCCCCTGATTCGCTAAAATTTACGTACCTTTAAAAATAAAATCTCGAGGGTAAAAATACCCTAATAAAATCCTATTTTAGAAAAATACACTTAAAATGCTCTAAATTAATTTATAAAAATTAATCGTGTAATTAAGATAATTTTCTGAAAATTCCCCGGTCTCCGTTCCTCGATCGAACGTGAAATGCACCTAGAAATCCTAATGCATGAACTTTTAAAATTTTAAGAACTAAATTCTATCATGCATGAATTATGCATAAAATGCATAAAATAATTAAACATAATTTAATGAAATGAACATGCTAAATTACCACTTCTTAAATGAATCTTTATTAACTTATTTCAATACTCCATCTCCACTCCGGCCTCACTTATTTAACTAAAAAGATAACAATTAAACTATTGTGTAAAATAAATAAATTTAAATAAAAGAATTTAAATACTCAAGCAATAAAAATCATTTTAATTTAAATACTAAAATTATGCATGACTTATACGTAGTCTGATTTACGGGTTCTACAATACGACAACTTAAATGTGTTTAATAATCGACTTGACATATACGATTTCATTGTGCCATAGTACATTCAAGGTTTTTATCTATGCAGTTTGTATGAGTACATATATATATAAATCAAATACCATAATTTTTTAAACATAAAATCTTATTAAAAATAAAGATTGTTTCTTACATAAGAGTCAATAAAGTTCAACCACAAATTGACTTGATGGCTCTAACATTCCTAAAGTCCATGAATTCACCAACCTGGTCGGGAGAAGGCCTTGGCTTCCTGGGCTTTGGTTTCAAGAAGTTAAAAGATCAGGTCTATCCTCTAGAAAGGACCTCGGCAGACTTCTTTATTGTAGATTAGGTCATTGATGTCATCTCTCTTGGGCATATAATTTTTATTTTTTTATATTTTGTAAGGAGCGATTTTAACTACAATAGAATATACTTTTGGTTTTGCCTTTTTGTTTGTCTTAGTGAAGTAATCTCGTATCAATAATGAGGTCGCTCGAGATCGAGGAGCTTGCATTGGCCTAATTCAAGAATGAGGTTGGACGAATCAATGCATTCATCCAAAATCATGAAAATTAATTATTAATCAGCCTAATCATTCATAAACAATATCATAAAGATTAATAACAAGACTGGCCTCATTCATAACAATCTCGTAAAGATTAATGAGTAAAAACCATTTTGATGCACAAACTATTAATAAATTTTAAAATAGGTAAATGAATTATTGGAAATTGCTTATGGTTACACGATTCAACTAAAAACTCGATTTTATCATTTACTAAATTGTTTTTAAGTCCAATTATTATTGCTAGATTCAACTATAAACACATTTCTATTTGAAGGTTATTTTAGCAAATTTATATTTATATAAAAAATGTATACTCGATATAATATATTTAAAAATATTTATCAAGATATAATGAACTTATATTTTTCCTCTATGTAAATTATAGTACTATAATATTATTAACTCAATAAATAAATCATATACAATTTATTTTATTTAATTTTAAATTAAAGTTCAAGTCCAAAACCAAGAAACTGTGCTCTGAACACCACGCACATTCAATTTTCTTTCCCACAAGATTTTTTTTATCTTATATTCTACAAATTTTATTTAACACTTTTACTAATTCTTAACTGATCAATATCAGAGGGAAAAAAAAACTGATCCATATCAGCTTTTATAAAACAAAAATGTTTTAATAAAGTTTGCTTTGACAGTCCAAAAATAGTGCATTTGGGTTGTGTAGATAAATATTTTTTTTATTATATTTTTTTTAACATATTAAAATATATTTCAATGATTATATATGATTTATTTTTTTATTTATGAAAAATAGTGCATTTGGGTTGTGTAGATAAATATTTTTTTTATTATATTTTTTTTAACATATTAAAATATATTTCAATGATTATTTATGATTTATTTTTTATTTGTGATTTTAAATGTATAACATTATATTATTATATAGATAGGGAAATATTTTATCTATATATATATATATATATATATGTATGCAATGACCTACTGAAATATACATATTTACAAAAACAAAAATTATGTTTTAGAACAAAAAATTATCAAGGTTATATACGATATCAAATTACAAATATGAGTGATTGTATGTTTGTGATTGATCGGAGCATAAAGAAATTAAACAAGATTACAACAATAACATATATTCATATTAAGACGCAAAATCAAGAAACATCCAATCTAAACTGGAATTTGGGGTTTTGTTTTGTTGTTGAAGAAAATAGAAAATAGAATAATACAAAAATCTGCTAAAAATAAATGTGTTCACTCACCGTTTTCACCTACGAGATGCCGGCGTTTATGTACGCTACTCGTGTGTAGAGAAAGACGATTTGAGGTGAACAAACACATCAAATATAATAAATTAATAAAGAACAAAGGGCTTTTTGAGTATTGACCATTTTATTTATCATTTTATTATCCAACTCAAAATAATACCTAACATATATATTATCCAATATAAAATAATTATCTACAGCTTTAACTTTTATAATTCTTGCCTAATTTCCTTAATTAGATTTAGGGATGTAAACGAATCAAACCGTTTGTGAGCTATTCGAAGTTCGATTCGATAAAAACTCGTTTGATCTCGTTTAATGATGCTTGTTAAGATAAACAAACCAAACTCAAGCTTTGCAGTATTCGGCTCGTTAGCTCGTGAACATGTTCGTCGGTAAGTTAATGAGTAATCTTTTAGATGAAAAAATAATAGTTTTGATATTTGATTTATTGATTTTGCATATTATTTATGAAATATATAGAAAAATCTATTAAATTTATTTAAAACTTTTAATAAGAATAATATATTTTTCTTTAAATATAAAATTTATTTTTTAATTAATTTAATGAAAATTTAAATGTATAATTCATATTTATTAAGCTTGTTTAGGCTCGATAAAGACTTGAATAAGCTCGTGAACCATGCATATATTCGTTAAATAAAGCTCGAGCTCGGCTCGATTATAAACGAACCAAACTCAAACATTCAAGAGTTTGGCTCGACTCGATTCGATTACATCCCTAATTATACCATCCATTAAACACAACGGTGCCATTAAGAGCCCGTTTGGTATCAAAAGTTTTTTCATTAAAAAAGTGTTTTTTTAAGTTGGCTTTTAAAAGTGCTTTTTTAAGTAAAAGTTGTGTTAATATTGTGTTTGGATGAATAGATAAAAAGTACTTTTTAAATTAATAAATGTTTTTGGATACATATCATTAAAGTGCTTTTTTAACTCATTAATTTATATATATTTTATAACGGATTTCTAAACAAGTGTGATGTATAAATATAAATCCATACCAAAACAATAAAATATTGAAATCTTAAAAATCATACAAACAATTGTTAATAACAATGGTTAATGTTTACATTCTACTTTAATTTATTTAAATAAAAACTAATAGTTCAATGCCGACTTTGTATTGGCAGTGATTTCTAATGTCATCTCTCAATTCTTTCATTTCCGTAATATTTTCTTGTGTTGGCTCTTATCATCTCATACCTCTGTCATGGACATAAAAAATTTCACCATCTTGCTCGATTTCTTGTAAAACATCAATATTTTCTAGTTGTTCAAGAATATCTCCAGTCGCATCGTATCGCCTTATGAAATTGTGTAAAGCAAAGCATGCCACTATAATTTTAAATTGATTATCTAGACAAAATGTGGGCATATTTTGTAATACCTTCCATCGTGCTTTGCACACTCCAAATGTTCTTTCAATAACCGTCCTTAAACTGGAATGATGATAATTAAATACTTCATTTTTTGATCTAAACTTTGGAGCCAATAGAAATTGAGGTAAATAATATCTAGTATCTTTATATGGTCCCATAAAACCTTTGAAAGTAGGATAACCTGCATCAACTAAATAATATTTACCTGCAAAAAATAAGAGTTAAAGTGTAAATATTTATCTAACAATTATTTAAAAAAACATATAAGATATATTAATATCAAACCTTCAGGTGAGAGTGTAAAATAAAATCTCTCTCTGCTTATAGCCTCTTTAAAAATTTTAGAATCATGAGCAGAACCTTCCCAACCAGCCCATACAAAAGTAAAGCACATGTCAAAGTCGCATACAGCCATAACGTTTGTTGAAGTATACCCTTTTCTTCCAATGAAATCTATTTGCTTGCTAGGCGGAACACGAATGCATATATGTGTGCCATCAATAGCCCCTATACAATCTTTAAAATAAGGCCAATATCTTTTGTCATACTTAATATATTCAGGGACATCTGTAAAATTAAGATCGATATGTTTGATGATATCTCTCGACAACTTCCATGTGGACTCTAAAACGTTGTGAAACTGTTTTGAAACAGTTTCCACCGAGTGTTGAAAACGCTCTTGAACATTTCTAACTGAAGCAGGTTGACCCATCATGTACAAAAATAATCTCACCTTTTCATAGATATCAACTCCTTTTGTTGGCTGTAAGCTATATTTTTGGAGTAGATCGTCACATAGTTTATAAAAAACATGTTTCCTCATTCTAAACATTTCAAAGCATCGTGTCTCATTACCATTCAATATCTCTGCCACCCATTGAGACCCTGATAACCACGATGTCCTACATTTTTCTTTAACAATATATTTCATAACATAATTCGTAACACCACACAAGGATAACAAAACCACTCTTTTCTTAGAGACATGTGTATTTCTAATAGAATCAACGGAAATGTCGGAATCACTTGATGCATCAGAGTTGTCTGATATAGTGGAGCCTGAACTAGCAGACATCCTGTGAAATTATATGAATAAAGATAAATATATAAAAAAACAATAAACATTGAAAGTTTTAGATTATTGCATTAAAAATTTAAACATACTACTTAGTAAAGTTGGCTCATTAATCAATAAACGAAAAAAAAAGTGCATTATTCAAGTATTTTTCCTAAAAACATAACTCATGTTAATAACGCTTCAAATCATCTTTAGTGAATGTCTTTGCCCAACCAAACTGCAGTTCTGAGTCCTTCAATCCGATAAATGTTTGCCTATTATGTTTTTTTACCCAAAACTCTAGTAACTATGAAGAATTGCTCACTGCCAACCACCATACCAGGCAAACTACGAAGAACCTCCAGACAATTTTCAATGCTACATGGATCATCTTTTGGTGTTTCGTGTATAGACTTTTGAGTCTCAAATTCTTGAAGGACACGATCAAGTTAATCGGCTAACCTAGTGGCAATGGGACCTCTTTTTTCCCCACTTTCCCTTCTTTTTCTCTTCCTTTGCTGCATAGAGTTGTCAGCTCCCATTGTTGAGTTTTCCATAAATTCTTGGCTTTTAACATTAATATAAACATCACTTTGAAAATCTCCATCTAACTGAACATCCCAATCATTTGTATCATCGTTGAAATTATTATGAATTGGTTGATCCTCTGATGATGCTGTTGCAGCACAGCCAGTTGCTATGGAACCTTTAAATATATTTTTCAATAAATCTAAATTCTTGGATCCCCTCAATCTAAACTTTGCATACTCGGGATTTTCCTGTAATTTGCAACGTAACAAAAAATAAATAAAAAATAATTGATTAAATATTTAAAATGTAGTATATAAATTATGTATCTTAATCTTATACTCCCACCAACTATTATCAGCTTGCACGGTCATCTTGTTATGATCCCAACCAAGGCCAGTCTCATTATTTCCAATAAGTTGTGTCCACAGTGCAAAATAATTTCTCATAGAATCCCATTTATTTTTGAATTTTTTTTGATTCAAAGAAAGTCCCGTACTCTCATGAAATTATGAAACTAAATTCTGTACCCTGTTTTGTTTAAATGTTTGATAGGCTTATTGCCGGATTCAATTTCTTCATCACAAATTTTTAAAAATATTTCGGTATTCTGATCAGTCCAATCCGCCTTATTATTCCCATCTGCAACAAATCCAGGTTCAACAGTCTCAATCGTATATCTAGGTGATAATCCTCGTTTAGGAGCTAACTTCGAATACATTCTATATTCAAAAAATAAAACATAAAAAACAATAGATTATCTAATTCACAATATCATAAATGAAAAAGTAATACAAACAAGGATTAAATAATATTACAGTAATATTATGGTATATAACATATTTTAATTAATATAATATTATATACGTAATACACAAGAATTGATGAATATTATATATGTAGTTGCAAAAAAATGGAATAAGCAAATACTTTCCCCTTCCTGACTTCCTGGATTTATCGGATCATTGACCGAATTGTAACATAATTATTTAATTCACAATACGTAATACAGATGTAAATGAATAGGGATTCTGCAGTAAAAAGAAAGCAGAAAAAAATGAACGAACAAAAACCTCGAAGGGAAAAAAAAATTGTACCTTGTAGAAGAATAGAGAAAAGATTGAGAGGAGGCTACTGGTGGATATTTTTTTTAAGGTTATTAAAAAAGTTAGTGAAAAAGCTCTAAAATAAGGCTTTTAAAAAAGCTCTAATTTCAACTTAAATAAGTGTTTTTTTAACCACTAGAAGCCCACTCAACAAGTTAAAAATTAAAAAATCATTTTTTTAATTGTAGCTATTTGTACCAAACGAGTACTAAGTATCAATTGTCCATAAGAAACAGGGGGAATTTGTATTCATCTCCTGTACACTTTATATTTATGGTATTATAATTTTTACGATCAGCCATATGGACTTAGGGAATGTTGAAATTGGAGTTTTTATACCATTTAAATAAAACAGCAGCTGTGGCGAATGGACTCCACCGGGAGGCAACCAAAATCTGGCGGAGCATGCGGCTGAAGCGGCCTGTCCTACTGACGCCGGTACGCACCTTCACTTGTAATTCTGTAATCGTTGGTAATTTAATTGTAACCTAGAGTTTAGATTTACTGATATTAATTGATATATCTTAATCGAATCTATATATGTGGGTCGCATAGTAAGATATCAAACAACAATGGGCATCATTAACAATACAAACAAGATTTTCAACATAGAAATTCGCTGTTGGTCACATACAAGCATCAAAGAGAAGTGTTTGAGTGCATGGAAGCTAATTTAATGTTATCACACGGGTATCACATTTTTTGATTTACTCAAATATAACTCCACTTTCGAAAACTTGGCGCATGAGCTCGAAGTTTGGTTCTCCGATGTAACCCCCATGCCTGTAACGATGCTGGAAAGAAAGAATAACGAATTTTAGGTTCATGAGGTAGCTGTTTAAGAATCCATTCTTTGAGAGCATTACTAAAAAAGTCAAGAATTGACGAGACTTACCTTGTACTCTTCCTTCAGCAGTTTATCATTGCCTTAAACAGCATTAAGCTGCATGTTCCACTTAATCCCTTCTTGATTCAACAGTTCTGAGAACTCTTTATGTCGCTTCCTGAGATTTTTCAGTCTAGACTTCAGATAACGATCTGAAAAGATGGGGCCAAATAACATTCGGAATTTCCTGTTCACACTCAATTGGCTTTATAGCCTCAATGTTGATCCTGATGCATATCCCTTTTCGATCTCGTCTATCATCATCCTTAGAAAAACCTTTTCTGCATCTCCTCTATGTTCACGGGGTATCTCGGCCATCTGCAATTTGTGATATTGTTATCTAGTTACATCAAGTGAGTGACTTACATCAATGAAGTCATCTTAATTGCATTCTATGCCCTCATTAGTTACTATGGATTGGGAAAGATTCTTATACATAGCTAAAAATGAATGGAGAAAATCTAGTGAAACCAAGTGCTATTTTTTCTTACTTTGTCATGTGGACGACAGTCAGACCAAGTATCTGTTTGTGCTTGTCTTAGAGGAAGCAAGTGCAATGACATAAACTGACTACATCTCAAACTTTCATCTTTTAAAGTTTCAAAGTTAGCAGTATGTCACTTGTAGAATGAGTTACTTGAGGCTTTCTTTATTAGGAGTTGTATAATTATTATATCAAGAAAATGAAGCAATAACCATGTAAAAAGTGTCGTGCGTGAAATAAAAGTGCCAGGGCATATTTTAATGTTTCATTCTTATGTTTAATGATGGCTGTATTGCCTTTA